>NW_027226589.1:0-600000 GCF_022539635.2 Chironomus tepperi
CTTTAATCCCCTCGTGTAAACATACATTACACGTGCGATGGAATCACCTTTTTTAGAAGTATAAAAGGGAAAATTCGGAAGCAATTTTTTTTTTGTGAAGGTATGAAAATTTATGAGCAAATAAACTGAGAATTTTTGTTATCATTGAATTGCTATGATGATTGTAGTGATGGTTATGGTCAGTTGATGGACTATGAGGATTTAAATATGAAGAAAATTAAGGAAGTTGGGAGTTATTCACAAGTTCTGGACATCATTTCGGAGAATTGAATCGATAAAAAATAAGAAAATATTGACATGTCATTTCCACCCTAGCTTTAATGACCATTGCAACGTTAGACTAGATTTTTCTTTTAAAAGTCTTGTATTGTCTTGCTTTAAAAGGAATTCTTCCAATTTTTTTCAAGAAGGGCGTCAAAAGAAAAAGTCAATTGTGTGTGAAAATAATGGACACTCACGGTGCATTTTCAAGTATCATTGAAGATTTTCTATTGATTGACGATAATTGCGGTGAAAATTGCTTGCGGATTTAATGGAAAGAATCCGTAAAATTGGGTGAAGTCAGTTTTTTTAATGGATTATAAAATAGATGTTACCGCTGATTCTGATTTGGCCTAGCTGATGCATGCTGTCTCTAAATGTCTCAAACTGATTCTGATGGTTCAGTCGGGTTCAGTCTTATTCTGATTACTCATTCTGATTCTCAAAATTCATCAATAAATAAACTTCCAAAGGAATTCAGGCAAAGCACAAAAATATACCTAAAACAGACATTTCCATAAAGTATGTCTGATAACACCCATAACTAATTGAGGTGGGGTTCCTTTACTTTCATCTACATTGTACATTAACAGGGATGTAAAAACCAGAAAAGAAAGAAAATTTATTGCAATCTTGATACATTTTTTAAAGAAACTACTTTATTGCCTTTATCAGCTCCTGAATAATTCTTCATTCTTAAGATTTCAGGCATGAAATGAGCATTTTTTTGTTCTCTTTACAAATGATAAACTTCCTTTAGATGAAGTTGGGATGAAAAAATTAGGTTGATAGGAAGTTAGAATTGCTCGACCGTTGATTTTTACATGCTTTTTATAGATGGACTACATAAAACAGGGGCGTACTCACTTCCTGGCATGAGATAAGGTTATTCTTAGCTACAATGGATGATTTTCAATAAAATGAATTAATCGACAAAAATTCTAAATCTCAACAACTGTAACCGACTAATAATCTGCAAAATACTTACTCGACTTTGCAATTCACATCATTTACAAGTTCTACAATCAAAATCAGCTCCATCTTTGCGTAAAATGTCACATGAGCGAATTAATTTTGATTCTCATTTGAATTCACATGCAAGGCAAACATTTTACCTCAACTAATTACATTTATGAGTTCCAATGCTTGCCATTCCTCGCCCATTAGCTCACATGATAATCATAAAATAAAACAAGCAGCAATTTGCAAATTTATTAAAGCATTTACGTAACAGAAAAAAGTAGTAACGAAACAATTATTGCGTGAAAAAAGACTGAAGATGATTAAGCGAATTGTGCGATGACAATGGGCAATTAGATAAGCAAATTGGCGATGAATGATAATTGCTTTGTGACATTTTACTTATTTTCTCTTTGACAAATTGACGGGAAAATGAACAAACAGTTGTGAGTGATGTGAATGATCGAATGTGGCACAGAAAATGTAGATTGATGTTGGTTATGGTGCTATGGGTTTGAATTGTTGATTTAGAGTTGAATTCATTCGGGATAGGGAGGTTTACGACCATAGTTTTAGCCTTTTAGGTGTCAAGGGACGATACCACTCTTAGTACTAGATGTGTCTACTCAGATAGATCTCCAAGAAGTTTGATATAAAAAAAATATTATTTTTGGCATTATAGTTGACCAAAAACTAATGTGACGGTTCCGATAAGACATTTTTAACATTGCGTTTTAACAAGATATGCTCGACACATGTCGCGTTCGAAAAAATTTCAAAAATGCTGACCTTGATTGAATAGATCAATGTTTCACGTGATTGCGTTTATCGCAATTCGTCAACAAAGTAAGCGACTTATCAATATTTAATAATCAACATCGTGAAATTAAGCCTCACTGTTTGGGAATTTATCGCTGGAACCACTTAATTTGATACTTAATAGCTAAGTGATTAATTAAAAATTAAATAGAAGTGTTTGATACTTATTGGTAAAAGGTGAAGTGTGATAACTTGAGAATGGATGTAAAAGACGGCGTAAAGAATTAAAATTGATAAGTAGTAGCCAGAGCTTAAAGTCAACTTAATTAGATCGAGTCAAGTTGACTTCGAACTCTGATATTGGTTAGTATGTGGCAGAGGTGTAGCCAACATTGAATTTATCAAATAGTTTATTCTTAATTTTTATTGTATATTTTATTAAAACTTACATAAAAACTACAAAAATTAACATTTTTATATACAAAAAAATTATTGTCATTTTTAGTATAAGTTTAAATAAACAAATATTCCAAAAATAAAATCCTCCCAATTTTTAAATCTCTGAACTCAATTATGTCCCCAGCCCCCCTCAAATCTACAGTCTAGTATCATATTTTTCCTTAACATTATCCTCATTTTCTAAAGATTTTTCAAAATCCTTCTTAACAATCTCATCATTTTTCTTGTCATCTGTCTCAACCACTACATATTTATATCTTACAGCTAAAATTGCAAATGCGATCATTGCAATGTAGACAATGCCTGCAAACATAAGGTACTCATAAGCCATTGATTCGAATATTTCTGTCGATGCAATTAATGCAACAATCAAATTTCCACCGCCGATGACCATTGAGAAAAATGCTTGCAACACTGACTTCATCTCTCTTGGTGCTTGTGTGTAAGCAAACTGAAGAAACTGGACATAAACCAGCACCTCGCCTAATGCTAAGACCATATGTTGAGGTACCTGCCACACCATATGTAGTTCCTGTCGGTCAACTTGAAACTGTAAAAGTGCAGCAATAACAAAAGCTGTTCCTGATAAGAATCCACCAAGGACGACACGTTGCAGGCTTGTTCTGATTCCAATTTTGGCAATTAAAGGATTCAGTACATATTCACAAAGTGGCACAAAAATTGCTGTTGATATAGCATTGACAAGTGGCATTTGATCAGGTTTGATTGAATAATTTCCAACTTGACCGTTCATTTGACGAGACTGAAAGACCCAACGTGATGCTTGTTGGAAGTAAAGAGTTGCTGTGATGACTAATGGTGGGAGTAGTGTGAGAATATAGAGGATACGTTTGGTGTCTGCAATTATAGATGGTCCATACTTTTCTTCAGCATAGTCGAGCCAATGTTCACGTTTGGCTTTTGGACGAGTAAAGAATTTTGTTTTGAAACCGAGCTGGAATGGGAAATTAATACCGAAAAATTGTCCACAAGAATTCTAAGGGAAATAACACTATGGACACAAAACTCACCCAAATAGCTCCACAAACTTTAATAAACATATTTCCTTCAGGCAACCTCACAACCGCAAATTTCTTTCCTATAACAAGACTTAATATTGCTATTACTTTTGCACCAACAAAGATTCCGAAAATCAATGGATAGCAATCATCAGAACCAAAGCATTTTGTATTTGATCTCAACACAGGTCCAATAAGCATAGCAATGACACGAGCTCCATTTTGCATGACAAAAAGAAGTCCAATACAAAGAGCGAAACCTTTTTCTTCAAGAGGAATTTTATATTGATCACCGCTGTAGGCTGGAAGATTTGGTTCGAGACAACCGACACCAACGCTGATAAAGATGAGACCGATTGCTGTGAAGGAACTGAAATTGAAAATTTAAAAACATAAATTAATTTTGGTCCTGTTCTGTTGTTACGTAACGTAGATCGAAGAAGTATAGCTAACATTATGCAAATCAGACGTAATCTACATTGTGCTGACCTAGTGCCAATTTTGTTCCATCTTGACCCATAACTACCCCATCTAGCTATATCAAGAGAAAATGTTTCTTTGTATTATTTTTCTCAATTTTGCTTTAAAATCACTAAAAGATAAGAGCAATTGAGGAATAAAGAACAGAATTACCACCTGTAGATAATAAACAGTCAATATTTGTCAAAATAAATTTATTAGCTTAGTCATAATCACAATAACGTTGTCGCGACACAAAAAATAAGCCGTGAGGATCAAAATTTTCAAAAAAGTAATACTCTATGTTAGATGTGTTAGACAAAGTCCACACAACAATTCCATAATTTATCAAGGACAAATCATAAGTACAATTAGGTTTCACGAAGTCTCAGTTTCGTCCAATTAACGACTGAGAGCGAGATCGAGACCGAGGTTAGACTCCAAAGTTTAGATCTCGACAAATTTTGAGATCGAGACAGGAAAGTCTTAGTCTCGTTCTTAAGTACCCTTAAAGTACGAATGATAAACTTTTCTATATAAAAAGCTACTGCATTTAGTCACCAGACACACTTATCAGACCTCATTATTTTTCAGATTATCACACTTTTATTGCAGCTATGATTTTATTGAAATTGCCCTGTAAATGATATCTATATTGTCATTCGTCAAAATTTATGACTTTGTGGCCTTCATATTGTACCTCAATAAAAGGTTTTATTTTTGTGTAAATTGATGGATAATTTGAGATTCATTGAAAGGAAATGGCTAATTGGTTTGGAGTGCCAAAAGATAAATGAATTAAATAAATTTAAAAAAATATTGAAATAATTTGATGACATAACAGCTATTCTGGATACAATATATAAACATTCATACACGTGAGTAGCTGTAAAATGGCAACCTTGAAACTATTTAACAAAAGTCATTCAAACTATACTGCGTAAATTTAATTAATAAGCTAATAAAATTTGATTATCAGGTCTCTTTTGTCACAGATTTTTGAGTATATATTAAGTCTCATGGTTGGTTAACGGAACAGCACAATGTATTTGCCAGGGTATCGTCTGACGACACTAAGGTTCGTAGTATTGTGCGTGTGTCAAAATTTATCCAATCGGCGGTTTATCTCCAATAAATAGTCAACATATCAAATCACTGATATCAATATTGACATTATTGGATATCTTTTGTAATTAAATCGTTATTAAATACAGATTGGAGACTGATTAAATAGTTTGAAGTGCGCTTAAGTACTTGATAAACACTTACCTCATCAAAAAGTCCCAGTAATCCACAGTTCCAATTGCTAGTACAAAATTGCCAATTCCTCCTAAAATTGACATTCCAAATAGTAAAGTTTTGAATCTACCAAGCCAATTGTCAGCTACTATAGCACCGAAGATTGCAAAGAAGTACGATGCAAAGTAAAAGTAATGATAAATGGCTGTCGATGTGCCCTCACTAAGGCCAAGCTTAGTGTTTAGGAAAATTGCTAGGATGGCTGGAAAGGAAATTATTCAAATTATTAACTTCCGCGTGGAACAGGGAAAGAATTTATTTATGGAAAGTGAAATTAAGTAATGCAATTAACTAACCTGCAACACCCATAGAACTGTAACGTTCACATAGTGCATATACTAAAATAAATGGCACAGATTTTGGAAATTGTCTGGCCTTCTCAGTCACTGTACCTTCCGTCATGGTTTAGCTACTAAATATTTTTAAATATCTATCTAAATGACTTTGAGGTAGGTCCTGACTTGTTTGTTGATTTTATTTAAAGTAGTTTGCAACAAGTTCTGTTTATGATTGTATTAACTTTGATATACTTCTTTAAGGTCATTCGGATGACATTTAACACATTTTTTAAAGAAAATCACAAATTTGTACAACTTTATAACAAATTTTATTCAAATTGTTAAAAAGAATTCACAAAAAATGAAATTTTTTATCATCCACAGCAAAATAAAAACTTGTCACGACACATCGACGATTAAAAGTGATTTGAGCACCAAAAAAAAGTTCTCTTTATGTCTCCATAGTGCCATATATAATAACAATTTATTGAAGAACGTTTTTTTTTGCTCTCTTTGTATGCTCATTATCTTATCAATTTTGTCAATGCTTGCTCGTTGTTCATTAAAAAATTATCAATAAAGATTCAATTTTTTATGTCTTTATTGCACTTAGTATCACAAAATTGATCAATTGCTGTGGATAAATGATGATTAAAGTGAGAATGAATGTGTAGAATTTTGGCTTTTTTTGTGAATGTGGAGATGACGAAGAATTTTAAAAATCATTTGTGTATAAGTTAATGAATGGTAAACAACACCGGAATAAACAATTTTGTTGTGTCTGATCATGCTTTAAAAACTGTTTTTGAAACTTTTGACATTTTTTTGGTGTGTTTTGTTTAGAATTTTGTATAGAATTGAGAAATACTAACAAAATTAGCCATCAAATATGCACAAATACTTACAAAGTTGTCATTTTATGGAGCAGAAATTGATGGGCTAAGCTTGCAACCAATAAAATACTCAAAATTGCTAAATTTTCCACATAAATGTTTTTACTAGAACATCATGTCAAAATTAAATTAAATTTGGCACAGAACTAAGCTTAATTGATGGTGGTACCTGGAAATTTCTTGTTTTTCAACAGCAATATGATTTATTGCAAGGTCTAAAGCTTTTAAGCCTCAAGTGTCATTAATTAATTTCCAATTAAGGTCGTTAATTCTTCTGAAAATTAAGTAGCCTTAATTGTGGTAAACAAGCTTCTAAGTACTTGAGTTGACAATCATAAATATTTTGTTTTGATGTAAAAATGGCCCAAAATGTCCTTGAAAAAAATCATTATTTGAGGCGTTACAAAATCTCAACGTTCCTCTCCAAAAAGCGTTACACAATAAGTGAACGACCCTATATGAAATTTCTGAATGTTCCCAAAAGGTCTTAATTCAGCGACATACCAGCGTGACTCTGAATTGGTACCAAATTCGGTTCAATTTACTAACTTGAGCTGGCCTCTGATACAACATAATCTCTAAAAGCATCAATACTGAGCACATCGGCATCAACAAAACATTCCAAAACAATATTTTCTAATCACATTTCGATTCTAAATCATCAAAACATAAAGAATCACCCCGCTATCATATCACTATCTTATCAATTGACTGTCAATTCATGAATATTCCAATAGATAAAAATAAAAGTCTCAAATAACTTTCTCGATAAAAATCAATTCAATAAATCAGAGATGATAATTAAAGTATATAATAGAAAAGCAGCAATAGATTACCGAATTTTTGTTTTGAAGTAACAATTAATGAGTTTCCGGCTTTTTATCAGTACTTGTATGATAATGTCATTCGTAATTTACAACAGGTAATATTAATGAAGGTTACTCATTTTCTTCTAGCTGAATTTCGAGTGTCTCAGTCGCATTTCTATCAATTAAAATTATCTGTGCAAGAGCTTATAATGGATAATTAATGGGGGAATTTTTGGCACATTTTTATTGATTTGAGAGCTTAAACGTGATCGATGTGGCAAAAATAGGTGTCAAGGTGATGATGAGATATTTGATTTATTGATTTGCTATTTTTGTGGACGAATTGTTGGGAAATGTTGACTAATTTTGAATTTTGTCATCAAAATTAAGTTTATGACCTGTTTATTTTGATGCTAAAGTGGATGTCGATCTATAATACCTGCAGTCGATTATCAGAACTAACTCTAAACATTTCAAACAATCCCAAAATTTTCAAAATCACAAACATTATATAAAACAAATTTTATTTTCCCTTACAAAATTCTATTCTACAAATATTTTGACCTTATCCTATAAATCCTTAATTTATTGCCTTCAACTCATAAGATTTCATCACATTGTCAACTTTCTTTCCTTTCTGTTGATTGTTTAATGCTGATGACTCATCAATAGCCTCAAATCCATCATATTCTGTCATTTTGTCCAATTTTTCAAGTTCCTCGACATCAACATACTCATATCTAGCAGCAAGAAATGCAAATATAATCATTGCTAAGTAAACAATACCAGCAAACATGAGATATTCATAAGCCATAGATTCAAATAATCTTGTTGATGCAATTAATGCAACAATCAAATTTCCACCGCCAATAATCATTGAAAAGAATGCCTGCAGAACTGACTTCATCTCTTTTGGTGCTTGTGTGTATGCAAATTGTAGGATCTGGACATAAACGAGTACCTCGCCTAATGCTAAGACCATGTGTTGAGGTACCTGCCAAACCATATGTAATTGCTTTTGATCAACTTGGAACTGAACAAGAGCAGCAATGACAAATGCTGTAGCTGATAAGAATCCACCAAGAATGACTCGATGAAGATTGGTTTTGATTCCAATTTTACTCAACAATGGATTAAAAACATATTCACAAAGTGGTACAAAAATAACGACCGAAAGTGCATTCACTAGTGGAACCTGATCAGGTTTGATGTTGAAATTCCCTATTTGACCGTCCATTTGACGTGATTGAAATACCCAACGTGATGCTTGTTGGAAATAAAGAGATGCAGTAATGACAAGTGGAGGCAATAGAGCTAAAACATGCAAGACTCGTTTAGTGTCTGCGACAATACGTTTGCCGTATACTTTCTCAGATCTATCAAGCCAATGATTATAGCGGCGTCTGTCAGATGAACCGAATTTTCCTTTGAGGCCATACTACAATAGTTTAAAATTTTTTAATGTTAACTTCATATTTTTTAAGTAATCATACTCACCCAGACACATCCAATAACTTTCGTAAACATATTTCCACTTGGTGTCACCACAACAGCATATTTTCTTCCAAAAGTAAGCAACATAATTGCAAAGAACTTAGCAGCAACAAAGATTCCAAAAATTAAAGGATAACAATCATCTGCACCGAAACATTTCGTTCTTGACCTCAAAAGTGGTCCAACAATCATAGCAATAACACGAGCTGCATTTTGCATGATAAAAAGAAGACCAATGCAGAGTGCAAAGCCTCGTTCTTCTAATGGGAGGCGATATTGGTCTCCGCTGTAGGCTGGTAGGTTTGGTTCAAGACAACCAATACCGAAGCTGATGAGGAGGAGAGCGACTGTTGTGAATGAGCTGCAATGAAAAGGACAATTTATGCTTTGTAAGTCACACAACTCAAAAAAACTCACTTTATCAAATAACTCAAATAAGCTATCGTTCCCACAGCAAGCAACAAGTTCCCGAGTCCGCCAAGTATTGACATGCCAAAGAACAAAGTCTTAAATCGGCCAAGCCAATTGTCAGCTATTATCGCTCCGATTATCCCGAAAAAATAAGAAGCAAAATAAAAGTAATGATAAATAGCTGTCGATGCATGTTCACTAAGGTCGAGTTTTGTGTTGAGGAAGATTGCGAGGATTGCTGGAATGAAAATGTGGAATTATTGAAATAATATTTGAGGTAAAGGATGGTTATGTTTGGGAACAATAGAGTATAACCTAGGTAGGGTCAGATACTATCGTAAAAATTGTGATTTACTTGAAAAAAATTGCTATTTTTAAGATTTTGGATTCAAAAAGCTGGAAAATCCTAAAAGTCATAATTCTCACAATAGTCTTAATTGAGATACATACAAGAGTGAATCCGGATAAATACCCACAACTATACACAGTCAAACCAAAATAAATAAAATTTAATTTCATACCTGCAACACCCATTGAACTGTATCTCTCACACAGTGCATAAAAAATAATAAACGGCACTGGTTTCGGCATATCTCTGGCTTTATTTTGATCCATTTTTATCAAATTTCTATATTTCTAGTGTCTATATTAGCTAAAATATTAGAAAATTGTTAAAAACTTTTAATTTGCCAACACAATAAATCACACACAAAAATCAATTTCCAGTCAACAATCACCAAAACTCAAATTTCGACTCTCAATAAAACAGTTATTGAGCTAAACTCTTCTAAAACCTTCCAATTTCTTATCTAATCAATTGACTGTTTTTTACACCAAGTGGCTAATTAATCAACTGATAAGAATTTCGTTTCACTCGTCTTTGTTGCATCATTAATTCGTAACTTTATTTTTGTCGGTAGTGCACTTGACAGATATTCGGGAAATGATTAGGCTTGGTTTTTGTTATGATTGGATTGTTATGGAATGTTTCTTGGATTATATATTGGTGTGTAAGTTGGATTATTCCGAGGAATTCTTTTTACAATTTAGGAGCTCATTTATATGCTTTCCCGAAATCTCGTGACTCGGGACGGGACAAGGACTGAACTATTCCAGGATTTACCAGTCCCAGTCCCGATATCACCGTTTCATGATGTGAGTATATTGTTATTGCTTTTTTTTGTTGGAAAAGAGACACACAGTCACAGAATGTAATTAATTGGAACAACTGCAGTTCTCATCAGCTCAAGAATCTATCATAACTATTAATGGTCATTACTCCAGAGTTCACGTCTCATAACATTAAACTAATTAATTACCCAAATCATTTACATTAATCATAACCATAACCAATTTTATTTAATTCATCAACAAATGAGTTTCTGTCTTTCAGTTCAAATGCAACAAACAGTTAATATTTATGCAAATCAATTATGAACATGCAAATATTGTGTGCATCACGAATGAGCTTCAGCTTAAATAATTATGAACAAGCATAGGAAGACAGCAGCGATATAGAAGAATGAGAAATGTGAAATTAAATTGTGGAATTGGAAGAAGAACAAAAAAAGCAGAATTATTATGATGAAAAAAATAATGAATAAAGAAAAGAGAAAAAAAAATTGGTTTCATTTGTTTGAATAATCGTCAGCAGAATATTGTAGACAAATCCGTCCGCGAAATGAGACAGAAAAACATTTTAATTGAGCGCAAAAGCATTGTTCGATTTCATTAACCTTTATTATACATTTTCTCCATTGTTGTCGCAAAAATGCAAAAAAGTAAAATAAACAAATTTGATGAGGAAAATGACAGGGATGTATCAGGTGTTGCTGTTTATCTTAGGTTGTGAAAAGTCTATAATAAAAGACAAAAAGTGTCCAAAAATATATCATTTAAATTAAGATTTCCCAGCAGAAGCGTATTTCCTCTATAAAAATTTGTAGAATCCTGAACATATCCGAGAGAAAATAAAGACGTTAATTAGTAAAGAGCCAGTTGATTTCGCAGTTAATAACTAATTCTAACATATTTTTGTCTGCTCGAGCTTAACCTCAAATTAAGGAGATCACAACTCTGATGATAGATCTTCAAAATCCCTACTACAAGTCTACATCACCAAGACAATCAAGCCCTCAAAGTAAGAATCAACGAGAACAGCAAAGTTAATTGTTTGACATTTTTCACAAAGCCAACAAATAAGCGCAATCGAATACTCGCTAAAAACAAACAAAAGAAGCAGCAGCAACAGCAAATCAACGACATTTCATTTATGTTTATTGTGTATTTATATACATCGCATGACGAGATGATAATGTTATGAGATTGATGACTGACAGTTGAAATGAACATTTTTATGTATTTTTTGTACTCATAAATCTTTCCACAAACTCTAGTACGGACGATGAAAACGGACAGACACGGATGATGATGATGATGAAGAGTAGAAAAGAGTGAAAAAAATCCGGTAGCTGGAAATGAAACCACACACTGTCCAGCCCTAAAATCCGCTCAGATGAGTTCACTTGTAATATATTTATGTGGAAGTTATGACAGCTTTTGGGGGTTGGCAAGTGCTGACGTTTTGCAGCATTTTTTTGCTTGCTTTCCTTCCTTCGTTCTTTTTACTGTATATCTGTTTATCTACTGCCTTCTTTTCATATGAATAAGGTATGGATATGATGATTCTGTGGAAAGGAAGGCAGTGACTAAAAGGTTGGATTTGATAATTAATTATTATCATCAAGGTATCTTTTGGAATGAGATGTTGGGAGATTCGATGTTATTTTTAAACCTTAACAGTTTTTGGTGTGTTTTATGAATTCAGCATGAATTTTATGGATCAAAGTGAAGCTTTGGGTATCTTATATGATTAATTTATTCAGCAAATCCGAATAAAATTGAGCAAAACTGAACAAAAATGTGTCAAAAAAGTATAGTCAGCACTATCAATTCATATGGTTCACTCCTTAATTAGACACTAAATTCGAAATAAATTGACAACTGTTCAAACAGACACAAACCTCAATCCAAATTATAATACAAAATAATCCTCATTAACACGGCTGACTCATTAAAATTTATCCATAATAATTCAATTTCCATCATTATTAAATCAACACACCCCAAACATAACGGTCATTAAATGCGCATATGGGATTTGGATTAATATTTGATTAATTTCCACTTTACTTTTGTTCCTTTTTGTCTGTTTACATGTCATAAAAAACTCTATTGTCAACATAAAGTTCCAATTAATGATTTCGGTTTTTTTTTGTGTCAGCAACCTCATTAGGTAGTAACAATTATTCGTTATTTGTTGGCTCATTTGTATGACTGTGGCTTAATAAAATTGATGATTATTGGAAAGGACGAATGAGAATTTAGATTAATTCAGGTCGATAATTATGGTGGATATGTGGACATGAATGTGTATGTATGAACAGGGGCGTTGTCAGAAATTTTTTGAATGAATTTTCAGATTTTTTTGAGATTTGTGAGGTTTTAATCCCCCAAATCTTCCTCCTCCTTAATACGCCTCTGAGTATAGATGCATGAATATGAATGCTAAAGGATTAAATGTCTGAAATGTTTAATAAAATCACTAAATTAAAACCACCAACTTCACTTTGTTTTATAATCTAAGCTTTGAACCAAAAATTTAATCAAATTCAACACTAATTATTCAATAGTAACAACTTATTCCAAAATGACAATGAGAACGTCTGGACAGTTTGAGATCACGTCTTATTTTGCTATAGCTTGTCTAAAAATTTATTTAATTTATTATTCAAAATTTTAATTAGGAAATGAGTCGCGAGAAGTGGCATGCTGAAATAAATTTAGATGTACTGAGGTTGTAATTAGATTCAAATTCCAAGCAAAAAATAATTCGTTATAACTAGATAATGGAAAATTAATGCCAAGTTGATGTCTAGTTCTAACCTGTTTGCCATATTAGTTTGATTAGTTAGATTACCATAGAGGTTGCCAAAGTGCCTGATTATAACAAATCAAGGTTGCGAATCTGAAGAAATTAATATAAATGATCGAAAATGATTAAAATTGACAAAAAAAGTGAAATTTTGTCTACAAAACCGAACCAATTAATGTTCATCTCCACAAAATTTTCACGTCTATTAACCTTCATCCCACCATTTACATCCCAACTACATTTAATGAGAGAGCGTGAAAAAAAAATTACCACCAGACGCAAAAAATGAGACAAATAAATGAAAATTAAGAAAACAATGCTGACTATGATAAGAGAGGCTACTAGAAAAAATTGTATAATTTCACAATGATGCTATGCTTCATTTGTCTCAATTAATTGTTTGAACGCGACGCGTCGCGAAATTTCTTTTCATTATTTTGAATTTCTTTAGACTTTTTTTTTTGAATTTTAAAGAAAACTGTGGATTGTGTTGATTTATTTTGAGGTGACCAAACTGGATATGATTTTGAATTATTTGTTTATTTTATTTAACTTTGCACCTTTGTACTTTGTTTGATAATTTGACACCATCTAGTGAGACTTTGGACCCAAAATCTGCTGATCTGTTCAATATAAAGACAGAAAGTGTCAAAAAGTTAGTGATAAAATAAGTAACGAAAGTGTACATGATTGAGAAAATTTAGCAAAAATGAGTACAAAGTGAGAAAAACTCCCGAACGACACAGTGTGTTTGCTAGGACACGGATATCTTACCGTATTAACAAGAAGCTGCGAAATTGGTCTGTCAGTTAATTTCGAATCGATCTCAGTCGGTTCATGAAGCTGGCTCTATCGCCAGCCAGTGATAAACTAAATGAAAATATCTGGAAATAAAATTTAAAAATACCGAATAGAAACACCAGAACCATAAGATGCTGGTGTCATGCTGAGCGAATCTTTATGTCTCAAATGCTTCCTCATTTGCTATTTTTCAAATAAAAATTTCAATTCAAATTAAACAAAATCTCGCATAAAAAATTATTCAACAATTTTCATGCAAAACACGTTCCATTTACATTCGTCACCATCGTCTAGTCGCAATTAGTCCAACAAGCATCTTAATATCAATAACAATTCCAATTTATTCCTACCTACAAACCAGCACTCGTGTTACATTAATTAATTTATCTTTTCTTTTTACAACAAGTTGTCCACAATAATTTTACTTAATTAAAGAAACATCTCAATTAATGAATCTGCAGGAGATCTTAATTATCTTTCCTATTTCTGTGCTGTTCATTTCTCCGATAACTCATTTAAACTTGAGACAGACTTGCTATTAATTAGAAAAAATATTTTTTTTGCTGTTGTATTACAAGGTTAAGCAGGACTGAATTAGGAGGGTACCCTTCTGGATAAAATTATGGAATGTATGTCACTAAAAGAGGAAGCCCCTTCTTTGAGGCCTCCTAGCTGGTATCACTTCCCACCCCCGTCTCCTCTTCCTTTAAAAGTGAACATAATAAATTAACGACCCCATATACTTATTAGTCATGGATATCATGTTTAATTAATTCTTCATTTCTGTCTCATTGCACGACATTTTTTTCTACTTCTTACTCACTTGCTCAGTCACAAAACCACAGTTGCCCTCTCCCTCACCCACATTCCTTTGCAAAAATATGAAAAATAAACAAACAAGCCCGAGCCGTACAAATGAGTCGAACATCACGTGTCATACAGCAATCAGAACAACCGTTAATACGGCGACTTAGCCGATGCCCTAGCAAATACGCTGTGTTGTTCGGGAAGTCAGTTGACAAGCAGCTTTAATTAAAGAAATTAGTAAATGAGAAGGAAACTAATTAAATGATCGTAAAATTGATGCTAGCATCACGTCAGGTCTCTTGTTGTGTCTGTATTTGTGATTTTCCTGTCGCGTTCTTTATGAATTGATTAATTAAAGTCTCAAGTTGATTTAATTTGTTTAAGTCTGAAATAATTTCTGGAATGAGTGAAAGATTAAATAGGTTGGACATTAATTAAGTGCAATTTTAATCATTGAAGCTGTGGAGTTAATTAGGATGGAGGTTGTTAGAGGATGTTAATAAGATGTGAAATGTGAAATTAAAATTAAATATAATAAGATGTATAATAATAACAAAAGAATAGTAAGCATGAAGTTATGCTGCAATTTATAAGCTTTAACATTGAACTTTTGAAAATTTAAATTTTAAAATTTAATTTTTTTTAAAAATTTGTTAATTTTTTTTTGAAAAATTTAAGTTTTTTTATTTTTCAATATTTTGGAAAACTTAAATTTTTAACTTTTTGAAAATCTTAATTTATATTGCAAAATTTTAATTTTTAAATTTTTTAATATTTTAAAAATTATTATTTCCTTTAAAGTTTCCCGTTACCATACAAATTTAGCAACATAGTCTCAATAAAGCGTACCTTTAATATAAAAAAGTGCAAAAAAAAAATCCCAACAGCATATCAAAAAATTTTTATGAATTCCAATCACGCACGACAAACTTGACCCAATGACCGTAATATTGCACTATCGACATTGACATTGAAATCTTTTTTTCCTTCGCTTTTCATCTATTCAGCTGTTTATTGTGTACAAATATGGATATGTCCCACAATAAAGGAAACCAAAATAGATTTCTTGTTGTCGTGTCTGGCTTTATGTGATATGATAGGATATGTGAAGTGAGGTGCTATGCTGTAGTTTTTATTGTAAAATAGATAAATTTGTATTAGAAAAAAAAATTTAAAAAAAAAATCAAAGTGTGCCTTTGAAAAAATTTAAAAATGTGATTGTGAAATTTTTGATTTAAATTTGTGAAAATTAAACTTTAAAAGTTGAATGGTGGTAAACTGTTGGATCCAATTGTTGTGGATTATAGGTGAGTCAATAGCTCTAGATGTATTGTATATTAGTCGTTCACAGACTGAACACCATTGCTTCAGTAACAAGTTAAAGCATATGTTGTACCAATAAGTTTGGTCATCAATGTTTTAAGCCCTTGAATCGATCCATTAATACATAAATATACCCAAATCCCTAAAATATAAAAAAAAAACACTTTAAATTCTCTTAAAGAAGCAAAATTTGATTGACATTAGAATGGCAAAATGCAGAAAAGAAACAAAATTTTTGGTTCATGTTTTATTTTGCGTCTTTTTAACGAAAATTGGACTTAAAAAAGAAAATAAAAAAATGCATTAAAACCTGAATGAGATTTATAATCATCTTATTTGCAATCGATAAACAGCAGCCATAAAAAGAATGAAGAAATTATCTCCAAATTCCAAAATTTCCCTCAGAATTTAACCACGAATTATTTTTTAGGCCGGTCAATTTTATTATTTTTTTTTTTTTATATTTTATTTATCGTCTCGATTTTTTTATATATTTTTGTGCTTGTTGAAACAATGGAAATGAATAAGAAAAAGCGTGCATTTTCAGAGTGTGTTCATCTTGCTTATCGACGGTGTTTATCTTTAAAATCTCAGAATCAGGCGGGAGATTCTGGATCATTTCTTACCTAACTTTTCGAGCATCTTTTGGATATTCATTTGATTTTTATGACTTTTTAGGTATTAAGTTTGTAATTGTTAAGGACTAATGTGTACTTGATATGTAATCGATGAGTAATTAATATGTAGTTATGTGTAATCGATGAGGACTTGCTGTGTATTTAAGTGTACTTGATGTGTATTTAGATGTAATTGATTTGTGTTTGATATGTACTGATGTGTAGTTGATGTGTACTGTCGTGTATTTGATATGTTTTTAAATTGTAATTGATATGTACGGTGATGTATATTGAGATTTCCTTGATGCATATTGAGATGTCTTTGATATGCTCTCTTTACTTTGTAATCTGATGTTTATAATTAATCGTTCCTAATGTAAATTCATGTGTAATTTAGTTTGAAGTTGAAAATTAACTAAAAATTCCCAATTTACCTCTGCATTTCAATAATGCAGATGTGAATATCACATTAAAATTGCATTAATTCTAACGAACTCCATCGGGTGCCCTCCATCGCCTTCTTTCTATTCATATAAATTGCATAAAAATTTTATTTTCATTCGATTATTTTTATTAAGAAAAATGCAAAAATGCAGCATAAAATCGTGAATAAAAGAAACAGCACAAAAAAGTGCGTTTGTTGTTGCTTTTACAAGAGAGCGCGCGGCGTGTGCAACACAAAAAATAAAATGCAGAACAAGACGAGAAATTCTCAGAATTATCATAATGATGCGTTGCAGTTCTTTTTTTTTCCTTATATTTGCATTTATAAATGAAATTAAAAAGTGAATTGTAGAATGTGGTGTAGATGAGGTGAGTACATGGATGTCCTTGTGGAGATGAGCTGTACAAAAAGTGTATAAAATTGTGTTTGTGGTCATGTTTTGTGCGATTTTAATTTTTATTATCTTGTTCGATGCATGTTCTTAATTTCTCATTGATTTTACTCCATACGACTGAGATTGTGATCATCCAGTATCAAGGGGATTCAGGTCACCTTAATAATTTTCTGACTACGCCTCTGGTCAGTATGCTTATGAGATCTCATTGAACAAGCATGAATCATCAATTTTTAAGAAATAATCATATAGAATCCTACAAAGCGTGGGAAGTTAAAGCATCAATCCCAAAGATATTAACATCACACTTCTATTTATAGCGACTTGATCTACATGAAATGGCATTTCCAATTGACAAATGTTTAAAATGACGGAATCAATGTTGTCTTTATAAACCCATTTGCGGTTCAATTTCTAGGAAAAGTAAATTTTAAATTTCAGGTGACAAAAAAAGGCTTTGCGGTTTTTGTGTTTATTTAATTTATTAATTTGTGTTACCTTTTAAAGGCGGGAGATGATGATATAGGAAATTAATTTAAATTTGAATATTAAGAAATTAATTGGAAACTATGAGACCAGCGTGATTGAGTCATTTGTGATGATGTGATGTGGTTTGTAATCCACTCAGACTTCATATTCTAGTTTTTTATTATTTGTAACTAAATTCGCAATAAAGACAAAACAACATCGCAAATCATTCATGTTTCATGTCGATCTTCTTGTACCTCAACATTCCATCCTTCTCATAATTTCATCCAAAAATGAACAAAAAAGTTCATTAAAAAACCATAAATTAAAATTTAAGAAAAAACCAAACAAAGCACAGCGCATCAAAAGAGGAAATGAAAATTATAAATTCAATAATTCACATCATTGCCGTAATCATTGCAGAAAAAAAGAGCCAGGCTGCATACCACGGGAAATAAATTCCATAATTCGCACTGTACATGAAAATGAAATATTTTTGACGTCTCGAGTTGCATGTTCGCATACATCGGCACAAAAGTGTGAAAAGAGTGATAAAAATAACGCGGGACGGCGATCGATGCAACAACTTTTTTTTACGTCCATAACCGAGCACTTTATGAATATTTATGATTTCTTTCTTGTGTGCAAGATTTTTATTAGTTATCTTCTTGTCTGCTACACGTTCTGCATGTTTTTATGTGCGAAGAATCTTTTTTTTTTATTTCATTGCACTTCTGTGTTAAAAACAGCTTTGAGTTGCTGACCGTCTGTCTTTCTGTTCGTCTCTGTTCGCTTCTATCCATTCCAATTCGCATCTGTTCGACTTTGTCCATTTCTATTCGACTCTGTCCAGCAATATCCTTGCTTATTCGTCTCTGTTAGTCTTTGTTCAACTCTGTTTGGCTCTGCCGACTATGCTCATTTTTGTTAGCTGTTGGTCGCTGTTCTTCCTTGTCTCTGTTCAACTCAACTTGGTTCTGTCCGACTATGTTCATCTCTGACGACCGCTGTTCTTCCCTGTCCATCTCTATTCATCTGTGTCCATGTAAAAAATGCGTTTTAAAAATTATCAAGACATTCTTACTTTCAAAATTTTCATAAATCGAGTTTAATGTGCTGTTTTAAGGAGTCGGAGAATTTGCTCGCTTGCTGACGAGACATTTTGTTGCCATGAAATTTGAGGAATTGTTATGGCAGTGATTGTTGTTGATGATGGTAGATATGGATGAGATGGAAATGGGATTTTAATATTAAGAGATTAAACTGATATCAAGGGATATCTGGAGGTATAAAATTGAATGAAAATTTTATTGTGAGGCATTTATAATCTTTTAGCAGGTATATGCAATTTTGTAGTTTTGTGAATTGCTGTGCTAAAGCTATAAGTCGATATGTATAACAAGAGTATCATTGGATACATCATAACAATATTGGATCGGTGTTTATTCACAAACTCATAAATTTACAATTTTAATGACCCACATTAATGCCAAATAACTTTTAATTCCTTATCGAATTACATTAAAAGAATTTTCATTGAAAATCATCAAAAAATTAACCAAAAATCACTCAGAATATAAAAATGCGTAAAATAAAAATTCTCAAAATGTGACTGAAAAATTGCTTATGAATATCAAAAGAAAAAATTTTTGGAAAGAATTCCTAAGGCTAATAAAAATCATCATCATTAGGCGAGAAAACAACAACAAAAGTGACAGAAATACATAAAAGAGATAAAGAAGTGAGAAGAAGAAATTTCCATGAGCTACAACGATGCCCATTAACATTATCAGAAATCGATAAATTTACGACATTACCAGCACCTTTTCGTATCAAAATATTTACATATTATTCCATATTCATTTCTACATTTTTATTTTATATTGGTTTGGACCCTTGTGGGGATTTTGGGTTGAATTTTCGAATGTTTGAGGGGTTAGAGTTTTGAATTCTGGGATTAATCCCCGGAATTCAGTAAATTTTCAATTCTGGATTGAAAACTCTAAATATTCGCTAGGAATCATTGCATATTAATAAAAACACGTTCCAAATTACAACAGCTGTGGGGCCGTTCAAAGCTTGACGAGCACCAACTTCCTGAAAATTCCAATGAACAGCTAACTTAGTGTGATTCATGGGATCATCCAAATTCGCCCAAATCTAAATCAGTCTAGTGAATTATGTCCAAGCAAATTATGCCAAATTCAAAAAGGATAATAAGATTCAACAAATAATACCCCTAAGGGCAACCAGCAACAAACTCTTACGGATAAAATATTCAGATTATTATCACGAAACAACGCAAAAGAGAAGAAAAAAAGTCATCAAAAAATAAATAAAGAATCTCATTCGACTAACTAATTAACAAACCATATCACACACCTCACACCTTAAAACATTTTTTTTCTCGCTCATTTCTTTCGAGAATTAAAAATGCGAAGGTTAAAAAGATTGAAGATGGAAGGAATGTAGCTTGTGTTGCTGTGTCTTGTTCGTTCCTTACCGAACAATAAAAACATAACTAATTAACATTCCATTAATTTTGGGATGACATCATCGGGGCTTATTGGTGATTATTTTAGGTTTTATTAGGATTTCTGGGGTATTTGAAACGTAGGTAGGATCACATGAGGATTTTATATAAAACAATAGATTCATTGAATCACATGAGGGCTTGTAGAGTAACAGTTCATTGTGTCCTAATGCTGAGCTTTATAGATTTGGTAAGGTGTCTGCAACTGAATCACAAATCTAGGTCAGTCCATATCCCACAAATGTTTTCAGACACTCCAAACAATAACCATGACATCTTATTTATACCAAAAAAATTATAATATCACATCCAGTTCCCCCAATTTACAACAATTACAATTTCATTAAATCTTTCTCATTTCTCTTGTTTTATCCATAAACAAAGTACATCTTAGACAATATCATGAACATATTAATATATTTTACAGTCCCAAAAACACATTAAAAAATGTAAAACACAAAAATCGACATTTGCATGCCATTTGAGCCACACCTGAAAAAAAAATATCGCCCGCAAAAAGAATTTTAATTTCGTCTGTTCTTTTTACACTCTCTGCGTTCTTGCTTGGGACGTCTTGTTCTTGTTGTTGCATTCTTTTTTTCACCGATTATTAATTTATATTATTAATATTATTGCGGATATTGTTGTGGACTGTATGAATGTTAGGGGAATGTTTAAGCAAAGACTCAATTATGAAGCAATGACTTAGACTCAAAGCAAGGATTTAAACTTGAAGCAAGGTCTTAAAATATGATGATAACTTGAACTCAGAGCAATAAGTAAAAAGTCAAACTTTAAGGTTCCAAACTGCCAAATGGACCCCTCCAATAAAATTGTCTCCAGGCTGCGAGCGATATCGAATTGCTTTTATTATAATTTATATTAAAATATCTCTTTTTCTCTCTTGAATCTCTCCATCTCACTCTAAAATACCAAAAAAAAAATATTCAAACTTTCGTAAATTCTGCATCTTACTCATTCTCTCCAACTTCTTCTTCTCAATAATCCCAATAATTCGCTCAACGATTTAAATAAATTATGGTCTTAATAATCTTCTCGTTGCTCATTTTGCACAATTTGTCTTGCCTCAATATCTGTGTAAATTTTTCATAAATACAGCAAGTCTGAGAATGAGACTGGGTGAGTACTAATTAGTTTGGTATTATGCATATTGAACGAGCATGTATTCAAGACGTTAAATTTTTTATTGAGGAACTGTCTGAGTCTTTTGTGTGCAATATGTGAATTTGGTAAAATATTTTGTTATGAGGTTTATGTATGCAGCTAAAGTGAGTCAGTTTATGAGTTCAAGTTATTATAGGACACTGATTCGTTAGGTCAGCAATTAGAGTAGGTAATTGAGGTAAAACTTCAAAGCGTTGTTTTATTTTGAGGCATCGTTTCAATATGGAGACCTTATTTAAAAATATCTACTTTATATGATGTAAAGCTTCAAAGTACTTAGCTAATTTTATTAATTTTACACCAGAAAGTAATTTAATCTAGTTTAAATTCGACACACTAGCAAAGTGATCATCGTAGTCTCTATACATACAATTTACTCCAACTAACAGCCAAATAGCCAGTCCACAGACAACAACAAAATAAACCACAAAAGCAAAAGCACAAATGATTGAGATTGATGATCGATCAAGATATCTTTTGTCTTATTTCACTGTGATTAGAATAAATTCGTTCCAACTCAATCATTTTTTTTTTCATTCTTCTAATCTCAAAATCTTCAATTTTTCTACTTAGAATTTAATTGAGTTTTTACTCGAGGCCGTTTTGTTTGTGCAAAACAGAAATAAAAATAAAAAAAAAAATTCTAAAGAATTTGAGATTAAAAATTGGATTTTGTCTTGAAGCACCATGCGCTCCAATAAATCACGATTTTAAAATCAGAAAGATTTGATTGTATTTGTGAAGTGTCTTGCCGTGTGCTGTTGTATGCCCACGATGTTAATTAACCCACATTCCATTGACTTATTATTATTCATATACATACAGCACAGCACACATTGTAGACTTTATGATTTCTTTTAAGTCTTCTTTCTCGAGCAAATTTTTAATGTTTTCTGTGGATTTGACGATGTATTTTTAGAATCAACACCTGGATTATTATCCCTTTAGGACTGTCGTTAAACAGCATTATGATTTGTGACATGACAAACCAATGGTTGGACGTATAGTTGAGATATGTTGGCTTGAAAGTTTTGTTAGTTTCTTTCAGAATTAAGGAACGGCTTTTAGATCAAATACTTACTTACTTGCTTCGCTAGCCGTACAGATCAACTGTGATCCATAGCCTCTCGCAGATGTCGCCTATATCTGGTTCTATCGCTATTTTAGATCAAATGATTGGTTTAAATAATTAAAAACTATCAAACTGATCCGAAAATCTCATGAAATTAGCACATTATAAAAAATTCCAAAAAAATACAGAAGAACCCGTTCTAATTAATTTTATAATTTTTCGTCTAATTTATAACACAATAAATTTCCTTTTTATTATGACAACATTTATGAAAATACAACGAAAAAAAAAAAAAAAATCTTTCCAGTCACCTCATTAGCAATGTCCATATTTAGATCATTTAGAAGAATTCTCGGCATCATTAACACCGTTTGCTAATTTAAATGCCATTCATTTTAATTAATTTGATGAGAAACGGTGATAAAAATCCAATAAAATTTCCAATTTTTATACATCCATAATTAATTAATACAATGTTTACACTATTCGTGCTCTATTTTAATGAATTGTATGTGCTAATTTTTGCAATATTTTATTGGAACTAATGAGATGAGTTGGACTTGGGATGGGTTATATTGAACTTTTTATTTTTGGTTATAAAAGTTGATCTAGTTTAATTGGATTTGAATGTTAATTTTTAAAATGTAAATTTTGTGTTTATTGGTTGATAAGATCAAGGAACTGATACTAGATGAATCTTCAGATTCTGGAACTTTGACTAAAAATCATCACTTGACTAGCTTCAAAACAACGACTAGATTCTAAATCTTAAATTAAATTCAACTTCAATTTTGACAGTAACATTCAAAAACTCTTGAAAAAATTCAGAACTATCAGCATAAACCCAATCCATTAAATCATTATTAACATCTTTATGTGGCTGCAATAAAGTGAGCATTTTTATTGACATTTTCATTTCACCCTCCGTGAAATTTCCCAATTTGAAAAGTCAAAGACATTTGTCTAATAACTACAGCAACAAAAAATATCATAATTCATATAATTTAGCTTTTTCTCATTAACATTTTTCTCTCTTCATTGTCTTTAATGCCATGAAAATTGAAATCAAAACGGAACTAAATATTGTAATTCTGAGTTACTGCCGTTTTCTAAATAAACCTCATTTTTTTGGTCTATAAGAAATTATTTTTTGCGCTGCTTTTTCAATTCTAGCGTGTGTACATTATGGAATATTTACTAAAATCTATTGTAATATATTTATTGTAATTGGTGGAGTATAATAAAAACAGCCGCAAAAAATCGGATAACAATTGCTTTCCTTTATCCATTTGCATTTACATTTATACATTATTGTTTCTAGTCTATCTATTGTACTAGGATGGGTAGGATTCGTTAATTTAGAGCTACTGACAAGTGTTTCTGGGGTCATTTAGGTAGGATATGGAAAACACTTGCTATATACGACTAGAAAATTAAATGAATACAATCGACTTTATGAGAAAATTTTCAATTATTTCCAAAGTTAATTCAGAACTTAATAACGCTCAACTTAGCTCTCAGTCATCCAGAAACCAAAATCCTAATCATCAGACACACAAACATTGCAAATTAATCTACCAATTCTAGAAAAATAATTTCTCATTCTATTTAGCTTAGTTCTGCTATTTTCCTCGTACAACAAAAGTAATAATATCAAGAGAATAAGTTTGAATATTTAAGCAACAGAAAATAAATAAATAGAATATGAAAATGAAATAAAAGGAATGAAAACGAAATTGTTTATCGTTTTGAGCGGGTGGAAGCTTCATTAATATATTAATTTATATTCATAACTAAAATAAGAAATGGAAAATGATGAGTCGTTATGTGAAGATGGGTATGGATAAGGAAATATAGTAGAAATGAAAATGAAATTAGAAGAGAAAGGAAATGGGATGGTTTGGAGAAAGTAGTTGTGGTTGTGGAGGGGTGAAAATGTAGAGACAAGTATGATATTGCAAATTTTGTCTGGGTATGTCTATAGGAAATTTTAAGTTGTACTTTATTATTAAAAAAGTCAGCCTTTATTATAATAGAGCAAATCTAAATCAATCTGAAGACAAAACCCGAAGGCAGTCCGAAAAAAACCCGAAATCAATCCGAAGACAAAACCCGGAGTCAACCCACGGGCAAAACCCGACAAAATACCGAAGACATAACCTAAAATCAATCCAAACTTCATAAAAAAGTCAATTTAAGGAGCAACCCTGTTCTTATTTGAAAGGTAGCCTTGCCACCCACAAAACAGTAAACTACGGTAAAATACTTTCTTATTTTCATTTCCCTCTTTGATTTGTGTAATGAATCAGTCAACATTGATGACGATTGTCAATATTTCCACAGAAAAACATAAAATAATTCATTCGAAAAGCATTTAACAGCACAATCGAATGTCTAAATGGATGGAAAAAAGAAGGAAGGAAAGTCGACGGTTAATCAGAAAAGTGCGCGCGAGATCTACAAAAATTGTCATAAAATGGAAATTTATTGGCGGCAGTAAAATTTGTTAAAGAATCAATTTTTGTCGATTTTTATGGCAATAAGAAATGTAATTTTGGGGTTGAATCGATGAAGTTCTTGACGACTGTGCCTCTGATAATTGTGATTTCGTAAATGAGTTTCTGATAATTAGCTGCGGCATAGTGTGTGTCTGTCTTGATTTTTGTCACGTTAATTGCTGTTTGTAACGCAAAAGTTCGATGAATTCTTAACAAGTCTACGTGCACGAATCAAGAACTTACTTTTTTAATTCCCAGAAAGAAATTTTTTATTGAGTCACACACAAAAAAAAATGAATTGAGAGGATTTAATAACCGCAACACAAAGAGGCATCAAAATAAATAAAAATTAAATAAAATTGACTGCTCTATAAATAAAAAATCATTAATTCTCAATAATAAAAGGAATAAGACGTTCGAGATGCATCTTGGACCATTAAAATATTTAACCGAGATTAAAAAACTGAATATTTATGAATCATTCATAACGAGCTAACCATATTTCACGTTCTTAAGTGAATTTTGGGCTTTTATTTTGTTGGAGATGAGAATTTTATTGAATTATTTTTAATTCTATCATTTTTGAATGGTTTGGGATACTTTACATTATATCTTATAGGATGTAATTGAGGATCTTAATTTTAGGTTATGATATGATCCTATTCTCAAAGTTCTAGAATTCTGACCTCAAAATTTTGGAATCTGTACTTCAAAATTCAGAAAACCAAACGAGTCTTTATGTAGAATTAGTACACACAATTAGTACCCTACCCCCTTACATTGACTTGCGACAAATCTAGTTGAATGTTCTAAAATTCATAAAGATAGCATTTGGTTCATGTCTTGTCAGAGTGTACTTGACTATACTTATCGAAATTAGTCATTCTCTACTCCAATAAATTGCCGAAAAAAACTCCCAATACAGCCAATGTCAACATCATCATCTTCATCTACAGACCAATAAAATAAAAATATCAAAATGATAACTTAACATCTTATGGATGTTTCAGAATTAAAAATATTCATTAATGTCTAAAGCCACACACATGCGAATAATAATAAGACATGGAAGGTTATAAAAATCTTAAAACTTTTGCTTCATCCTTCGTGTATATTTTGAGAGATAGACAGATTTGGTGTCTCAAATTCTGATTCTAATTTGAACTTTTTACAAAAGTATGTTTGTAACTTGCTGGATCTCAGAGCCTAGAGAATTTAAAGGTGTTGAAATCACCGACTTTTGAGATTAGAATTTAAGAATTTTGAAATAAGAATTTCAGAATCCGAAATTAAATTTATTTTATTTTCGAGATTAGAACTAAAAAATTAAAAGAGAGAACCTCAAAATTTTAAGATTAGATTGCCAAAATTTTGAGGTTAAAAGTCCTAAATCTGCAATTTTGCCTTATTTTAACTTGAACATTTTAAGACTTTTCGTCCACATAAAGTACAACACCTTTTTCAACATTCTTTCTGAGCTCATATAGATTATTGCTGATGTTAATATTTTTATTTTAAGAAGAATCTTTATTAGCTCTTTTTATCATCATCTCATCTTCGTCTTCCTTCTTTCTCTTGTTCGATGATGCTCTTATTGCTGTTGATCTTCCTGTGTTTTCATTTTTATTACATTTTCTGTTTTGTGTTATTAAAATAATATTCAAATGAATTTTTCTCGCCTCTTTATGAGCTTAATTTTTATATATTTTTTTGTGTATATATTCATATATATTTTTTTAATATCCAAAATAACAACAAAAACATTGTATTTTTTTCGTCTTCTTTTCTTTTCTTCATTTCTTCTTAAAAAAAGTTTCAATCTCGATCGATGAATGAGACACAAATGTGGAATTAAATGAATTAAAAGGAATTAAGAATTTATTTTGTTTTGTGTGATTGAGACCTCCCTGTGGGTCTCTAATTGATGGAATTAATTCTTATAAGATTATGTGCTGTGAAGTTCTTCACACTGTTTCGATCATTTCCTATGGTTAATTTAATCAAATTTCATTTTTATGTGTCGAATCAGATGATTTTTAGTCACACGAGAGATGCTGAAAAAAGTGTGAAATTGAAATAAAAAAAATATACTTTCATGGGGAAATTGCTTTTAATTAAGATTTGGTGTAGTTTGGAGCTTGTTGGTATAGTCAATTGAGATTCTTAAGAATATTTAATAAAGTCGGTTTTATCTGGTAAATTCAGTCATCTCAGAAGATGATATCATCAAACATAATGTCCACCATTTTACCAAATCCAGCGCCAAAAATTCCACACATTCTCAAAAACATTCAACCATAAATAAGTTCCAATTACCGTTCGTTCAACATCACAAAATCTCAAATTCTAGCATATTAATTAATTACATCACCAAAGAAATCTCAGTGGGTATCTATAGCTATCCAATTTTTTATTACAAAGCCGATTTAACAGACAACATGGAGACCAACGAGATCGGAAATAAAAAAAAAAGTTTATTTAAATTTCTTTTACGATCAATGAATTTTAAAATATTTTTAATCAAAACAAATTTTTTGTTAATCAAATCATCAAAAGTAAAATATTTTTCGTTAATCTTAATTTTGAATCTTAAAAGGCATACAAAATTGATCTCGTTAAAATAAATTTACAGCATTTTTAAGAGACTTTCTTCCTGTTCTTTTGTGCTCTTGGTCTTAACTTTTGTATGAAGATCAATAGTCCACAAATACTTGGTATTGTCGTCGTGATGGACTTTAATAGCTGATGACTTAGATGAAGATAGAAAAGTCTTTAAATTTATTCCTTAAACTTCAAGGAATTCGACGAAATCCTGAAAAATTTTAGGTTGTAAATTAAGAACCGTGAACAATTTTTAATTAGAAATAGAAAATCATGAAAATTTTAAGATTAAAGTTTGTTTTGAAGCTTAGAATTCTAGAAATCTAAAAACTTTTGAGGTCAAAAATCTTGTTAAGTTTGAGGTTAGAACAAAAAGTTTCTCGCTATCTTCCAACAAATTCCTCTAAATACACTCAACCAACAAAAAAGTCTACGCGCAACATAAATAACATTCCTTCACCTCTAATTTTTTTAGTATCAGTTGGACGAGCCCAAAAAAAACATGATTTCATTCTTAATGTTTGCCCGCAAGCTGAAACTTATGAATGAATTTTTTTCCGTTTCTTCTTTTTCTTAATTCATTCTAAAAACGAATAAAAGTCATCAATGAAGAGGTCGTTTTACGATGTTTTGTGTGTTTATTGACCGCCTATGCTGTCATGTGTGTCGTAAAAATAGTTTTGGAATGAGATAAAGGTGATATACTGGCTGGTTTAGATGATTTTGAATTATTGGGATATATTTTGTGAATATTTGATTGCAGAACTCATGAATTTAAGGATATTGATATCAAAAATTATATGATCTCAGAGTAAGGATTCTGCAAAAATCAATAGTCCATTCAAATACTTGGTATTGTCGTTGTGATAGACTTTAATAGCTGGTTACTTAGGTGAAGTTAGAAAAATCTTTAAATCACTTGCCAAACTCAATAAAATTTGATGGTTCTGAAACGTTTGATATTGTAAATTAAGAACAGTGAACATTTTTAAGTTAGAAATCGAAAATCATGAAAATCCTAAGATTAAAGTTTAATTTGGAGCTTAGAATTCAAAAAATCTACAAACTTTTGAGGTTAGAAATCAAAAAATCTTGTAAGTTGTTAAGTTAGAACAAAAAGTTTCTCGCTATCTTCCAACAAATTCCTTCCACATCTCATTTGCAACTAAACTCACTTAAATTCCTTCACATTTTGATACAGTAAACAATAAAAGGGTTCAAAAAACTGATTTTTTTTTCGCGCGGAACTGTTTTGCCCGCAAGTCTGAAACTATGAATGAATTTTTTTCCGTTTCTTCTTTTTCTTACTTCATTCTAAAAACGAATAAAAGTCATCAATGAAGAGGTCGTTTTACGTGTTTTGTGTGTTTATTGACCGCCTATGCTGTCATGTGTGTCGATAAAAATAGTTTTGGAATGAGATAAAGTGATATACTGGCTGGTTTAGATGATTATGAATTATTGGGATGGATTTTGTGAAATTTGATTGCAAAATTCATGAATTTAATGAAATTGATATCAAAAATGATATGATCTTCAGTTTAAGGATTCTGCATCAGTTAATTCAAAAATCTGCCGACGGTTCTTATTTTCACAAAATTTTGGGTCGCTTAACTTCGAAAGCGACATAGCTATTCACTTTAGTGAATAAACCGTGTTCAGTTGAAAAAAGTTTTATGTGCTTTACAGCATGCTAGTTTAGTCTCTAAATTTTAGTATAATTTGATCACTTCCAAACTCATACCTTATGGTCCATACCACGTGCCATATTTCCCTATCGGATACCTCATCATCTAATAAGCTTCAAAAACTGTCATAAAAATCAACTGAAACTTGAGCACGTGGAATCTTCATAAATATCCCAATTACATCCCTCCTCAAACCCTCACAAAACTTCTCAAAATCGAGTGGAACGACTCACAACTTTCAGTTTTTTTGCTTCCTTCCACATCTCATTTGCATACTAAACTCACTTAAATTCCTTCACATTTTGATACAATAAACAATAAAAGGGTTCAAAACTGTTTTTTTTTTGTCGCGCGGAACTAGTTTTGTGAGTCTGAATACTAGTAAACAGAAACCAGTTTGTGCCTTTATGACAACAAATAAGGGAGCAAAAAATGGAAAGGAAGTGTTTAAGTGGTCACGGGACTTTCTTTTGTTACTATTTTGGGATAATAAACAGCGATTTAGTAAAGGTTTTGTGGTATTAAGGGGAAGAATTTTTTGCTGGATTTTATGAAAGTGAAACCATTGAATTATGTTGAAATCATGTGAGGTATGACATAATTCTTGAGTATAGGGAGATCACAGTTGACTTAGATGTTGCATTGAAACATCAACTTGCCATTCCATAAAGAGCTGGGAGGACTTTTAGAGTACGAATAGCAATAGTTCAAAAAGACGTCAAAATGCAGTATAATTTGGAGTCCATGGACTTGGTGATAAAAAATTGGAATTACATAGTGGGGATAAAGTAGGGACTCTTGTAGAGGTGTCTCCACATTGGACAAAATTTACAAATCCAAAATCGACACCCTGCAAAAGTCACATCGGTCTTGGGCCATATTTGTGATCATTTAACCGATTTATGCATCCTATGGCCCTCAATACTAAATGACCAAAAAGATTATGACAAAATAACAGATTAATTTTTAGATAAAATAGAAACGACGAAACGGATGAAGTTGAATATTAAGCGAATGATGAAATTTATTGGGCACGCAGCCACGCCTGATCAATTTCCATGATACCAGATGGATGTGAATCACATTTTCTGTTGATCGAAATTTTTAATGAGAAACAAAATGCGGATGAGTAAAAAAATAAATAAAAAAAAACACACAAATTAATGAAAATAATCTTCAGCCACACACATATTCTGATTAGCTTTTTAAATAGTCCTCCTCACACCTCAATTCCACATCTTCTTTCATCTTCATTTTCGTCTTTGCTTGTTTGTGTATTCAAATACTTTTTTTATGGAATTAAAAATCGATAAAATGAGAATTTAGTTATACATATATAAAAAAAAAAATTATAAACTTCAAAACGGATCAAATAATTTTTTTTTCTTATTCTTTTATTTTTATTTATTCATTTTTGGGAGGATTTAGATGATGAAGAGGAAGATGTTAAAGTTTGGATGATTTTGGATGCTGACACAATGAATTTTTATTTAATACGCATTTTCTTTGGATTTTCCCAATAATCAGAATTCCCAATAATCAACAGAATTCCCAATAATGCTTAATTTTTGAATAAAGATTCCTAAATTTTTACAATTTTGAGGTTAGAATTTTAAAAGTTCCAAATTTTCCCATTAGAGTTTCAAAAGGTTCATAATTTTGAGACTAAAATCTAAAAATCACCCAATTTTGAGGTTAAGAGACCAAAACTGAGTCAAACCCAAAGTGCCTACCTTAATACTCAGATCACAACCGATTTTAACTCAAAGAAATGTTCATTAACGACTGTTTCTCTTCATCGCATTTCATTTCTCATTTGTTTGTTTATTATGTGTCTTAAATTCATCGTGTGATCGCTTATTGTCGTTGAATTTATTGAACATTTATTCATATTGGAATTATCATAGAGATATTTTCATATTAAATAGATCGACAGCGATAAATTTTTAACAGATTGAATAAAAATTAGCGTCTTTTTTCTGAGGAAATTCGTGTGGATTTTTTAATAGATGCGAATTTTGTTTTATTTAATGCAATTTGATAATTTTTTGAATGACTTTATTAGGAATATTTTGATGATCAATTTGAATAAAATTAGGTAAAAATTTAAATTAATTTACGGTTATGTGGGTTGGTGATGTTTGGGAAATGAGGTTGAAATTTATGAATATTTTTTTGATTATGATGTTATTAGTGTATATGGATATGAGGCTATTAAGAAATATTTGCTGTATTTTTATTCAAAATTAACTTTTGGATCTGTTTTGGAGACGATTTTAAATAATTAAAGAATAATTTGAAATCGAAGAATTTTGAGGTTAGAATCTTGAACAATCTCAAATATTGTTAATAATAACCTCAATGTCCTATTGTTCCTAAAAAATGACGTACGTGACAAATTCTAAAATTCCACAAAATTCAACATTCCCCAATAAACATCTCAACACTTGACCTTCAACCTCATCATCAACAAAAAGTAAAATTCAATGGAACCAGTTCCTCGAAGAGAATCTTGAACCTCTCTTCATGATCCAAGTTAATCCACATTTATTTTTAAAGTAAAAATTCACATAAATTAAATCTTCATAAATATTCATGAAACAGAATTAAAGAGAAAAATGGTCATAAAATATTTATTTTTTGTTCCTCATATCGTTCCTTCAACTTCTTTTCTTCTTAGAATTTTTTATAAGAAATGCCAATATTTTAAATCAACTTGCATTAATTAACAAAAAAAAAAGTGTGAGGAAGAAAGATAGAAAGAGTTACAAAAAAGCCATCAACATCGTCATCGTTGTCGCCTTCGAAGTGGTCATCAGGGAGAATGAGAGAAGTGAAAAAAATAAAATAAAAGAGGAATTAAAAGTATATTTTAAAGATTCTTTTACACCTTTGTGGAATTTAATTCAGGGGTGGTCGAACGAATTGTTGGAATTGAATGAATTTTTCTTAAGAATTTGAGTTTTGTTCGCCTACTTACCTATATGAAGATGGGTAGGGTAAGTGGTTTCGGAAACTACTGTAAGCAAAAGTTCATATGGCTAGTTCCTTCAATCATCATACATATTAGAGATGTCAGTTTATGCCAGAAAAGTTCAAAAATACAGCAAGAAAAGCTATGACTGGCGGCGTATTCTGAAAAAATATTCACCGTATCTTTCAAAACTGATGCCCAGTACACATTGATCAAGTACTCATAAATTAACGATACACCCAACCTCAACACCCCTGCAAAGTTTCATTTCTTGTACTCATTAGCTTCTCAAAAAAGTGGACAAAAATATTCCATCTCATAAATATTCATATCGATTTTCTTATTCTTCCTCAAATTACATTTCATGTTCTGTTTACTGATACTAATATTTAAATAAATGGAATTTTGTTAATCTGGCTGAGCGTTAAAATGTTTCATTTATTTTTTCAATTTACTTAAAGACAAAATTTGATGTTTTTAAGACATTTTAATAAGTTTCATAATGATGATCTATCCAGGAATTTTAACGATATTTTAATTCCATATTTTACATCAATAAAGTCATCTAAATTCGCAAAATATTAACTAATAATCATAGAATTATGAGAAATATTTTAGATAAAAATTCAATCGACAATCGAGTCAGTTGATTGAATAATCTGCATAGATATGTCTCAATATGCGGGAATTAAGTGAGAAAAAAATAAATAATAACTTCAATAAATTCGCAATATTGCAGAATAAATTCACCATCATGATAAGTATTTCTCGATATTTAACTGAACTAAATGTCAGAGATAATGATGGTGAGGAATTTTGACGAGTTGTTAATGATAAAAGGTGTAGGAAATTAGATTAGATGGTAAAAGGTGATATTCTAGAGCGACACAATCATCAATTTGCAATTATAAAATGAAGAGATCCATAAAGTTATAACAAATAAAAAATTTCTCTTAATGAAAAAACTCAACTTGCTGTCCATTAAGTTAAGAGAAATGTCAAGCGTAGTCATCAATTTGTTTTCATTATTAAAATTCTTGTAAATAATCAAAAATATAAAGGTTCAATTTTTTTGGATAAAATGTGAATCTAAAAGAGATAAAATGTAATAAAAAAAGAATACTTCTTAATAAATGAAAAATAAACAAACATTCATAAAAATGATATGTATTTGGGATGATCATGGATGAGCAACAGTTTGTATTGGGATGGATAGCCAACTACTACGAGGTTTAAGGTTTTAAGAGTGTACAAAAGTGTAATTTGAATTTACAAAATTTTCAAGAATTATGAATTGTTAAAAGTTCACAAATAATACCAAAAATGATCAAGTAAGTTTTACTCAATCAGTTCCGTACCCTTGCCCAAAATTCAAACTAAGAGGCGAGTCAGCGAACCACACATAGCGGATCAAGATGAAGAGCAATCGAAAGTGTTAAAAAATTCGTTTAATTTTAATTTTTATTGATAAATCCTCCGCACACACAACACAACACACGGACAAAAAAAAAGAGTCTTAAATTGTCGATATTTAAATAATTTTTTCATCTTCATTTTCATATCGTTCATCGTTCGTCGCTGTGTGTTTCAAAAAAAAAAATTTATATATTTTAAGGCTTGGTAAGACTCAACGGAGATCGCACTGCGGTGATTATGCAAATGATGCTCACTTAATCAGTCAGAAAAGTGTGAAAAACAAATTATTAAATTAATATTATGGTGTTTAATTTATGTAGATTTTTTTATGGCTCAAGCCTCCAATCCAAAAATGCCTTTTCATCTTCTTACTTTGGTTTTATTTCCATCTGTGTGTGTTTGAATGAACACATGAATTTATTGGAACTTTTAAATTTAAATGTAAATTAAAATTATTTTTTGGATAAATGAGGGACCTCTAGCATGAAAGTATCATGCTTTCATGGAACAGAAAAACCACTACACAGGAAGTTATCCTTTCTCTAACAGTCTCTTTCTAAAAGTTCCAAGACCGGGTTTTATAGAATCAGAAACAGATGTCATCTAAAAGAGGTCATGGATCAAAAATTTTAGAACAATTAAAAAACAAATTTTATTTATTTTGATTAAAAACTTGCCATTATACACAAAATAATAATCAAATTATACAAATGAAATCGTTTTTTTTTTTAACTAAATTTTAAAGTATTTTTCAGTCATCAATAGATGAATGAGACTTTAATTAGAATCACAACTTTCTTTTGCTAGTTTTATGTATTTTGCTGTCTCATCTGTCAATTTGTCTATTTTCCTATTCAATTCCTCAAACTTTTCTCTCGTTTCTATTCTAAAATCTTCAAAGTTTTCCTTTAGTTCACTTCCAAATCCACTAATCATTTGTGATGCGGAACTACAATGTTTATATATTTCCTTAGCTAATTCTACAGCTCGTATTCGATTATTTTCCACGTGTGCTGAATAACATTGATTATTTTGGAATCCTAAATATGTTAAACTGTTCAGTCCATCAAAAACATTTGCAGCAACTGATCTTATTTTGCTATTGCCTATGAAAATCAGTTCCAAATCTGGATTATTGATGAACAAATTAGGTTCAATAACTTCAAATTCATTATTAGATAAATACAGTCTTTTTAATTTTGGAAACTGAGCCAATTCCTCTTTATGGATCTCAGTCATTCCTTTTTCAAACAAGACTATCTCTAAATTGGGAAAAAATTTATTAAGATTGAGAAAAAACCGTGGAGTTGAATGAGCCCGAACATCAATTCCCTTTACATCGTTTCCAGATTTCCCTGTGGCATGAATTCCTTTAATTTCAGTTACAGTTGCATCACTTGATGATGTTCTTATTAAATTCTTAACATCGCAGGTATAATCAGCCCATGTTGTCTTGTAATCACATTCTATTACAAGACCATTTGCTGATGTGATGATTAAAATCCAAATTGCAATGAATAACCTTTATTAAATTAATTTAAATTATTTAAAATTGTTAATTTGTTAAATTTTAATTATACTACTTCATTTTGAATATATTTTTGCTTCAGCTTGCCTGTGAATCCTTTACTATACTGACAAAATAAAGTTGATTATTTGGCAAAATTTTAAATATCACTAAAAAAACCTGTTTAGAGAATGAATAACTGCTATATGACTGTAAACTTAGCAAAACGTAAATATAGACTTTGTAATTTCTCTCGTTTGACCATTGAACTTAAACATGATCTTGTCTAAAATTTATTCCGATTACGCTTCCGACTAATACTTTAAATCCATCAATTTCCAAAATCAAAGATTTACAAAATTAGCAAAAAAATTTTTTATCAATATTTAAGGAGAAAACATAATAAGTTCTAGTTATTATCACAGGTTTCCTTGGATAGTTTTATATAGCTTTGAGTCTCATCCTTCCATTTCTGTAGCTTTTCAGTCAATTCTCTTATATCTGATTTCAGGTCTTGCTTGAAATTTTCAAAATCCTGTTTTGATGCACAATGTTCACTACTAGTTGATGGAGAACAGTTTTTGTAAATATTTTTGGCTAATTCTTTCGCTTCCTCATGATTATTATGCGCATGTCCTGAGTAACATTTATTGGCATCGAGTCCCAAAAATGTCAGCTTACTTAGTCCATCAAAAACGTTCGGAGCGACTGACTTGATTTTATTACCATTAAAGAAAACAAGATGTAAATTAGGATTATTTATGAACAAATCAGGTTCAATGACTTCAATCTCATTGGTACTAGCGTAAAGTTCCCTTAAATTTGGATATTGAGCTAATTCTTCTTTATGGATCTCTGTCATTCCTTTCTCAAAAAATACCGTCTGAATATTTGGTAAAAATTTGCTTAAATTTAAAGGAAATCTTGTCAAAGTCAATCCACGTGCATCGATGACTGTCACATCATTTGCTGACTTTCCATTTTGGTATCGTCCAAATACATTTGTAACAATTTGATCGCTTGAGCTCGAGACTTGGATGTCTGTAACTTTACATGTATTTGGATTTGCTATGGCATCACAATAAATCTTCAAAGCAACTGCTTGTGAAACGCAAATAAACAAGATTTGAAGAGCTATGAAGCTAGAAAAATTCAATAAAAAAATTTAAAAATTAGATTCACTAAATAGTTGAAAGCCTTTGTTATGCTTTCTCGCTATCGGGATCGGGATGTCGCGGGATTTTCCGATCTCGAATTTAAAATTCCAGGATCGGAATTAAAAATTCCAATTTTTAGGTAATTTTAAAATTTTAAATTTCAATTTTTGGGATCCCAGGATTTTGAGAAAGCATAGCTTGTATTTGTAATTTGGCAAGGAATGCTTGCTTTCATTTCTGATCGAATACTAATTAAGTTCTCACATTTCCATTGTAATTGCTTATTGATTATACATCCACTACTTTTATTGGTACCGATTGAAATTGAGTAAAATAAAAAAAGAAAATCACAAAATCTCAGTTTAGTGGTTGAAAAAATACTAAACTGTTGGAACTTTCTGTTTCTTTATTTATAGTAAATAATACCAAGAAAAAATGAAACTTTACAATATGAAAAATATGACAAGTTCTGAAATTAATAAGTATGAAATCATCGTAGATTCGGATGATTGACATGGTTAAATCCATTGGTAACAATTCTTGGTATAAATAGAATGAATTACTTCTCCTTTGGCAAGTTGCTCTTGTTTTTGGGTTTTGAAGACGGTAGAATCCTAATTCAACCAAGTTGTAATTCCAAGAGACATATCAATGAAGTGACTGGCCGACACTCTTACTACTACACAACAGTTGTGTTTTTTTTTGCAAGAGCTGATCATACAATACAATTGAAAGTTAATCACAAAATTTATTATGACCTTTTATATTGCTGAACAAACTTGCTCATTATTCTTCAATACTTCTTGTCAGTGTTATCCAAGTTATGTGTCGCGATCCACTACTTGAAATTTTTTAGAAATGCCATGAAGCTCATGAAATGGTCGTGTCTTACCACCAATATGTGCCATGCCACAAAAAAGTTTAGAAAAGACTGCTTTAGATCTGTTAATTCGTTTAAATAATATTGCTCATTATTCATACAACAATGTTGTTTATTCATACATTGCCTTTCTGCAAGTTTTGAGCCCAGACTTAACAGTAGTCAGTAGGCTGACATTCCTGTGACTTCAAAATAGATTTGGTAAAATTGTCGGATTTTTCATTGACTGACATAGAATTGTTGTTGCTAAATGTAACATAAATAAATTGTGAAGTGCTATTTAATTTAATTTATTGAAAAATTAAAATTCTAAATAACTTAATTAATTACAAGCAATGTTGATTGGAAGACTTAGTTGGAATTTAAGTCTTTGTTTTCAAAAATATGGAAAAAATCATTTTTAACTGGTGCTTGCAGCTGTAGTTGATGCTGTTGAGGTGGATGTTGATCCTGATGATCCAGATAAGGTTGTTATTGTTGTTGTTGTTGTTGCACTGCATTTCTCATAAATATGTTGAATTGTCTTCACGACACCATCTCGTGTATTTTGAACTAATGCATTGTAACATTTGTTTCTCTCGAATCCTAAATGTGCTAATTTTGTTAAACTGTCAAAAACTTTAGGTGCAACTGTCGTAATTTTGTTATTTCCCAAGAAAATCAGTTCGAGATTTGGATTGTTGATGAATAAGTCTGATTCGATGACTGTGATTTCATTAAAGGGGAAATAAAGTTTCCTCAAATTGGGAAATTCCTGTAGTTCCTCCTTGTGGATCTCAGTCAATCCTCTCTCAATTGTTATAACATCAAGATTTTCAAAAAATTTGTTCAAGTCAAGAGGAAATCGTTTGAGGTTTTTACCACGAGCCTCAAATGCCTTAACATCAGCTGCAGTCTTTCCATTTTGGTGACGTCCATCAACTTCCGTAACTGTTGTGTCTGTTGATGATTCAAATGCAATCTTCGTTACTACACAAGTGTACTCATTCAGTTTTGTGATGTAACGACAAGTAATATTAAGGCTCACTGCCGAAGAGATCAGAGTGATGAGGACGATGAGACTTGAAATTCTAGGGCAATCAAGAAAAATGAGATCAATTGGAAAAAATTGTCGTACTAAACTTACACTTGCATGATGAATAATTATTACACAGCTGTCTCCTCAACAAATCTTATTGACAGGTTCTTTAAGTCAGACTGACTGAAAAATATCAAAGAATATCTTTTTATACATATTTTACTAAAAATATTGTAACTGTTAATTCTACAAATAATTCTGTTTTAAATGGCAAATACGATATTGCGATAATTTTCTCAGAATTATCATAGTTTCAGACAGGGTTGGAAATTAATGTCTGTCCAGAGCTTTCTGCTACATACTTGTGGGTTCTTGAAACCGATAACAAGACTTACCGATCTTGGTCTTTAAAACTGGCGAAATTTCTCTTGTAGTTCAAATTTCGATCTCGGTCTCGAAATTTAGTCAAAAAAGTGACTTTGAGAAACCCAAAAATATCAGCCTGGAGCTTGAACATAGATTTATGACTATGCCGGATTCCCCAATCCTGTCATCATTCTACAATATCATTAAAGAAATGAGGTTCTAATTATTTAAACAAACAATGTTTGTGACTAAGAAAAGCAAAACAATAATTTCGAAGTGTCAATAAACAAAATATGAAAGAACAAAAAAAAAATTATTGATTTTTGTAATTTGCGAGTTTATTCGAATATTGATTTGGATTCTTGTGATGTTTTACTGTTAATAGAAGTTCAGTTGGTATTAAAGAACAGTAAGACACTGACCAAATTGTCAGAAAATTAGTAAAAAATATTAAAAGTTTTCGGAATTAGTTATCTTCTAGTTTTAGATGTGCAAACTTGTAGTTTTGGGCTGTATTTTGTAGATCATCCATGTTTGCAGGCCTGTGCTTTTCCTGCAAGTCTATTAACCTGCAGATTTGAATTGTGGAAACATCTAAAAAATATGATGCAAAATTCAAAGAAAAATTGACCTAAAAACCATTTAAAACTTGTCGAAATCAACTCATCGTCAAAAATTAGAACAAAACAATTTAAAACATTTCAACAATGTCAAAAGATGCTTGTAAATAAATACAAAAAAATTTTAATTATAAAACCAATTCATCATTCTAAAAACCTTCAATTAATCACTAAAAATCTCATCAAAGACAAAAGAAATTCTTAAAAAAAAATATCCAAATAAAAATTTCATTGTCTCAACATCAGCATCAGCATCAAGAGCAATTACATCAGGACATAAAAAACTTCATAACTGTACATAAAAAATTCTCTCCCTGGCATTATTTTTTTTTTGTTACCCTCAGAGCATTTTTTATGTATAATTTCACCCCATAGAAAATGTTAATATATAAAAAACTGAGGGTAACGCTATTGAGCACCCAGCATCAGACGGAGGGATGCTTATGTACATAGATACACTGTAAAGTGCAACACAAGCATGAAAAATTACTTTTCTACGCTGAAATAATAAAAATATCAATAATTTATTTCGTAATTAGTATTGCCATGTTCGCATTTTTCATTCCAAAATTTCGTTTCTTTGTAGCAATTTTTCAGACATGATGACGAATTTTTTTATTTTTCATTCATTTCCACGTCCATTAATGACTTTTTTCTCTTCTCATCAATAATTTTTATCCATGTATTTGTGTTGGTGTAAAAAGAAATAAATGAGGATGATTTTTTAAAATTTTCTATTCTGAAATGATTTTGTAATTTATATTGAATGAAAAGGACTCACTTATTAGTGATGCAAGGCTGATGGGAGGGATGGGAGTTTGTAATGAATGATTCATTTGGGATGCAAAATGTGAAATATTTGAGATGATGATATGAATTTTTGAAGAGGCGATTAAACTTGATGAGAATTTACTGCATGGGGAGTATTGATGACTTAGGAACTGAAATTGATGATTTTGAAGACTTGAGCTTATGAGTTTTTATTTGACTAGTTGTAAGTCTAATTCTTGAGATGACAAATTTCCTCACGACACCATTAGTCGTCATTAAAATTCATAAAAAAGTTCGCTCTGAGCTAATTTTACACTTGCGATTTTTTGGAACGTTAAATTTTTCCTTTTGATAATTTAGGTTCAAAATAGTCCAAATGAACCTCTATAATTCCGAACTTAGAAATATCCCGATTTCATCTGGTCGCCATACAAAAAAGTGATTTCAATTTATTTTAACAAAACACATTAAGATAAATCCCAAAAAAATTCAACATAAATTTAATATTTTAAGTTCAATAATTTCAACTTTTGCCTTCCTCCTTTTCCCACTCTTTTAATCAATTTAAAAAAAAAATTCAATATTGAAAAAATTGAGAAAAAATCTCATTAATGGAAAAATGAAAATACTTTCAGCACATGCCAATCCCATCAATATTGATTAATGTATTCGGATCTGTAAGTTCGATTGTAAATTATAAATATTGAAATACATAAAAAATGATCGTAAAAATATATTTAATTTATTTTTTTTTTCTATTTAGAAATTTGGATTAATTTATTGCAATATTAAAATTTTCAACTTTAGTTGTAGTTTTGAACGATTTTGATGAATTATTTTCTTAAATTTCATCTTAATTATTTTAATGTTCCGAAAAACTCAAATACTTTTTAAAAAACTTAAAATGGAAATTCTTATAAAAATTTTGTTTCATTTTCCATAAAACTTAAAAAAAAAATTTAATGACAATAGACCTATTCCTATTCATTTCCATATCTACAAATGAAATCAAAACAACAGTGAGCCCAGCGAATCACACCAAGTCATATAAATTTAGATCACACAAACACACTAAAAAAAGTTCATTTGAAAAATGAAAATTATTTTCAAAATTTTGAAATTTCTTACATAATGTAACAACATTAAGCAAATGAAGCACCACAGGCACCAATTTATATACATCCAAAACTTATCCCTTCCTGCTTGTTCCATTTACGCATGCATCACACACAACCCTTCACGCACAAATTTTTATTACTTTTTTTTTACTCATCGACTCTCATTTACGGCTGTGTAGATGAAAAAAATTGGCACCCCCGAGATATTTTCGACAATTTCTGTAGCCCTTAAATAGTTTTTTTAAGTCTCTCATGAGGCACACATACACATGCTGGATATACGATTGTGTGTCTTTGTTCTCATCGACATTACTTTTATTTAATCAGGATAGACATTAATATTGCATGAGCATGAATATGAAAATGATGAAAATTTATTGATGATGAAGAGGATTTTTTATTAATTTTTTGAGTTAACTAAGTAAATAGTAAGCATTTATGACGGTTTTGGGAATAAAATTCAACATTTTTGCTTGATTTTATTTAACTTAATTTACATTTTTAACTATTGGCGATGAAATCATATCAGTTCACACTATTGGATATACCACATAACTTGTTATGTTGCAAATATTGACGCCTCGAATCATTCTAATGTACCTAAAAAATTTAAAATATTATGAATTCGCAACCAAGTAAATTATCATAAAGTAGTCAAAAACAACCATTCGGAATCCTCTAAGATCCAATTTTTCTACATACCCGCCTTCACCCCATGAATCTGACCAAGAATTTTTGACAATCCAATAATCCACTGATTTTCCTGTTGAGTTGTCAGTTCCATAGCCTAAAAATAAAAATGTGATTTTATCGTGTTAAGTAGCAAGTGAACAGACCCAAAGTCAAAATTTCAAAATATTTTGAATATGCCCTTACCAACTAATGCAACAGCATGATTCACATAGCCATAACAACTTAGGTCATCATAGATTCCATTTGAATATCCATAAAATGTATCCATATCAGCTTTGATACCAATAACCAATGGTCCAACTCCAGCTAAGACTCTTTTAAGGACTTCTTCATCTCCTTGAATTTTTTGATATCCTGTAACATTTCCAGCTTTATTTTGCGGATTGTATCTGCAAGTTTTTAAGATTCCTTCATACGGGTAAGAAATGCTGCTGTCAACACCTTTGTTAGTTAACACATATTGAAATGTTTGTTCTGCAAAACCTCCCTAGAATATTAACTTTTAAGTTTAATGCATAATTATTAAGCTATGAAACTCACATCGCATCCCCAATTTCCTGAAACATTATTATAAGTACAATCCAAAATATTCTGCTCCGATAAAGAAACGAGTTTTCGATACTTTTTAGCCATTTGACCCTCCAAAGCGCACATTGATGCAAATGCAAAGCAACATCCACAATCACCTTGATCTTTAACATTTGTTACAAATCCCTTTGTACGATAATCCAATTTAATTGGTGCTGGACCAAAAGTTGGTTGTAAAGCTCTTCGTGATAAAGTTGATTTACATATTTTGAGGCCATGCCATGATAATTTCTCCTGAGGAGTGTCCGCAGATCTTCTGTTCAATCCCATACGGAAATATGACTTATTATCGTCAAACTTTTTATTCTGTTCCAAAATTATATTGTAGTGCTTAACAAAGTTCGTGTACCTTTCCATGGTTGTTAAATTGGTGCTAAAACATTTGTTAAATTGTCCCTAAAATTTATTTTTTTAAACTTTTTCATATTTCATTTATTTAATTTATTTTTTGAAAATTACCATCCAGTTAGTAAAGACTTCAGTAAAGTCGTTGTTAGTAGCTGATTGAATATTTATAAAAATGACACCCAAAATCATCAAAATTAAATAAAATTTCATTTTGCTAATTTAAAAATTCAAAGTTTTTTTTTAACTGCTCCACACTGTATGACTATTGTTTTGTAAATGATATTAATAATTCTAAATTGTTATGAGGTATGTCAGCAAGTCGTGATTATATTTAACTACTTTTATCAAATTATAATAAAGTAATTAAACTTCTATAAGTAATAAAAGATCATTTAAAGGTTGTAAAAATTCTAAACTGCTCACGATCATCAAATAATTATATATATAAAAATAAATAGGAATCGTTCACTTATTACGTAACTAGAAAAAACGACTGCCTTAACTGCTCAGTCTTAGGGTTCATATCAAAGACACACGAGCCACAAACCATATCAAAAAAATTATTTCCCCGTAAAATTAAATTCATTAAATCAAAACTAACTTTATTCAGGGTGATACAGTTTCAATCCTCCCAGAAAATGCTGACACTTCATCTCATTCGCGTGGCATAATTTCTCAATTATTAGAAATTTATGCATCTTTTCCCCCCTAGTTAATATGTGAATGCATTCTTTTCATTTTAATTTTTATTTCCTTCATTGTTTGTTGTTCCGATATTTTTTTTTCATCATCATCCACAAAAAACGAAGATTAAGAGTCGGGAAAAAGGAAGAGTCATGGATGGGATAGAGATGTAAGTAGCGACTGGTGCAAGAAAATTCATTGTTATTAGTCTTAATATCATGCTGAGCCTTCTTTTTGTCAAGATGAGCTAGATTTGTAGAATTTGGAGGGACTTTTGATGTAGCAATTTAATGTGATTTTTGGTTTTTGAGGTTAGGTTGCTGGATATTGAAGATTTTGAGGTTACATTCTAGATTTAAAATTTCAGAATTTTGGGGCTTTGTTTGGAATTTCGAGGTTACATAGCAAAAATAAAAGCTATTTAATTGTATATTGAGGTTATGATCCTGAATTTTGAGGAAATGGTGCTCAACTTAAAGGATTGGTTTCTATATGTTTAGTTCGTCAGGCAACTTATGCTCACTAATCATCTAAAACGACTACATTCTACAACTTGGCACTCATTCTTCATCCTAAATCCAAAAACAAAGCGAAAATCTTCAATTTTTTTCTTTCTTCTGTCTTTTTCCTCCCTTCATCCCCTTATTAACATCACCCAAGAAAAAAAATCATCTCATTCATACATTATATCTATTCTATATTCATTTATATTCAAACATAATGAAAAAAAAAGTTGTAATGAATTCATCTTCGAGGATAATGAGATAAGGATAAAAGAAGAAAAGAAAGCAGCACAAAAGACGATGAAAAAAATAGACAATGGAATATAATAAAAGAAGGGAAAGGAGCGAGGCATGAGTTATGAAAAAAAAAATTGAAGATGCTGCAAGAAAAAATTCATAATTAAAAAATATAAATTTGATATCAGCAATTTTGTCTTCCGCTTACTCTGCATGAATTTTTTTACTGTCTTTATTGGATGTGCTGACAATGAAAGCTATGAAAAATTGAGGTTGGGTTGATGATTTTCAACTTTTAATAAGTCATTTATTTTTTATTCAAATTTATTAACAATTTAAAAATTAATGTCGTGATATCTGATGTTAAACTATATTTTGAGAGCAAAACCAAGTAAAACCACAGCTAAATCATTCCAATGGTCTTCAATATAGGCTAAAAAAAACACTTGAAAAGCCGAAAATAAATTTTAATAATTTTAAAATAACTCTTTTTTCCAACTATTTAGGTTGATATCTGGCGAAAGACTGAAAATTATACCGGAAAGTTCCTACAAATGAAAATATAATTTCAGAGGATTTTCAACTTTTTAAGTGCTTTACAAACTATAAACGTAAACCTTTTAAAGAAACTTATAATTAAACTTGATGTTTAATTGCTTTTACTACAAAAGTTGTAAGTAGTAATAATTAGGGTAGAAATATATCCATTCAAAATCCACGTCGAGTTTAAACTCTAAAAATAAGTTTAGAAAAGGAATTTTCAGTAACAAGATCTTCATGTTTTGTGGCGTGCCTCCTTCTAATAGCGTTAATGAAAAAGTGGACTCTAATTAAAAACTTTTATTTTTGAACACTTTTTTAATTACATTTAATTGAACATTTATTAATCATCAAATTATATGTTGAAATCAGCTGTACTTAAAGCTTCAATAGATGTCTTAATATTGTCACATACGAGTAGGTTGTTTGAGCAATCTGTGGAAAATCATGATGTAATTAATTTGAAATAAAAATTCAAAATCTCAACTCACAAGTGAGCAGCTCTTCCAATTGAACTCAAAAAATCCCAGAGCTGAAATGCTTCTAGGTCGATTTGAAACTTGAATCATCAAAATTAAATTTTTCTTTAGCATCGGATCCACATTGTAGAAATTGCTTTCCAAGATAACTCGCGAGATTTTTGTGCTCTGGAATAAAGAAAATGATTGAAAAATTCAAATTTGAGTCTAAAATTTCAAATTTTAAAGATAAACGAAAAGCTCAAATTCGACACTGATTTTATATGAAAACCCAAATCATTGAAAATTATAAAACAAATCAAATCTACCCGATTTCTCAGCCAATCTCCAATCATACAAAATAAAAAAATTTCCATGAAGTTTGCTAAGGCTGCAGATATCAATTGTAGTGCTGTCGTCATGTCGCTAATCTACAAATGTTTAGTTTGAGTCATAATCCATAACGTAACATCCATATTTTTCAACTTACCATAATCATAATTCCAAGCAAACAGATTCTCATCGAAATGAGCACCAGAACTGTCAAATTAAAAGGTCCATAAAGTCTGTTTGACTCATCAGCCAGCTTAATTAATTCACTATGTAAATCCACACATTCTCCAAGTTTCTGTTTCGTCTCTAAAAACGACTGATTTTCAATTCCGTCAATCACTTCTTTTACCTTGTCACCAAGTCTGTCAAATGATGCAGCCAAGTAGGTTGATGTAATAAAGACTAATTTAGGAACTATTAAGTTACCCAAACACAACAGCAACATAATTAAAGGATCATAAATAGCTATAAACAGCCAAGAATCTTGCAAAAAATTTGGAAACCAAAGATTCATGATTGAAAGATTTCCAGGATCAGAATTTGTGAAAACTGCAATGCTGACTTTGACTAAATTGGCAACAAAATTAATTGCAACAGATCCAATAATCATGATAAACATTTTGATTGCAAAGCTGTAAGCTTTTTTGACAATTTCTTCATTTTCAATTTTTTGGTCAATTTTTGCAACTTTTGAATAACTTGTTTCGATATTTTTCATCAATTTAAGAAAGGAAGTACATGTAGCTATGAGAGTCAGATATCCAGCAAAGCTTTTAGCAACAAATAGCAAACCAAATACAATCACAATGATTTCCATGATTGAGCTATGTGCGGTCAGTTTGATGAAGAAAATCCATAGCTGAATTGATCCAATTATCATTAATATTGGGTTCATGAACTTCCATAACCTCAAAATTCTTGCAAATTTTGAATTGGTTTCAAATTTTTGATCTATGTCGATGCCAAAAAGCAAAAAAATTATTTTTATGAATTCAAAAAATGTCATTTAAGGGATATATTTTGAACTTTGTGTGTTAAAAAATGCTGACTAACTGAGCCGAAAATCAGAATTGCTAGGAAATATTGAAAAGAAAATAACATTCGGTATTTTCAATTTTTTCTTCGAAAACAACATATTTAATTATTCGTGATTGAAGTATTTTAGATCAATTTTCAACTTAAATTAACTATAATTGAAACATTATCATAATTACACATATAAGTTTTGTTTTTTTGATAATTTTTGAATCAAATTTTAAATTTTTTTGAAAAATTCAATTTTATAGCTTCAATGTACGCCTCAAAATTGTCAAATATGAGTAGGTAGTCTGAGCGATCTGTGACAAAAAATTAACTTTTTAAAATGGATTAAAATCACAAAATTATCAACTTACAAATGAGCAGCTCATCCAGTTGAACTCAAAAAATCCAAGTGCTGAAATACTTTTTGGTCGATTTGATACTTGAATCATCAAAATCAAATTTCTCTTTAGAAGTGGATCAATATTGTAAAATCTGCAGTCAAAGATTATCTGAGCAATCTTTGTACTCTGGAAATATAAAAGAGGTTAGAAGGAACACATTGCACATCGTGTTCAGGCCAAAAAGCACAAATTTTTTTAACGATCAAAAATCTAATTCGAGACCGGGATGATTCTAATTAAAGGTCGGATTCAGTTTATATCAGTGTATATTCTATCTAAATCTGGCACTATTCCAGAGTCACGCCAGTCTGGTATCGGATATTGGATCAATTAATTTGTGAAAATCGGTAGAATTACTTGATTTTCCAGAAGATCGCCAACTTTACAGAATATGTATATCATCAAAAAACTTGCCAATCCAACAGTCAATAGCTGAATTGTTGTAGCTATATCGCTTATCTAAATGAAAAATTAAAAAACTTGGATTAGTAAATTTGGAATAAGAGAAGATTATAGAAAAAATTATCAATTTACCATAATCATGATCCCCATCATGCAGATTTTCATGGAAATCAAAATCAAAAAAGTCAAATTAAAAGGTCCATAAAGTCTGTTTGACTCATCAGCCAACTTTATTAATTCACTATGCAAATCCACACATTCTGCAAGTTGCTGTTTCGTCTCTAAAAATGACTGATTTTCAGTTTTATCAATCACTTCTTTTACTTTGTCACAAAGTTTATCAAATGAAGCTGCTAAGTAGGCTGATGTGATGAAATTTAATTCAGGAACAAACAAGTGGCTCATACCAAACAACAACATCATTAGTGGATCATAAATAGCAACCAAAAGCCAATACTTTCTCACAATTTCAGGAAACCATAAAAGCATAATTGAAAGATTTCCTGGATCGGAATTTGTTGTCAATGCAGTAATGATTTTAGTCATACCTAATGCTAGATTGAGAACAACTGAACCGTTGATAATTCTGTATAAATTTAATCCAGAACTATAAACATTTTTGACAATTTCATCGTTTTCAATTTGCTGCTTATTTTTTGTAATTTGCGAATAGATTTTGTCAACATTTTGAATTAATTTAATTGATGACATATCAGTGGAAATGATTGTGAAATATCCAGCAAGGCTGTTGACGACAAAAATTAATCCAAAGACTACAGTGGACAATTCTGATATCGAACCATTGTTCAGTAGTAAAAAGAAATTGACCCAAAGTTGAATAGATCCCAAAATCATGAGAATTGGGTACAGGAACTGCCACAGTCTAAAAACTCTTAACACTTGTGGAAAATTTGAAAATTTTAGGTCCACGTCGAGTCCAAAAAATAAAAAGTTTAATTTTATAAATTTGTAGAAATTCATTTCGAATTGAAGCTTCACAAAAAAGACCTTTTGTCATCCAAATTATTTGATATACTAAAATTTTGATGGAATCAATTTTATCAAAAAGGAAAAGCTTAAATTGATTTGAAAACTTTTTATTTTAAATAAACTATTTTAAATGCTGATTAATATTTAATTTTGTAACAAATTCTTTGAAATGCGTTTTTTCAGCGTCAGAATTTTAAATTAGTGCCCTAACAACAGTTTAGTCTCAAAGCTTTAATATTCGTCTTGTTAAAGTTAGGTAAGAATAGGTTGTTTGAGCAATCTGTGGAATATCGTGATGTGATTATTTTGTAACAAGAATTCAAAATTCCAACTCACAAATGAACAGCTCATCCAGTTGAACTCAAAAAATCCCATCGCTGAGATTCGTTTTGGTCGATTTGAGACCTGAATCATCAAAATCAAATATTTCTTCAGCATCGCATCAATTTTGTAGAAATTACTGTCTGCTAAGCTCTGTGCAATTTTTGTGCTCTGCAAAATACCAAACAAAAATGACAAAATTTTTCAAAAATTACATAAACGTACCTGCTTCTCAAGAACATCACCAATTGCACAAAACAAAGAAATATCCATAAAATTTGCTAATAGTGTTATTGCTAGTGGTATTGCTGTCATCGAGTCAGTAAGCTGAAATTTAGTTAATATTTATAAAAGTTGTATCGGATTGTCGTCATTGTAAAAAACTCTATTGCTCAATATTACTATTCGAACAATTTCTAGCTATGTCCTTGTCTGTCATTAGTTTAATAGACACTCACCATAATCCGAATACCAACTAGGCAAATTCTCATCGAAACCAACACCAATACTGTCAAATTAAAAGGTCCATAAAGTCTGTTGGACTCATCTGCAAGCTTGATTAAATCACTATGTAAATCTACACATTCGATAAGTTTCCTTTTCGTCTCTAAAACTGACTGATTTTCAGTTTCATCAATTACATCTTTAACTTTATCTCCTAGTTTATCAAATGAAGCCGCTAAGTAGGATGAAGTGATGAAGACTAATTGAGATGCAGCTAAGTTACTTAAGCTATAAATGATCAGAAAAATTGGTTCATAAATTGCAATAAACAGTGAATAATCTTCGAGGAATTCAGGAAACCACATCGACATTAGTGAAATCTTTCCAGGATTAGAATTTGTCAAAGCAGCAATCAAAATTTTCACCAAACTCATCACAAAATTAAAGATAATCAAGCTTGTTACTGCAACGTAGGTTCTAAATCCAAGATTGAAGGCATTTTTGACAATTTGTTCGTCTTCAATTTTTTCAGAATTTTTTGTTATTTTTGTAAATATTTTTTCAATTTTGTGTATCAAGTCGATTGACGATTTTTTAACCAAAATTATTGTAGAGTATCCAAATATGCTTCTAGCTAGAAATAACAAATCGTACAAAGCACCAACAATCAGAAGGATTGAGCTATCCCTCGAAAGTGATAAAAATGACACCCAAAGTTGAATTGCACCAATGGTCATCATTGCTGGATTTAAGAACATCCAAAACTTTAAAAGAAATAAAGCTTGAGACGTTTTTGGATCCTTTTTGGCAACATCGAAGCCAAAAAATAGAAAATTAAATTTTATGAAGCTGTAAAATGTCTTCATGATATATTAGTTGAACTTGATTGGCTAAAGAATGGCGTGGAACTGAAAAGTATCTAAATTGTTTTTCGATTTTGAAATTGATATTTAATAATATAAATATTTAAAAAGATCATTTAATTCTCTAAACTTTATTTTTATGGACTTAAAAATTTAATCAAAATTGCTTCAAGTTTTTGTAATTTTTAAAGTTTTATGAATATTTTCTATGACGCGTAATACAATAACGTAATACAAATAATTGACTTTTTGACTCTCTCCATCTGTAACAATTTCCCACACCACCCTCATCCCGCTTAGATCATTACGTATTAAATGAACGAGTTTTATATTTTGAACTAATTATTTTTCAAGGTATGTTGTTCGTAAACATTTAAGATGTGTCTAGATATCGTATAATAAGAGTAAGTTGTATTAAAAATCTGTAATAAAATAAAATCTTAGTTAGAAAATATAATAAAATTTAAAAAAATAACATCAACTTACAATTGAGAAGCTCTTCCGGTTGAATTCAAAAAAACCTAAAGCTGAAATGCTTTTTGGTCGATTTGAGGCCTGAATCATCAATACCAAATTTTTCTTCAATAGTGGATCAACATTGTAAAAATTGCTCTCATGGATGGCTCTTGCAATCTTTGTACTCTGAAAGAAATTTTTTTAATTGTCATTTTCGTCAATCCTAACAGAATCAGATTAACCTAACCGACTTGGGATATTCAAGTTAGTATGGATTCTTACCCCATTTGTAAGTTCTTCGCCAATCAAACAAAACAATGAAATTTCCGAAAAGTTTGCTAAAATTGCCATTATAAGTGGCACCTTGTCCATTCCACTATTAATCTATTAATAATACCATTAATATTTAATGTTTCAATATGTCCTTCAATCAGCTCAACTCTTACCAGAATTCTTACAATAAGCATACAAATCCTGATTGATATCAGCACCAGCATTGTCAAATTAAAAGGACCATAAAGTCTATTTGACTTATCGGTCAATTTTATTAATTCACTATGTAAATTCACACATTCTCCAAGTTTCTGCTTCGTTTCTAAAAATGATCGATTTTTAGTTCCGTTTATCAGTTCTTTTACTTTGTCACCTAGTTCATCAAATGATGCTGCTAAGTATGCTGATACGATAAAAACTAGTTCCGATGCAGCTAGATTGCTCAAGCTTATAATCGCCAGATTTAATGGCTCATAAAGAGCCATAAACAACTGAGAATCTCTGACTTGAACTGGGTACCATACAGTCATAAGTGTGACCTTGCCTGGATTCGAATTTTTTAAGTTTGCTACAAGAATCTTCGCCAAACTAATTAAAAAATTAACTAATATTAAGCCTGCAATAGCTGCAAATGTACTAAAACCGTATTTGAAAGCTCTTTTGACAATCTTTTCATCCTCAATGTCCTTTGCATTTCCAGTGATATTTGCATGAATTTTGGTAATACTCATAATTAATTTAAAAGAACAGTGTCGAGTTAAAACAATTGTAAGATATCCAGGCAAGCTTTTTACAATGAAAAGTAGATCAAATACTGCTCCAATTATCTCATTAATTGAACTGCTTTTAGTAAGACTCAATAAATATAGCACTACTTGGATTGTCCCAATTATCATGATCACTGGATTAAGGAACATCCAAATCCTTAAAACTATCGAAATTATAATTTTTGATGATAAATTTCCATCAATGTCAACACCAAACAGCAAGAAAATGAACTTAATAAAACTCAAGAAAGTTTTCATTGCTAATAAATTAAAATATTACTTATTTGATCGAAAGGTAATTCAATACTGATTAAACTATTTTTGACTAACATTTCAAAACAATTTTTTATTTAAAATTAGTTCATTTGACGTTGTCCAGTTAATATTTTATACTTCAATTTTAAGTTTATATCCAACTATTTAACATGAGTGAGAGAAAGTTCATTAATTACTCTCATTCTAACTTTTCGAAATTAGCTTCTGCGTGGAACATAGAAGGTATTTGTCGAAGTTTATACCATTTGATTGCTTAATTAATGTATTGTATTAGAGCTCTCAACAACGTTGAATGAAATATTGGGTCAGCAGGAGGATCCACTCAAAAATCAGTTTAATTCCCCTCTTAAACTCCTCTGCATTTTAAGTACTTGAAGGAGACAAATTGTTTTGTAAATCTAAATACATTTATGGTAAATTAAGCTTATCTATATATCTGACTGATTTAAAGTTTCAACAAACGTCTTAATATTGTCAGGTATGAGTAAGTTGTCTGAGAAATCTGTAATAATATGTATCTTGGTATACCAAAATGTAATAATCTCAAAAATATCAACTCACAAATGAGCAGCTTTTCAAGTTAAACTCAAAAAATCCCAAAGCTGAAATTTTTTGCGATCGTTGAGAAACTTGAATCATCAAAACCAAATTTCTCTTTAGCAGTGGATCAATTTTGTAGAAATTGCTGTTCTGGATAATCCTAGCGATCTTAGAGCTCTGCATGAAAAATAATTAAAACAGAAATCTTGATATGAAATCAAAAATTACCTTATCTTCAAGAATTTGTCCAATCATGCATAACAAAACAATTTCCATGAAGTTGGCCATAAATGCGAATGTCAGTAGTAATGCGAGAGCAAAGTCACTGATCTATTCAAATACAAATATTCAGTTTGAAGAGTTTAAATAAAACAATTTAAGCTTAAAAAGTGCAGCAAAAAATTTTTTTTTACAAACCATAACCATGATTCCCAGCATGCATATTTTCATTGAAATCAGCACTATAGCTGTCAAATTAAATGCTCCATAAAGTCTATTTGACTCATCAGACAACTTCATTAATTCACTATGTAAATCCACACATTCTGCTAGTTTCATTTTTGTTTCTAAAAATGACTGATTTTCAGCTCCATCGATCACTTCTCTTAGTTTGTCTCCTAGTTTATCAAATGATGCTGCCAAGTAGGCTGATGTGACGTAGACTATTTCTGAGGCTACTAAATTACTTAAGCTAAACAGCACAAGCATCAGAGGCTCATATGCTGCCTTTAGTAAAGGAAAATTTTCAAATAACTCTGGAAACCACATGCCCATTATGGATTTAATCTCGGGTTTTGAACTAGTCATAAAAGCAATGGAGATCTTAATGAAGCTCATAATTGCATTCATTGCAATCATTCCAGTTATGACTTTATAAATCCTAAGACCGAAACTGTAAGCATTTTTGACTATTTCTTCATCCTCAATGAGCTGAAGATTGTTGATGATTTTTGAAAATGACATTTCAATTTTGTCAAGCAATTTGATCGAAGATTTTTGAGTAACAAGTACAGTCGTGTATCCAGACACACTTTTGGCGAAAAACAGCAAATCCAAGAAAATTGCAACAATTTCATAAGTCGAACTTTCTTCAGATAAAAAATACAATGAAATACAGAGCTGAATTGAGCCAGTACATGTTATGATCGGATTAAGAAACATCCATGTCCTCAAAATCGTCAAAATCCAAGGATTGAGTGAAAACCTTCCATCAACATCAATGCCAAAAAGAAGGAAATTAAATTTTATAAAGCTTAAAAATGTCTTCATCGTAAAATGAATGTACAAAGTCAAAGTAACACACTGAACTGATCTCTCAAACTCAATAAACTTTTATATTCACTACAAGCGGATTTACACTGCTGTCTATTAAAATAAAAATTTTATGAAATTTATTGGAAATTTAAATTAAATTTTTTACGACAATTTAATTTTTTTAACATGAACTTAAAAAATAGGAATTATTAACATCATTAGATGTATTCAGGGAGAAAAGTATAAGAGGTAACTCCGATTTGGTGAAAATTTGTCACCATGCCGGCGTGACTTTAGTGACGAGATTCGGCTCGAATCCGTTAAAATTGGTTTGAGACGTGCCAAAGACTTAACCCTCCCTTTAACAGCGTTACGTATTAAATGGATGGACCCTTATGATTTAAACAAGGATATTCTATTTTCGTATAATCAAAAAAATAGTTTTAATTCCATTCCCAAAAGTAATCAATTTATTAATCAGATATTCAATTTTTGGTGAATCCATAAATAATTTAGAGGGATAATTTGACTTTTATTTAAAACATTTAACAACAATTTACATTGACATTTTATTAATATGAAATATTCAACATTTAAAGCTTTAAAAGATGCCTCAAGATGGTCAAGTATGAGTAGGTTTTCTGAGCAATCTGAAAAAAAATGTACTTTTATAGACCAAAATCTAACAGAATCAACAAAATATCTACTCACAAATGAGCAGCTCATCCAATTGAACTCAAAAAATCCCAAAGCGGAGATTCGTTTAGGTCGATTTGAAATCTGAATCATTAAAATCAAATGTTTCTTCAGCAATGGATCAATTTTGTAGAAATTGCTGTTTTGGATGATTCGTGCAATTTTCATGCTCTGTGAATAATCAGTAATTATTTTATAAATTAAATTAGATTGAGGCAAACTAACCCTTTGTTCTAACAAGTCTCCAACCATGCAAAATAAAGATAATTCCATGAAACTTCCTAGAAATGCAACCACAAGCTGTAATCCATTCATCACGTCACTTATCTTGAAAAAAAAATTAATTAAATCAGGAATAAATCACAGCTCAATATCATTTCATAATTAACCATAATCATAATTCCAATAACACAAAATCCCATTGAAATTAGACCCAAAAATGTCAAGTTGAACAGTCCATAAAGTCTGTTTGATTCTTCAGCAAGCTTAATTAATTCACTTTGTAAATCAACACATTCAGCAAGCTTTCCTTTCGTCTCTAAAAATGATCGATTTTCAGTTCCGTCAATCACTTCCTCCACTTTGTCACCAAGCCTGTCAAATGATGCCGCTAAGTAAGCCGATGTGATGTAAATCAGCTCAGATGCAAAAATGTTACTTAAGCTAAACAGCATCAAGATGAATGAATTGTAGATCGCAACAAATAGCCAAGAATTTTCGAGAAATTCAGGCAGCCAAAGATTCAAGATCGAGAGATTTTCAGGTGGTGCTTTTGTAAAAATTGCAATCAGAATTTTTACAAAACTAGCCACAAAATTTATTAGAACCATTGTAGAAATCATGATGAAAATTTTGATGCAAAAGCTGAAAACATTTTTAACTATTTTCTCATTCTCAATTTGTTGTTGATTTTTGGTAATTTTTGAGAAAATCATATCAATTTTAAGGATTAAATTAATCGATGAATGCCTTGAAGCCATAACTGTCAAGTAGCCGACAAAACTTGAAGTGAAAAACAGTAAACCTAATATTATTGACGCAATTTCCAGTGCAGCAGTTTGTTTTGGTAACAAACAAAAATAAATCCAAAGCTGGATTGTTCCAATGATCATAATTGATGGCTGCATTATCTGCCAAATTCTTAGAATTTGATTTGCTGATGTATTTTGTGAAAATTTGTCACTCACATCGCAACCAAAGAGGAAAAAAATTATTTTTATGAATTTAATAAAAGTATTCATTAGAGTTGGGCTATCTGAAATGAAATCTGAATGAAAACTGAACAAAAATTTTGAAAATAATAAATAAAACAATTCAAAAAATTGTTAAAATTATGAATTTTTTATGTAATTTTCAATTCATAAACGCCCAATAATCCAGAATAAATTTCAAGGCGTTTTAGGAAATTATTAATAAATAATAAGAGCCTCTAAAGCTTAAGGAGCCGTTTTAAAATGGTCAAGTATGAATAAGTTGTTTGGGCAATCTGAAAAGAAATTAAAACTTTATCAAATAACACAAGATTGATTAAATCGATTCAAAATCCGCCCCAGGTCGGTGTGGATTTGACATAGTGTCGGATTTAAACCGAATTCTGCCAATTCTTAATCACACCAATCTAGTGCAGATTTTTGATCGATTATCCAATTCTATGCTGCTGTTGACAACTCACAAATGAGCAGCTCATCCAATTGAACTCAAAAAATCCCAAAGCTGAAACTTGTTTTGGTCGATTTGAAACCTGAATCATCAAAATCAAGTTTTTCTTCAGCATCGGATCAATTTTGTAGAAATTGCTGTTCTGGATAATTCTAGCGATCTTTAAACTCTATAAATATCAGTATAAATATCAAAGAGTGTAGGATCCCTAATCAAACATACATGTTGTTCCAGCGAGTCTCCAATCATGCAAAATACAGTCAATTCAGAAAAATTGCCCAAAAAAGCAATGATGAACTGCGATGCATTCACCATGTCAGTAATCTGTGAAAGTCATTAGAAATTTAATTTTAATAAATTAAAAATAGTTAGTTCATTACCAAAATCATGATTCCAAGAATGCAAAATCCAAACGAAATGAGCACTAAAAATGTCAAGTTGAAAAATCCATAAAGTTTGTTCGACTCATCAGCAAGCTTGATTAATTCACTATGTAAATCCACACATTCTGCAAATTTCCTTTTCGTCTCTAAAAATGGTCGATTCTCAGTCTCACCAATCACTTCTTCCACTTTGTCACCAAGTTTGTCAAATGATGCTGCCAAATAGGCTGATGTGATGTAGACTAGCTCAGATGCAAAAATGTTACTTAAACTAAACAATAACAAGATAAATGAATTGTAAGCAGTAACAAATAGCCAAGAATCTCTAAAATGTCTAGGCAACCATAAGCTTAAAATGGAAAGGTTTTCTGGAACTGAATTTGTTGAAATGGAAATAAAGATCTTCGTCAAACCAGCTAGAAAACTCGACACTACCATTGCAGTAATCATTATAAAAATTTTGATACAAAAACTGTAAACTTTTTTGACGATTTTTTCATCCTCAATGATTTGCTTGTTTTCGGTAATTTTTGAGTAAATTCTGTCAATTTCGTGGATCAAAGTAATTGAAGATTTCTGACCAAGAATGACAGTTAAGTAGCCAACGAAACTCTTGGTGAAAAAAAAGAGATCCAAAGTTATTGACGCAATTTCTATCGCAGCAGTTTCCTTAGATAGCATGCAGAAGTAAATCCATAACTGAACTGTTCCAATAATCATAAGTGTTGGCTGCATGAACCTCCAAAATTTAAGAATCAGCCGTATTTTTGGATTTTTTTCATCCACATCGCAACCGAACAGTAGAAATATTATTTTTATAAAACTTCTGAACATCATTATTAGATGCTAGCTGTAGTGTTGAGCTTGTAGTGCTGAAATCTGAACCGAAACTGATGAAATATATGTGGAAACACATTTTTATTTATTATTTTCTTCATTTTATTCTTGAAATTTTCATGACTTTGATTATAGCTTTATTTTGTAATTTTCAGTTCCTCGTGTGCCATAAACATTTTAAATGTCAAAGTTTATAAGAAATAGTGTCCAAAATTAAATCCAAAATTATATATTAATTCAAACAATTTCAATAATTCAAATCTTAATCATACTTAAAGCTTCAATACACGACGTATTATGGTCAAGTATGAATACGTTGTTTGGGCAATCTGTAAAGAAATTAAGTTAAAAATTTAATGAAATCTTTCCTAAATAATACAAATTGGTTAAATCGATTCAAAATCCAGCTTCGGCCAATGTGAATCTGACATATTGCCGGATTCAAACCTAACTCTGCTAATTCTGAATCACACCAATCTACTGCTGGATTTTTCATTGATTAACCGTTTATGTGTTGCTGGGGTCGACTCACAAACGAGCAGCTCCTCCAATTAACCTCGAAAAATCCCAAAGCTGAAACTTGTTTTGGTCGATTTGAAACCTGAATCATCAAAATCAAGTTTTTCTTCAGCATCGGATCAATTTTGTAGAAATTGCTGTTCTGGATAATCCAAGCGATCTTTGAGCTCTGCAAATAATCAGTAAAAATATCAGAATTTACTTTAACTAAATCTAAATTAATCAATCATACATGTTGCTCAAGTGCATCTCCAATCATGCAAAATATAGTCAATTCTGCAAAATTCCCCAAAAAAGCAATGATGAACTGCGATGCATTCACCATGTCAGTAATCTATAAAAATCTTGAAAATTAATTTAAATTAAAAAAATAAAAATATTTTAACATCACCAAAATTATGATTCCAAGAATACAAAATCCAAACGAAATAAGCACTAAAAATGTCAAGTTGAAAAATCCATAAAGTTTGTTCGACTCATCAGCCAACTTAATCAATTCACTTTGTAAATCCACACATTCTGCAAGTTTTTGTTTTGTCTCTGAAAATGATCGCTTTTCAGTTTCGTCAATCACTTCTTCCACTTTGTCACCAAGTTTGTCAAATGATGCAGCCAAATAGGCTGATGTGATGTAGACTAGCTCAGATGCAAAAATGTTACTTAAGCTAAACAACATCAGGATAAATGAATTGTAAGCAGTAACAAATAGCGAAGAATTTCTTAAAAATTCAGGCAACCATAAGCTCATAATGGAATTGTTGTCTATAACTGAATTTGTTGAAATGGAAATAAAGATCTTTGTCAAACCAGCTAGAAAACTCGACACTACCATTGCTGTAATCATTATGAAAATTTTAATACAAAAACTGTAAACTTTTTTGACAATTTTTTCGTCCTCAATGGTTTGCTTGTTTTCGGTAATTTTTGAGTAAATTCTATCTATTTCGTGGATCACAGCAATTGAAGATTTCTGACCAATAATGACAGTTAAGTAGCCAACGAAACTCTTGGTGAAACCGAAGATACCCAAAATCATCGACGCAAGTTCTAACGCAGCAGTATCTTTCGATAGCATGCAGAAACAAATCCATAATTGAACCGTTCCAATAATCATAAGTGTTGGCTGCATGAACCTCCAAAATTTTAGAATCAGCCGTATTTTTGGATTTTGTGAATACTTATCGTCCACATCGCAACCGAACAGTAGAAATATTGTTTTTATAAAACTTCTGAACATCATTATTAGTTGTAGTGCTGAAATATGAAACAAAACTGAAGAAAAATATAAGAAAACACAATTTATTTACTATTTTTTCATATTATTCTTGAAATTTTTATGATTCTATTGATTATAGCTCTAATTTGTAATTTTCAGTTCCTCGTGTGTCATACTCATTTAAAATTCCTCAATTTCTCAAAGTTTATTAGAAATAATGTCAAAAATTAGATCCAAAAATATATATTAATTCAGATTATTTCAATAATTTAAATCTCAATCAGACTTAAAGCTTCAATACACGACGTAGTATGGTCAAATATGAGTATGTTCTTTGAGCGATCTGTGAAAAAAATTATTAAAATTAAAGAAAGATCCTTTTATTAAACAACACTCCTAAGAAGAGTTAAAGTATCAAAAAGTAAATTTTTAGTATTACGTATTATGGACTTGACTATAAGCCCTTTAAGGAACTAAATTATCAACTTACAAATGAGCAGCTTTTCCAATTGAAATCAAAAAATCCCAAAGCTGAAATGCTTTTTGGACGATTTGAGATCTGAATCATCAAAATCAAATTTTTCTTCAGCATTGGATCAACTTTGTAAAAATTGCTGTCGTTGATGATCCGAGCAATCTTTGTGCTCTGTAAAAAATCATCTTAATTTGTAAGAACTTAGTGTTAAAATATCGTACTCACTCGTTGCTCAAGTAGATCTCCAATCATGCAAAATAATATAATTTCCAAAAAATTACCAACAACTGCAAATAAAAGTTGAATTGCAATCATCGTGTCACTTATCTGTAAGATGATTATTTGACATAAGATACGTTTTAACAAATGAAACTTTTTTTAACCCTCAAATCAGTAGTGGGCAACCTTTTTGTGTCACGACACAACTTTGAAATGTGAAAAAAGATACAATATAATTTACCATAATCATAATTCCCAACAAGCAGAATCCCAATGAAATTAGCACCAAAAACATCAAATTAAATGGTCCATAAAGTCTATTCGACTCATCTGCCAACTTAATCAATTCACTTTGTAAATCCACACATTCTGCAAGTTTCTGTTTTGTCTCTGAAAATGATCGCTTTTCAGTTTCATCAATCATATCCTTTACTTTATCACCAAGCTTGTTAAATGATGCAGCCAAGTATGCCGAAGTAATGAAAATTAATTCGGGTGTAGTCACGTTACAGAGACTGAAAAGCATCAAAATTATTGAATTGTAAGCAGCAACAAAAAGCACAGAATCTTTAAGATGTGCTGGAAACCACATATACATAGCTGGTGTATTTCCCAAATCGAAATTTGTAACAATTCCAATAATAATTTTCATGAAAATTATCAGAGAATTTAAACCAATTATGCTAATCATCATGATGAAAAATTTACGTCCATAACTGTAAGCATACTTGACAATTTGTTCATCCTCAATTCTATGGTCGTTTTTTGTTATTTCTGTGTAACATTTTTCAATCTTTTGGATCAATTTAATCGAAGACTTTCGAGTATAAACTGTAGTCAAATATCCTACGACAACTTGAGGTACAAATAATATATCCAAAAAACTTGTTGCAATCTGTTGAGTTGAATTATCTTCAGATATTGATAAAAAGTAAATCCAAGTTTGAATGGATCCAATGGTCATTAGAATTGGATTGAAAATCATCCAGAATTTGAGAATTTTAGCATGCCATGATTTTTTTACATATTTGTCATCTACATCAAAACCAAAAAGTAAAAAATTAAATTTAACAAATTCTAGAAAATTCTTCATGGAACTTGAGGATGAAAGTTGATCTGTTCTGGCCTGTATTCGGATCAAAACTGAGTTATGGAAGAAATTGAATTTAGAAAGTCATTCAAAACAGTTTAGGCTTTATTTTCCGACCAATACACAAAACTAAAGAGATCGTTATATTTCCCGAACAGCACAACGTGTTCGCTAGGACATCGAAGCGTCGTAGTATTAACAGAAATACGCAATTATCTTTTCACATTAGTTGTCTGCCTCTTCCGTTGACTATCACTAAGTATTATCAATAACAAATGTAATATTTTTTCTATCATCAGCTTCTTTCCATTAATTGACGTATCCTTCGTCCTACATATGGCTAAAGTTGTCTGGTTTCGAATTTTTCTTGACACTAAAAGATATCAAATTTCAAAATATGCACGATGCGCTATCAAGAACCTCAGCTCAATATCTAAAGCAGTGTCTCTTATCATCAACGGCTAGGTGTAAGCCGGTTTTGACCTCAAGCAGCAACTATGAGTAATTACATTCTAGAGTAAGTAATATGGATCTGATGTTATGCTATCTTACTTAATTAAATTGAAAATTATTGTACAACTCGGGAACGACTTTTTTTAAAAGAAATGGTCAAGTAGTTACAAAACTATCAAAAAGATTGTTATAGAGGTCACTTTTAATGAGTTTAAAACTATTGATTTTTAGTTGAGCAATTTAATTTTATTAAATATTTATTATTTTAAAACTTTTACGGCGGTGAAGTTTGGAGTTCTTAAATATCAGGGATTGATGTCGAGTAAAACCTAAAAATTTTAATTGTGTGAATACGAAATGGAATTTTATAAGGCTACAACTCATTAGTAGTAATTTATGACTTTAAATGAATATAATATTAATTAATACAGTCCAAAAAAATAAGAAATATTAAAAAATTTGCGCTTAGCTAATGCTGTAAACTAGAGCTTTCTACGAGGTTTGTTTGCCGAGATCTCGTCCCTTACCCACACAGCCAGCTAACCGTACAAAGTGTATTCATTTATTAAGCGCCCTTTTTCTTAAAAATAATATTCGATAAATTTTTTAATCTCTGTAAAATTATTCCCTTCTAAATCTCTTTTAAAAATATGTCTTAATAAAGTCAGGTATGAGTACGTTGACTTGGCGATCTGTAAAAAATGGGAGAATTAAAATTTAATAATAAAGTTATTCTTAACTTCAATTAAAGTAACTTACAAATAAGCAACTATTTAAGTTGAATTCGAAATATCCAAATGCTGAAATGCTTTTTGGTCGATTTGAGACTTGAATCATTAAAATCAAATTCTTCTTTAAGAGTGGATGAAAATTGTAGAAATTGCTGTCCTGAATGATCTGAGAGATCTTCATGCTCTGAAAAATTTGTTAATAAACGAATATTAAGGCTAAATATATCTTTGTCCATGTACCAGACTAACCTTTTGCTCAAGCAAATCTCCAATATTGCAGAATATTCCTATCTCAAAGAAATGGGTAAAAAGTCCAATAGTTAACTGAAGAGCTACGTCAAATTCACTGATCTGCAAAATATGGGTATTTTAGCCACAGTAATTAATTAATCAGAAATGTATTCGTTAAGCAGATATGGGAGTTTGCGGGTTAAACCCTCTGAAAAACTAAACTCCCTTCTCTACTATCAAAAAATCTTGGCTACGCGTCTGCTTTGAACATACCATGATCAAAATTCCAATAAAACAAATTGATAAAACCACGACAAACAGCAAAACAAAGTTAAACAGGCCATAAATACTGTTCGACTCATCAGCTAACTTGATTAAATCACAATGTATATCCACACATTCTGCAAGTTTTCGTTTTGTCTCTAAAAATGGCCGATCCTCAGCTTCGTCCATTACTTTTTTTACTTTGTCACCAAGTTTGTCAAATGATGCAGCCAAGTAGGCCGAAGTTATGAAAATCAGCTCAAGGCCAACTAAATTTGAGAAATTGAGGAGCATCATGACAAAAAAGCCGTGAATAGTCATGAACAGCATGCATTGTTGAAAAACATCAGGAAACCAAAAACTCATTGGAAAGAAGAGTTCTCCAGGATGAGTGTTAGCTAGGTATGCAACAAATATTTTATATAAATTGAGTCCACAGTTTGTAACGAACATTCCGGTAACAATAATGAATATTGTCAAGCCTGTGTTCAATGCTTTTTTAACAATGATTTCATCTTCAATTTTTTGGCCATTTTTAGTGATTTTTATGTAAATTTTGTCAATCTTTTCTATCAACTCGATTAATGACTTTCTTTTTGTGACTATTATCCAATATCCGACCACAGCTTGAATGAAATATGGCACATCCAGGATTGTTGTGGCAGTTTTAATTGTTGAGTTTTTCTTGGACAACATAAGCACATAAATCCATAGCTGAATCGACCCAATCCCCATTAAAATTGGGTTGATGATCTTCCACAGTTTTAAAATTGTACATTTTTTCTTACTTAATGAGAATCTTCCATCAATATCAAAGCCAAACAGTAAAAAAAATAATTTTACGAAATCAAAAAATGTTATCTTCATAATTTGATCTGTTTTGGTTGAATGAAAATTAGAAACTAAACATTTTAAGGTAATTTTTGTGTTGATTGTAATTTAAATGATTGAAGAAATTAAAAAAGTTTCATAAAAAAAAAATCACTTTTGAAGCGATTGTGAAAAACTTTTGTTAATTAAGTGTTAATATTTTAAAATGAACATTTACTTTTGATATTTAAAAAGCGGGAAACTCCTTGAAAAAAAGTTTAAAACTGGAAATCACCTTGACATCATTTGGCTATCAATTAAATCTTTTACAATTTTTGAGGGGAAAACGACATGACTAAACAACTAACTTTAAAAAATAACTTTCAAACTACATTTAATTACTGGTGCCCAAAATATCCTGGAAAAATGGGAGAAATTTCCCATCATGTTGTTTTCTCTCGCGGTTTTAACAATTTATTTCACTGAAAAACACATGATTTTTATGATTTCCGATTTGGATCGAATGACAGGGACGTATTCAAAGTGAGGAAATTTGAGGAGGTCAAACCCTTTTTTGGAATTAAAACATCTTCAATTTGCTAAAGTTTTTCGCGAAAAAAATCCTTAAACCTTCAAAATTTTGCGAAAATTCAAAAAGAAAAGTTTAAAATCCTCTCAAAAAATTTGTGACTACTTCCTTGATGTGTGACTCTGGAACCCTAATTAACAGAGACCAAAACCTCCTTTTCAAATGAGTAAACCTAATCTAATTTCCATCAATCACCCTATTCAGCATCCAATAAGCTATTAAAAACAAACAAAAACTCATATAATTCCTCACAAACTCCTTGGAATAATCGACATCGACACATGTATGCATGGATATACACGCACTTATTCACATTATCTCATAAAGATCCATAAAAAATTGATGAGCAAAAAACATTTTCTTCCCTAAAATTCATAAAAAAATAAATAAATAAGAAGAAAAAAACAAAAGTAAATGTGGCCATATATCATATTAGGATAGAATTTTCCTCATCCTGAATCATTCACCTACCCCACTCACAAGAAGAAAGCAAAAAAAAAAAAGTCGTAAAAATTATTATTAATATAAAAAATGAAAATCCTCATCTACACATACATGCACATCTATACACAATGAGAAATGAGGGCCTATAATTGCCATCCATACATTACATTATCCACACATGCATTATCCATATTTATAAATACATACGGCATATCCGAAAAGTATTGATTTTCCTCCTTTTTATGCTCATTTTTTTCTCTCAATTTTCTTAAAAAAAATTATTTTATTTTCTTCGTCTTCACTTCGGCATTTCTTTCCATTTTTTTATGATTTTACATTTAGTAAAAGAAAAGGAACAAGAAATAAAGTTTTTTCCTTAAGTCATGCATGTGTGTTAGTTTTCATATATAATTATATTTTTCTATGGCTCATGCAATTGAGGACTCCCCAAGACGATGATAAAGAATGAAAAGGGATTTTTGGATGAAAATGATGGTGATGGAAAGAAGGTATAGGAGTGGGTATGGTCGTCTCAAATCAGATGTCTTTAATGTGCTTATTTGGACAAAATGTCAATTCAAAAAAATCAACTCAATTTTAGATACTTGATGAGGAATTTAATATAAAAATAATCAGAATCTTTAAAATTTAAAGCTTATTATTATAATTAAGCAACTCGTCCTTAAGAGTACGTCAAAGACAAGTCGAGACCAAGACCGAATCTAAAAAGGAACTATTCAAAGTCTTCAAAGGTTTCAATCAATTTCGAGAGCGAGACTAAGAAGTCTTGATCTAGGTCTTGAGAACCCTTTCAAATTACACGAATCCGGCACCAGGCGGCCGACGTGATTCTGGTAATTTTCTGAAATTTTCAAGATCTTAAGTTCTTGTTAATCAAAAAATTCTAGAAGTATCCTACCCTTAAGAGACATAAAAACTCATTCATTCCTCTCATTCTCTTTCATTATTTTTTATCATCATCATCATCGTCATATGTACACACATTCATCGAAGGGACTTCTTTTCCTTTCTTTAAATCCATTTATGTTCTTACAATATACACAAAAAATTCCCCTGTTTGGGGTGAGATGAGGTGACATGTAAGTAAAAAATGTGTATAAAAATGAGAATAAATTAAGAACCGAAAAAAATAAGAAAAGGAGAAAAAAAATGAAAAGAAATGTGTGGGTGGCATTAAAAAAGAAACTAAAATGGCAAAATATGTGATGTGGATGAAGGAGACCCTTGAGGTAAAATATTGCAGATTTTTGAGGATATGTTGCCGAATGTTCAGATGTTGTTGCCAAATTTTGGATTATATTGCCGAATTTTGAGGATATACGACCTAAATTTAAGGTATATTTCTAAATATTCAGAACGTATTGTCAAATTTTTGGATTAAATTTACCACAAGGAAACTTAACCTCTTCACATGAGTAAATTTTCATCATCTCATCCACCTTCCTTAGGGGTTAAAATTTCTCATTTCTTAAAAAAATTTCCTCATTTCATTATTATTTTACGTCTAAGCACAGCATAAAGCTACATAAACACACATGCCCGTACATGTGATGATGAAGATTGAAGAATTTTTCTTACTTTTTTTTCTTCTTTTTATAATGAAAACGAAATTTGGGAAAATGAGCGGAAGAAAATTAAAAGAGAAGAAAAAAAAATTGTAAAGAAAATTGGAAAATTTAATGAAAAAAGGATGAAGAGAAAGGAACGTCTTGAGATTATTTTATTAAAAAGGAAATGTTTTGTTAAGAATAAGGAAAATTCTGAAAAGATTTTGTTCATATGATGAAGTAAAATTAATAATAATGAAAATTTTCTATTGTGTTTGTTTGTCTTGCTCGTGGGTCTGGCATTGGATGTTATATTTGGTTTTAAATCGGAAGAAGATAATCAAAGAGTTTGAATGGTTGAATGTGGAATTTAACTGATTTTAGGGATATCAAAATTAGTGTCTTGAAATTATCAGCTTTATTATCCTAGACAGATGTAAAATCAAAAATCAGACTCATCGTTCAGAGACTTATATAAAGATTGTTTTGAAGTTCAAACCCTTCCTTTCCTTAGAAAAAATCATTTTGACTCCAATTTATAGTTTAGTTGAAATCAACTTTATCATACAGAATAAAGCTTGATTAAAGCTTGTTCTACAGTCCTTGACTTAAAGTATAAATTTCACCAATACTCATTTAAACAATGAAATCCCATTTCTCAGTAGAAATCTAAATTCATCTGACAAAATCGAACTTATAAAACCACCCATCCTCTCCTAGCCTATCCACATTCCAATCTCCATATCCGTACTTTTTTTTAAAAAAAAAAAAAATCTAAATTCATAAATTCTCGAGAAATAATGTAAAGAAGTAAAAAAGAAAATTTAATGTTTCCCATCGGAAAACATTTTGAAGATAAAAAAATTTTCTCTCTCATTTTTTTTCTTTCATTTGTTTCCATATTCAAACATATCTCCTCGCAATCTGCATGTACACTCACATATCTCCTCTGATTTTATGAATATTATCTTCTTCTAAAGACCTTTTTTTGTTGCTGTTGCTGCTGCTGCCATTTTTTATCTCTTCTATGGCATATGTGTATGTATGTGGATCTAATGAATGAATATATGGCTACATAAAGGAAAGAAAAGAAGAAAAAAATTTTACGTAATAAACTTTTTTTTTATAAACAACAAGAAGAAAAATTTTATGAAAATTTATGGCTATGGAGGATATTTTGGGTATGGGACGGCATGGAGGATTTGAAGAAAATTTCAAAGTTTGAATATTGAACATCATTAAATGTAGTATGAAGAAAAGGGAAACAAGTTAGAGAGGCATTGGTGAAAAGCAAATAAAAACGATGAATATTAGTTTGAAAATTCTAAAGTTAAATTAACGTCTGAATAAATAGGTTGTGGCTTAGAAGCCGTTACGCAACGATCTTCGAGGGCGCCTCTTGTAATGGAGTTACAGAAAAGAGAAATAGAAGTCAATAGGTTATCACGGTTCCATCAGACACCTCCTTATCTTATCGTTAATGTTAAAAAATGTTAAGTGTAGGAAGAAGTGAATGGGGAGATTCATCCCTGAATTTTGATAACTTTAGCTAGGTGCTTTACTATAGCCATTAATCGGACATTCAGTCAAAATTGTCTCCCCACCCACATAGTCTCAATTCCACTTTGAAGGATAGAAAAAAAGAAGATATGGATAGAAAAATAAGAAAGAAATCTTAATGGAATAGCAAATGTGTCCTTTTACACAACAATGTACGAGAGAGTATGACGAAGGTTGCATGGTTGGTTGACTGGTTAGCTCCCAACCGCCCCTACCCCCCACCCTCTCATCTGACTTCGTTCATTTACTTTGATTATAAATTTATGGCACATTCACATGTATAAATATGCTTTTATGTACATAATTTTTTTTAAGGAGATGTATGCTAAGGAGTGAAATAATGGAAAAATATGAACAGAAAAAAGGCAAAAAAAAGAAGAACGAAGGAAAGCAAAATTATTACGATGGAGGATCCATTTAGAGTTTTTTTTTACTTCTTGTTCTTCCTTTTTTTACCATCATCATCTCCATAAGATATGTAAATTACACAACTGAGAGAATGAAAGAATCTTAACGGGAAAATATGAGAAGCAAAAAAAAAGTAATGTAGGAGGTGCCTTATGGAAGTAGTTAGAAAGGAAGTGTTCTGTGCCACACAAGAAAATTTTTTTTTTTTGTTACTCATCAAGTCATTATATTTTAGGATCTGATCCCTGTGATGAAATTTTTCAATATTTAGAGGTTAGGATTGGGATGGAAGAAAATGATTGTCTTTGAACTTGAGATAGAACTAGACACTTGGGTAATTGAGTTCAAACTGAGGCGATTGTGTTCAAACTGACCGCAGACAAAAGTCTCTGCCCATATGACTTCAAGAATGATTGTCAAACTCATTCCAACAGGTAGAAATTTGGGTCTCCATAAAAGACAGCTTGATTTAAAACACGAGAACTTGACAGGAATCTTACTTCATACAGGAGCTTCTTATTGTATACATAGTATTTTGTCCTGAATGCCAAAAGTGTTTTTTAATGAGTTTTTCTATAATTATAACAAAAATTATTATGGACTATTGATCTTTGATAAATATTCACTGGCAAAATGTGCAAAATTGAATATTCATTGTCGGTACATTGAGTGCCGCCTTAAAAAGAAACTTAAGCTATTCAGATGTTTTGAGATCCACAGTGTCGCTAAGTTTAATGAATTTCTCCCAAATTCCCTATAAGGACTCCCCAAAGTAAGTCTTCTTCAAAAAAAAGAGAAAATATTCTCTTTTATTCTGAATAAAAATGTCAAGTTTCATTAGATTAAAATGTAAAATGAGACGAGAAAGAAAATTTCTAATGAACTTTTTGTATTTTTTCATTTTTTTTTTCTCTCGGTTATGAAAATTTTTATGGCATAAGACACAATGATGAATGTATGAACATGAACATGTACTGCAATGTGGTTTTCTTCTTAAAAGTTTTCTTTAGTTAAAATTTATTTATTTCTTTTAAGTTGTGAAAGTTTGAGCTGTTAGTGGTTGATTTATGGATGATTTTTGTGGCAATAGGGTAGGGGGTTGGTGGACGCCATGGTGGAGAGTGGTGTGAATATCAACCGGACTACCACCAAGTAGCTCAATTTTATCAAAAATTAATTAAAATGCAACCAAAAAAATGATATTTTTTTCACCAAATCACTACCACAAAAAAATCAGCAAAAACATTAACATTAATGGAAATTTCACCTTTTTTTATTCACATCAGCCTCACTCTTTGTACCTCATTTTCATGCAATTTATGCTGTTTATCATGAAAAAAGCGATGAAAATTAATGAAAAAATCCTTTTCTCTCGCGGATGATGAATAAAAAAAATGAATTTATGTTAAAAAATGAGATAAAACGTCCATCCATCATTATTATTATCATCTCTGATTTTTTTTATTCATCACGTAATTAAATTTTTTACTTTTCAGATTTTTTTAATTTTTTCAGGCGTTAAATTTGGTTAAAAAGTGATTTTTTAAATGGGATTTTTTGGGGTATTTTGGTATGTTGGATGGATGGAGGGTGTCAAATTATTTTAATGGATTTTAGTTGATTTTGGATGATGTGTTGAAGAATTTTTTTCAAAAAAGTGAGGGAAATTGACCTTTAAATATCCCGTATGAATTATGTTAAATCAAAACTTAGAAGAAAATTTTCTAGAAATTTTAACGAATTCAAAATTTTACAAATTTTAAAATTACAATCATTCTTTAATATTTACTATACCGAGTGCCTTAGTAGCACTTCTCGCGTCCTCATTTTCCCATCTATCTCGTCCTCTTCTTCTTCAATCGCGTCTGTGATTTTTCATTAAATTACGAGATTAATTTTTTTCTTCTATTATTGAAAAAATTTCCATAAAAAAAATTATGCGAGATGAAGCAACGCTAGAAGATAAAAAGAGATGTGAATGAGAAAAAAAAAATCAAAAGAAAAAATTATAATTGCATATTGAATGAATGCAAACAGCAGGACACTTCAAGGAAGCGTCATCATCTCAACTTTTTTTTTATTTTTCTTGATTATTTTGAAAGTATTTGAGATGAGTTTGGGTGGTTTTGGCAATGATTGTTGTAGATTGAGTCAAAGTTGGTAGGACTTTGGGAGTCCTAGGTCAGGACTCCACGATGGCGACTTAACGGATTTCAGTCACGCCGAATTGGTGCCGGATATTGAATCGATTAACTGACATGTGTTATTCAGCAACTACTCACTCAAGATACATATATTCTAAGTAGTTAAATGCTGAGCAGCTCTCAAATCTACAGCCGAAACTAGAGCTCATTCAAACATCAACACATGGATCCCTATAATGACTCATTTTCACATCCATGCTTAAAAAACACTGTTACTTTTAATAATAAATTTTAATATTAGCCAAGAACAGGACGAAGACATAATGATTGAAATATTATGAAGATAATGGACGTCTTCCTTTCCGTCTTTGCGATTGTAGTCATATAATTTGCCTGAAATGTCTGTCTGTCTATCATTATGCATGCAAAATTCAATTCCTAACTGGACCTCATCAAACCTAGTAAATTACACATTTTCATTAAATCATCCTTGCATGTTATAAATTTTCTTTTTTCTTATTACTCCTCATCCGTTATCATCATCATATGCATGTGAATGCTGAACTCGTTTATTCATCCATACACACATCTGAACGAAATGAGTAAATTTCTTTCCTTCATTTTCATTCAATAATGTGAATATTGGCATGTATATTGCGGATATAAATATAATAACGTGTCTGTTGTAAGAAATAAAATGAAAATGAAAATCTTGCTAATGTGAAGAATAAGAAAATGGAAATTCCGAAAGGAAAAATGCTGCATTAAATTAAGATGAATGGCAAGTGAAGGATTCACGTTCGTTTTGTTTTTTTAGCTCGTGTAGATTAAGAAAATTAGATTTTAAATGATGAGAATTGCAAGGTTGTTTTTATTGTTCCTGTCAGGCTTAATGGATTTTTTAAAATGTATGTGGAAGGGGTAATATAGCTCTAACCACAAAGATTCAAATTCTAACCTCAAATTTGATATTTTAACCTTAAGGATCTAAATTGCAAAACCAAATTTAGAATTCTAACCTCAAAATTTGAAATTATTTCCTCAAAATTCCGAACTTTTGCTTCAAATTCAAAATTCTAACCTCAAAACTAAAATTTTAACCTCAAACTTTCATTGCAAAAACTTGAATCTGATTAAATTTTTTGTCTGAAAACTGAAAACAATCACAAGAGTTCATAAATAAGAGAAATAAATGTAATAAACCAGCAAAGAAACATCTACAACTAAAATACGAGTATAAACATATCATTTATCATTTTTCCATCGTCCTTCTTCAAACTTTCCGCTCATCCACATCTTTGTTTTTTTTCTGTTTCCATTTCTCCTTGAAAACAAGCAAAAGAAAATATAAAAATGCGGCAGTGCGAAGAACAAAATCATCATCAAAGGAATCAGCAAGTGGAATGAGAAGTAAAAACTGCCTCACATTAACATTTCTCTGACAGTATATGTAGCAGATCTACACACATGTGTATGGGGGGTAACGAATGTGTGTGCTTACACCTCACAATTCACCCCAGCGAAATAATAAAAAAAAGAGAAGAAAATATGCCATTAAGATATGTGCTGTGTCGGAGGATAAAAAATGTATGGCATAAAAAAATTGTAATAGGAAAATAAGACAAAAGGCTTTTATAATGCACAGAAAAACATTTTCTTTTTATTTTTCTATCTTTTGTTGTTTTTATGCTTTTAATGTGAAGAAGTTTTTGTTTTGGAGAATTTGGAGTGAGGAAATATGGATGTACATTGGAGTGGGGTTGATTTTGAGTTGTAGTTGCGATTGTTTGGAATTATAACCTCGAAATTTGTTATTTCTTAGAATTCTAACCTCAAAGTTGATAATTCCTTGGAATTCAAACCTAAAAGTTGCTAATTACTTGGAATTTTTACCTTAAAATTGATGATTTTATGAAATTCCAACCTGAAAATTCACAATTTGTAGGAGTTTCAACCTTAAAGTTAATAATTAAATAATTTCAACCTTAAAATTAAAGAAAATCTAAGAATTTAACCTCAAAATTTTGATTTCAACTTCCAGAATTTGCTTAAAAATTTCACCATTTTCCTCAAATAAAACAAATTTTTACTACAAAATCAAAGAAAAGGGTGAAAATGAATTTAAAGCCATTCGACACACGGAAATGACAACGCGGTGGATATATTGAATTGATAAGTAATTCATTCCATTTCTTTTATTTTATCCTTGTTACAAAAACAAATCCTTTATATTTATATTTTGTCGATATGTGAGTAATTTTTTTTAAAAAAATATTTTTTATCTCTTTTCGTGCGTGCTTAATATTGATGTGGATTGTATTACATAAGAAAATTTCTTTTTTAACCCCTTAGAAAGTAAGTAAATAATATCTGAATATATGTGTGTATATGTGCATATAGATTCGATTTATTGACACATGACTGAATGATAAATTCTTTCTTTTTTGTTTTGTTGGATTATATTTTTTAAGGGAAATTCTAACTTTATTCCAGTGCTCAAAGTTGAATTGAATTTCGCATCAAGTCGTGTCGACTTGCTCAAATCAAATCCGAATCGACTTTGAACTTTGCTTAATTCAAATTTCAGTTTGACTTGAACGATTGATGACTAATGAAAATGCTTATTTAAGCTAATTTGATAAAAAATAGAAAAGTTAGAAAAATAGAAACAAAAAACCTTAAAAAATTGACCCTCTAAACCCCTCTGAACACAACCCTGCATACCGCAATGTGCCGACCATCCAATATTTCACATTTCCCAAGAATGAATTCGTATTACCATTATCGCTTTCTATATGGTTATTAGTCACACAGAACTAACTAATGTGAATGTCAGTGATATGTTTTTTATATGCTCATATGAATGCGTGTGGCAAAATATGCACACAAAAAATTATATCTGAGGGGTTGATTGAAAATAAAATAGTTAAAAATCGAAAAAGGACAAAAGTTCTTTACTCAGGCCAGAGTCAAGTCCATCTCAAATCACAAGAGACTATCCATGCCGATAAGTGATCCAACTTTTCCTCCTGAACTTAAATCACAAATCCAAAAAATTCACTTCATAATTAAAGTAGATTTCCACTGTCTTTAATCCCAAACTTCCTTACTCACTCATTTTTCAATAAATCACTTTATCGACAGTTACATAACAGTTCAATATTTCACACATCCATATACACAACACAATCAACATCAACGACATCAGCACGAACAAATAATTTTTTTTTTAATTTCTTTTATTTTTTATCAAAAAATGTGCTATAGCGTGAAATATGCCGTAATGAGAATCGAACGAAAATTTATGCCACATTTAAGAGCTCAGAATTAATGTGAGGATAAAAAAATTCCATTATAAATACGCGATAGATATCGATGAGATCGAAGGGGTGCAGTAAATCCCATTGCATTTCTCCTTTTGTGTGTCTTATGTTTTTTATTTCGTTAATGTGATGGATATGAAATATTAATTTCTCGTGTCGCCTGTTCAGTGCGCTTTTTGTAACTATATGGGGTGAGTGCGGAAATGATGGAACACTTTTGCTTTAAAATAACCATAATATTTTATCAATTAACAAGCTTCAAAGCAACGACTTAATATAAAAGGTTGAATTGTAAAGCAACGACTTAGTTTTATTATTAAACTACAAAGCAACGACTCAGTTTTAAAGTCAAATTACGAAGCTACGATTTAATTTTAAAGTATTGCTTTAAATTCAATAAAATCCTAAATTTAAATATCAAGTGACACAACATCCGTACCCATCTCGAAACCCTCTATGCTTACACACAGTGAAATATTATTCCTTCATCTAAAACATAAAAAATATAAATCCTCATTCATTTCACTTCTTTAACATTTTTCAATAATTACTAATCAATACATTTCATTAATTTTTTTTTTCATCCCTCGTTTTTTTTTTCTTTTATGCCATTTTTTAATGCCTTTTATACTCTCTCTCTTCCTTCGTCCGATAACTGTGAGTCAGTACATGTGAGTGTTGTTTTTTTTTCAGGAGGGTAGAAAAAAAATCGCTCGAATTGCAATTGCCTTACGTGATTGTTTATATCGACAAGACAAAATGTATAAAAAATGTAAAAATATGTGAGAATGTGTGAGTGTGTATCAATAAATTGGGGTTGACTATCTCATTAATATTATAAAATAAAAAGAAAATGTATTAAAAAAATTCAGAAGTGTAGATTGCAGGGTCGAGAGTATTTTTTATTCTTTTAAGTTCGATTTTTAATAAGCGCGGGATTATGTATGAGGCAGTAGCGGTAACAAAGGTTGATATAACAGTTTGACTGAGTTGAAATTCAGAATCATATAACTAAAATTGCCAACTTCATCTTAAAATTCATCATCATAACCTCAGAGTTAAATGAAATTCCTTGAAAATTTAATAATATAGAATCAAAATTCAGGAATAAAACCACAAATTTGACCAAAATGACCTAAAAATTTCCAATATGACCCCAAAATCGATCAAAATAATCTAGAAACTAATCCTCAAAATTTAAAAACTTAACCCAAAATTCTACAAAATGCGTGTTAATCCAAAAATTACCCAAAAAATTCTCAACTTAAACTTTTATTTTAATTTTTTGTTTCCTTGTTTGATTGGAAAAAAATCGATAAATGTTAAAAGAAATTCTCGTATTATTTTTATTTTGAACCCCTTTGAATTTAATTTCCATTTGGTTACATATTTGTACAATATAAAAAAAAGTAGAGAAGTAAAGGATCGTTAAGGACTTTAGCTAAAAAAAGTAAATTTCTTACATCTTTTGATTTTCCTCATTTTTCATCCCCTTCTATTTACATTTTTCATTCACGATTGATTAGAAATCGAAGATGGATAGGAATTGACGAGGATTTCTCGTGCATGTGCGAAAGAAAAATTCTAATTTGAAATTTTTAATGGAATTTAAAATTGTGTGTGTATGTGTGTGCATAAGTTGATAGCACATGGGCATTTATCTCAAAATAAAGAGAAATTTATAGAAAATTTAATTAATTTTTTTGTTCCTTTTCAAAAAGCTACAGAGAAGAATTGAGGAAGCAGATGATGAAAATTGAAATGTTTTGAATAAAATAAACAAAATTGATGAGTTTGATGAATAAATTATTGGTGAAGTTGAAAGAATAAACAAATGAAAATGAGAAAGATTAAGGTGAACTGGATGCAACATCTGCAGTGCATTTAAAATTGAATTTTTAAAGGATTATTTTTAAATTATTTAAATAGATTCTGCAATATGATCATTGACATGGAATCAGTCGCTCAAGTGTGTCTTCATGGAGATAATAAGTTGATCATGACCTAAACTGTAGTCTTTAAATGAACAACTGAACCAAACTGTCCATAATATTTAAAATTCCAAATTTTCCAGGATGCAGTCCAAAAACTACAAACATAAATTTTCCTATCCAATTGTTCTCTTTCTAATTGCTTCAGACAAATGTCCTCTAATTTCCACTATCGATTCCATTACCATACCCACTCAAAAAACTGTTCAAAAGAAAATTTACCCTGAAAATATAAAAAAAAAATCTCAAACATTTTCCTTTCCAATAATTGTAAAGTAATCAATTATGTTCCACAATTTATTGCTTAACTTTGAACGCTTCGTGCAATTTTTTTTCTTGAATGTTACCATTCCGCTTTGTGTACACAAGCAAGTCAGCATGCCAAACTAGTCGATTGCATTACATATTCATTAAAAACCCGTCAATTTTGAAATGGAAATTGGAGCGTTTTTTTATGTGTATTGGAGGAAAAATAAGAAAAAAATAACTATTGAAAAAAATAATGAAAATCGAGGGCGGTCGAGTCGACATGGATTGTAAAAAATTGTAATGTAGGATGGAAAGCTAGCTAAACAGTTTAATTTAAGTAGATTTATTGTGATATATGAGAAAAATTTGGAAAAAGACAAAATAATTTGCAAAAAATGCAATTTTAATTAGTCAAAAAAATTGAAAAAATAGAATATTTTTCTCAAAATTTATATTTTTAAAGATTTTAAATTAAGATACCGTTTTAGCAAATTTTTTGAATTTAAAAATATGTTCCCAAACAAATGTTTGGCCCCTTACCTCCCCCAAAAAAATATAAATTATCCCAATAATAAATTTATTGCCAACCAGTATTACTATTGAAAATAAATTTCATTTGTCAAAACAATTTAACTCCAATAAATTTACGTTGAAAACAAATAGTTTTTTACTTTGTACTTTTTTCTTCATTGTTGAAACGAATTTTTAGTTTCTGGTTTGTGGTTTGCCAAAAAACTGACTGAATTGAAATAATTTACAGCTTTGTTATTTCCTTGTAAAATATTTTTTTTCTTGCTTTTTTCATTTTTTTTTGTGTTTATTGAATTTTTTACTTTCCTTTTGCTGTTATTGTGTTTTTTAAGTGGATTAAATGAGAGGTTAAAGTTTTGCTAAATTTTTATTTTAAAATCAGGAAAAATTTAAAGGAAATTTCATTTGAAAAATGTAAATTTTAAAATCTGAAAAAAAGTATTGAAACAGATTTCTAACCGGATAAAATTTAACATAATTTGAAATTTTAAACTAAAACCTGAACCTTTCTTCAATTATCTAGGATGCGAAAATAATGTTCCCAAACAAATGTTTGGCACCTTCCCTCCCCAAAAAAAGAATGGGTTCCATACAAAAATTTCACATATTCCTCTAAAATCCCAATAATAAATTTTAATATTTAAAAAATTTAAAATTTTTATCCTGCCAACCAGTATTACTGCATTTCATGCAAATTAATTTTGAATCCGCAATGCTTCCATTTTAATTCATATGCAGAAGGTTCTATGCAAACAAAGAAGCAAAATATAAACATTTCATATGGTCAACTAATTACAGGAATTTAGAAATATCGGAGAGAGTTAAAAGCGATTACGAATATGCAAAAAAGTGAGTGAGTGAGGAATAGATTTTAAATATTTTTCATTTGCAGGGTTGGTGTTGCGGTTTCAAGAATTAATTGTAAGGTTTTTCGAAGTGTCGGGCTCGAGAAATTCTGTAGATCGAGATTTCCCGAACTCTAGTAAATTATAAAATTTGGTTTCGTGAGGACTACCTCATGCACTCCAACCCTGCCACTAAAACAAACCACAAAACTAAAAACTCTACTAATAACACAAGAAAAATGAATAAAAATTTTAAACGTAGCTCTAGCACACTGCAATTCATCATTTTTATAACTATATAATTTCGATTAAAAGCCCCAGATAGTGCCACAGCACAAAAATTGTGATTAGCGTTTAATTTATGTGAAAATGAAAGGCAGCAGCAGAAGGAGAAAAAAAATCCCAGCTGACCTGACTTTCGACTATAAATTTCCATCCTAAATAGCTTTGAATATTTAATATCTCAAAAAATGCGGTTGGTGTTGCTTCTAATTCCAGTAGTGCTTGCAATTTATTGTTTGAATATTAATGATGCAGGTGCTGTGTCCACAAGTGAATTGACTACATATGATACTAAGTATGAATGGTCAATTAAGGAAGCAATTTTGATGATATTTCGGGACTATTTTTGTGAATCGACAGTTGTTGTGAATTTAGTGACGTCACTTGATGAGTTAGAGACAAAATTCGCTACTGATCAGTTGATTACGGATCTGATTAAAGGCTTTGAAGGAAATTTTTCAATAATCATTGAGACAGTTGAGGAAATCATGGAAAATTGGAGGAGAATGAAGGAATTTTGTGTATTTTTTGTCGATTCTTATAAAAGTTTTGAGCTTATTTTCAAAAAAATGTCCAACGACATATTTAGCTTCACTGGATATTACGTCATTGCTTATATGAATCCCGAATCCATTCATGAATCAGAAATTCAGAAAATATTCGAGAAATTCTGGACTAAGGGTATTGTCAATGCTGTATTTTTATGCCCTGTAAATCACGACATCCATATCCATACCAATTTTCCATATACACAACACTATTGTGAGGAAGTCCATCAAATTCTATGGAACATCTACAGAGCAAATGTCGGACTACTTTACCCAAACCGTTCAATCTTTCCTGACAAGTTGAGTAACTTTTATGGGTGTGAATTTCATGTCGCGACTTACGAGAATCCACCATTTATGACAACAATTAAAGACAATAACAACAATCTAGTTACATGGGGATTTGACGGAATTCTTCTATGGGCTCTCGAGGAGTCACTCAATTTTAAAACAAAAGTTATTTATGTCCACAAACAATCATGGAAAAATCACACTAAGGAATATCTTACACTTAAAGCTTTGATGATGGTCATGAATGAGAATGCAAACTTTAGTATTGGATTTCTAGTCACAACAGTTAGGAGGAATTTTTACATGACATCAAGCTATAGCTACTATACAACAAATTTAGTTTGGGCAATTCCATCTGGAGAAAAAATGACACCTTTTCAAATGTTTACTAAACCATTCCAGAAAGCTATCTGGGGATTGGTAATGATGACTATGGGAATAAGTGTGTTAGTGATTAGGATTGTTAGAAGACGATCTAGAAAGGTGAGTAAATATTAGTGTGGGACAATTGAGTCTCAAAAATGTAGTAAGAAGATAATTATACTTTCCTATTATTCTAATCCCCAGATCAGAAACTTCGTCTTCGGCTACAAAGTAAAGTATCCAGTTCTGAATATGTTTAACATTCTTTTTGGTGGATCGATGCCGAGACTCCCACGAAGAAATTTTGCAAGATTTCTATTAGCATTGTTCATTCTCTATGCGATTGTCATCAGGAATGCATATCAAGGTGCTTTATTTCACTTTATGCGAATGGAGGACCAGCCACGCGAAATAAAGAACATAAAAGACATGATGGATAGAAATTTTACATTATACACTCTTGATGCCATTAGGGTATATCTGCAACCGTTCGAGTACATCTACAATAATACAATACCATTAGCGGTTCATCAATTTGCAGATTTTTGGCAAAATTTGAGTGTTGGAAATAACATTGCTATTCTCACATCTGAAGATCATGTCGCATACTGGAATAAAATTGGATTTCCAAATTCCTACGTTAGTTTTGTGCCTGAAAAGCAGACTACCGTTAATTTAGTCATGTATTTTCAGAAAACATCTTGTTTAATCGGGGCTATAAATAAGAAAATTTTCGACATGAATGACAATGGATTGATGGAAATTTTCAGGATTCAAACAATTGACAAAAGTTATTTGAAGAAGAAAACTGTGATTCGGGAACCTCAAAAGTTAAAGTTTAGACAGATTGAAGGTGGTAATCATTTATTGCAATTGGGATTGATTTTCAGTGGGATTGTGTTCCTTGGTGAGGTGATTTGGGGGAAACTATTAGAAAGAATATGGATGGAAAGTGAGATTGGCCAGAAGTTGAGTCGGAAAAAGCTTCAGATTTTGAGAAAATTGAAGTCTTTCAAATAAATGTTTGTGTATAAGTTGACGAAAATTGGCATTGGACCGAATTTTTCCGAATCCAACACACTACCTGCATGCTTAAAATTCTTAACTCAAGCCACAATTTCCCATCAAACTCACCAAACCACCCTCATTCAATCATTTATTACAAAATTCCATGACTCAATATCTTCTTCAATAACCAATTCTCATAATTTCCATAATAATGAACTATTTTTCTATTCATAAGTGCATTATTCTCATTACATTTGCTTCTCGTTCTCTGCTATTCATTTATCAATGTTGTTTTAATTTCCACCCACTCATCAATAAATTTCCTGCCTTTCTTTGTTTCACTCTGCATGCACTTGCTTATTAAATCGATAAACTATTTTTCCTTCTTTCATTTCTTCAATTTTCTTTAAGAAAATTTTTAAAGGAATATGAAAGACATTGTCTTGAGGGTGACTTTGTTAGGATGGTTGATTCTGAAATTTATTGAAATTTCTTACATTGTCTGTACAAATAAATTTCGATTTTTCGCCAAAATTTGGAAGAATTTTTAAGTTCTGAATTTCAGTTTCTCTCTTATTTATCACTAGTGATGTAAACTTGGAATGTTCAGACTTTCATTAAAAAAAGAGGTCTGAAAGTAGGGATGAGATTGTAATTACTTCGCTGGTCGCGAGATCATTGTTAGCTTCTGTTTTCTAAATGCAATACTTTCTCTATTAACTAAAATTACTTGCGAATTGACATTTTGTGCGATAAAATTGTGGATATGACAATAATTGTTGACATTTTTATTGCTTAATGTTTGTAAAATTAATGTGATATGTTAATAAAATATACTTTGTAAAGGAAATCGGAAGAGTTTTGTGTATTATTATCACGGATCTGTTTCTAGGGTCAATTAAGGTGATTTTTCCTAATTCTGGTATGGACAATTCTGCTATCATCAACAATAATATTCAAATATGGTGAATTTCGATTTTTGAAAATGCAACGGACATGTCATTGCATTATCTATGTAATTAAACAGAACCATTGAATTTTGAATACAATTTCCGAATTTTTGTCTTCGAAATTTCATCATAAAAGGTTGAAAAGTCTTAAAAACTCTTCTGTCAAACAAACCAAACCCAATCTTTTTAATAAACAATACAGAACACCATAATCGGAAAACTCATCAAAATTTAATGCAAAAAATATCAAACAACCAATTTTAATTGCGCATTTTGTTCCTCATTCTCTTTTTTTAAAACTCTGCAATTTTCCATTATAGCAAACACTGTTTTATTCATAATAAGTTACAAAGTATGTTTTTCAATTTGCTATAGTTGCTATTTTCCGACTTCAATATCGTTCATTAAATTTTTTATGCACTTTTCCAGCAGTTTTAATTTTTTTTTTTAATTTTATGTTTCAACTTTATTTTTTCTCTTATTTCAAATGAAAGAGAAGAAAAAAATGAAAAACCTTCAATTAAAAAAGCGCAATAAAATATAAAATTTTCCATGTGCTGAACAGCAAACAGTAAAAACCCTTCATTTAATATCAAAGATAAGGTGAGCTAAAGCAAATATTGAAATGTGGGGGAATGGTGGGTATAAGTGCTAGTTTGAGAAAATTAGACCGGGTGATGTGAATGTGGATGGGTAACCCCACTGGTAATGTGTTTGTAAAGTAAATGGGGGTTGTTAAATGACAGTAATTTGAAAATGCAGTGATAAAAATATTAAAGAAAAAATGTGGGTTTATTGGAAGGTCATTTGTTAGTGTCTCGTTTTGGAGAAGCGCATAGGACAACTCTGAAACCCAAGTTATGTAAAATAATACAAATAAAATCATTTTTGCAAAATTTTCAACTTTTAAATCAAAAGTTCCAGAGGCGAATCTAGAATTTGTGCTGATCTGCTGAAAAGTCTTACGGTTTCTTGATGATTAATACAAAAACTACAAACTTTTTAGTTTAATTCTCTGATCACTATCCAAACTCATACCTTATGGTCCATACCACGTGCCACATTACCCTATCACATGCCTCATCATCTAATAAGCTTCAAAAACTGTCATAAAAATCAACTCAAACATCAGCACGTGGAATCTTCATAAATATCCCATTGCATCCCTTCTCAAATCCTCACAAAACTTCTTAAAATCTAGTGGAACGACTCTCAACTTTCAGTTTTTTTTTGCTGCCTTCCACATCTCATTTGCATACTAGACTCACAAAAATTCCTTCACAATTGACACAATAAAAGGGTTCAAACACTGTTTTTTTTTGTCGCGCGGAACTAGTTTTGTGTGTCAGAATTCTAGAGAACTGAAACCAGTTTGTGCCTTTATGACAACAAATAAGGGAGCAAAAAATGGAAAGGAAGTGTTTAAGTGGTCACGGGACTTTCTTTTGTTACTATTTTAGGATAATAAACAGCGATTTAGGAAAAGTTTTGTGGTATTAAGGGGTTGGAATGTTGACATAGACACCCTTGAATTAATTTTTTTTTTTTTGGCGGACGAATCTTGAATAAATCAAAAATTTCATCATTTGTGATAGGAAATCATTAAAAATAATTATGCTTAAACTGATTATCATAAAAATTCATCATTATCCTTTCCTTCATTCCTCCATCCGATCTTCAATCTCTCCTCTCATCAATGCTTCATTCCTTTGTATTCAAATGAATCCTCTCACAGCCGCGCGCATTTATTGGAGATTTTTTTTTATTGATGAATTATAACTAAAAACGACCAGCCACAGAACTCAGCTTTATTTTTCTTAATGATCGCCACAATTCGATGATGCATTTCGCGTCTGCAGTCATTTCTCATTTTTTTATTCATTTCTTTTCGTTACAAAATAAAAGAAGAAAATATATAATATATAAGTAAGAAAAAAATATTATTTATAAATAAAAAAGTGGAAAAAGTTTAGTGAGGATTTAGGGGATATGGTGCATTTTTGGATTTCAGTTCCTAGATTTCAACACTGTACCCACTCTCGAGTATCATTCCTCCTGTTCATAGATTGTAAACTGTGTACCCCTTCTCGACTTCTTAGATTGTAAGTTATCTACCCTTTCTTGAGCTCCTAGATTGTAACCTGTATACCCCATGTCGAGTTCCTAGACTATAAGCTGTTCAGCTTATCCATTGAAAGCTCTATACCCCTAATAGTTCATCAACACTCTCATAATCCTTTAGCATCAACCCAAAATGCTCAAAATCCCCAAAACAACATTAAAATTGAAGCTAAAATATATGCATTGCAGCATTTATGCAGAAATTGTTTAACAGCATAAGAAGAAGCGAAAAAAGAGCTTCGAAATTGAAAACAAAGGAATTAAAAACAGCAGAAAGAATATTCAATGCTATGTGCACCCAAAAAGAGAATAAAATATATCCACCGAATACCGAAAAAAAACAACACAGAATGCATGTGTATAGATGTCAGTTCATGTGAGTGGAGTGAGAAAGACGGAGATAATGCAAATTTCGCGTAAATTTATCGATTCTTGAAAATCTCTTTTCATTGTGCATATTGCATATTGTGCACATTCGCTTGCGCTCTTTATTAATTTTTTTTTGTTATTCTTATTTCTTGTTGCTTGGTCTTTTTTGCTGGAATTGCAACTGATGTACAATGGAAATGTAATTTAGAGGCAAATGAAAAGTCTCATTTTTAATTCTTTTCTTTTTTGTATGAGGATTTTTTTTTATTGGGAAAGATGTGAATGGACAGGAAGAGTTATGATGAGGTTTTTGGAATCATTTTTTGAGTTGTAATGAAATTATGATTGTTAAGGGGAATCATGTAGGGTAATGAGGTCATGGGAATACTGTAGATACATACAAATGAAGATAATTAGATAACTAAGCCATACCTGCCTTCAGACATTTATCAATTCATATACTGAGCGATTTGAACCGATTAGGAAGGAGAGGCTATCTGGATACACAATCCGTCGACGAGTTTCGTGACCACACCTAGTCATCTTAGTCTAACTATGTAATAATTAACATCCATCTTTTTTTGATAAACAGTACCCAGAAAAGCATGGACGTAGTAAAGGTAGTGGATGATCGTTGGGTCCATTTTTCAATTTTTGTAACAATCCTCGAACAGACAAGGAGCATGCTCTATTATATTGATAGGGTAAATTCATGAGTACGCTCATTTTGGTGAGTATGTTTATTGCATATTAAGGATAGTTTCTGACTACTTACCTGCTTTAAATAACAAGATTTCAGGATTGTCCGCAAAAGGATCAACATTTGCATCAAATTCATATAACCTTAAAAATATTCTAAAACTAACCAGTCCGCCAAAAAAGCAAAACAATAAAAATGTTGATAAGCCTTAAATAAGACACTGATTTATAGACACTTATGATCGATGATTTATTGCTAATGATCTTCTATGAATGTCCAAGTTCGATTAAAATTTATGCTAATCACATCTAAGCCACAAATCACATATACAAAAAAAAATTTCATAACGAAAGTGATGAAACAAGCAATTTGTGTGCTAATGGATGTAAAGTATATTCAATGACTTGATAGTTTTAATGTTTCATAAATCTTGCGATAAAAATGTTTGACAGATTGGAGAAATGAACCTTTTTTATGAGATTTTTTGAGATAGATAATTTTTTGCGGAATTTTTATGGGTGTTGATCGTGAGTTTTTGGAGTTATGTGATCAAATTGATCGTACTGATAAAGAAATTTGAAATATCACCAAAAAGAGACCGTGCGTCATTTTTGGGAGAGACATTAAACTGTTTTCCAAAGTATGATATTTTCATTTGAAAAACTTTACTCAATTTTCCCACCAATTCACCTCCAATTTCCCCCAACACGAAACCGAAAGTGATACAATCTCTATGTCTGCATCCACAAATTATCATCCTCTTACCTCTCAAATGAAAATAAAATTCAAAATCAGCATGAAGAAAAAAAGTCGCCGAAAACCTAACCCAAAATCTAACGGTAAAATCTTCATCCTCATTCATTCATTCATTCATCTTTCTTCTTTTTATTCGTATCTTTCAATATTTTTTTGTTGCTGTTACTGCTTTGTCTTTTCCACTTCTGAGTATCTGTCCTCGTAAAATCTCCTGCATAAATTTAATTAATTTATATTATAAATCCGGCAAATCAATTTCTTCTGTTGAGTTGCGTTTTGGATAGAATGAGAATGAAAAGTTGGAATGTGATTTTAGGTTAATGGAGTTAAAGGCGTAGTTTTTGAATATGTAAGACGAATTGGATTTTTTGAAACTAAACGTGTCCTTTCGAAGCTGAACTTGTCCTTCAAAATCTGATCATTTCCTCCAAACTGATCTCATTCGCTAGCCAAAATTCAAAATACCCAATGGACACTTCATGGACATCAAGAAATACTAAGTCCACAGCACCCAAACACCCCATCAACCTCACATCTCAAGCATAAAACTTTCTGCAAAAATAATTTTTTCTCCTTTTCGCATTAAAAAAAATTTTGCTACAGCAACGGAGATTCATTCTTTTGTTGTGTCTTTTTTATTGCCTTCTTCCTATCAGTCTCATGACAACAGAGCAATTCCTCTCCTTCTTATTCCGAATTTTGCTTTCTTTATTGGATCTTTCTTGTTGTTATTTATCTTATTTCCATTGTCTGATTTTTGTATTTTGTTAATTTTTTAAAGGTTTTTTTCTGTCTTTCTTTTCAGCAATTTTTTAATGCGAATTAATTTTGTTTTGTCTTTCGATGAATTTTTTTTCTTTCGATTTGTTTTATTGTGAATGTTTCTGGTGATTTTATTTTAAGTGGTCATTGAAGGTACAGTTATGATTGAGGAGATGAAGATTAATGTGATGTTGGGATTTTGAAAAATATTTTTCGAATATTTGATCAGTTGTCTCATTTTGTTGCTCAAATCCATCAACTTGTAACTCTATCGCTTAACTTTGTTGCTCATTTCCCTGATTTTGAAGCTTAACTTTGTTGCTCTCTTGTCTTTAACCCCAACTAGCTCACCAGTCCCCAAAAATTCCCCAACAATCACAAACATAAACATTATATCTCGCAGATGTTAGCACGCAATTTATTTTATTCTCCTTATATGCAAAAATATTTTGCAACATTTAGGCAGTAGCCAGGTGGACAAGACACAAAAATACAGCAAAAAAAAATTAGCCAAAAATAAAAATGTGAGAAATAAAAATGATATTCGAGATTAATCAAACAGTTTAAGGAATACAAAATATTTGCACATAAAAATTTGTGAAAATTGTTGTAATTTCTTTATTGGATGATTATAGATAAGGGCCTTGTTTCAGTTGTATTAAGCTGCAGTTGTGTATTTTGGCAAGCATGTTGTCCTTTTCACATGAATATCCTAAATTCTGATAATCTTAATGAAAAGAATTAATGTGTGTATGAAATACCACGTTAGGGACCGGGGTAGAGTTGGAGGGAACGTTGTACTGTACCATGCTGTACCGTTCCACCAAACATACCGCACCATCGGGAAAATTGGCTCCAGATGTCGAATCAAAACCCACAATTTGTACAGTAAAAGTTTACATTCTGATTGTTAATAATAGATCCAAATCCCGACACCAGGCCGGCATGACTCTGGTATGATGTCGGATTTAATTCGAATTTGGCACCAAGTCAGAGTCATTCCGGCTTGGTACTGGGTAAATGATCGATTGACCAACTTCGGGAAAGCTAAATCCCTCCAAAAAATAGATCAAATTTTTCAAAAATTCAATCCAATTGCGTAAATCAGACGCAAAAAAGCTAATGAAAACTAATAAAACTCAAAATTTGCTGCTAAAGTAATCAATATTTTTAGCACCTCAGCTCAGCTTAGCCTTCTTCTTCCAACACATCTTCTTCCATTCTCATTCACGCTCGCTATATTTCACTTACAAATGTACCCCGCTGTGGATTAAAATTCAAAGAAATTACATGGAAAAAAGAGTCTTTTTGTTCTGTGTGTGCAGATCGAGTTATTAATGTTCAACTGTTATACATAAAAATGTTGATTCTGACTTACTCTTTAAAATTCAAGAAAACTTTTTACGTTCTTTATGATTTCTTTCTTTTTTGAATTCTCATTTTCGCCTTGTGTGAGATGATTCTTGTTAGCTGGTATTTGGTGGTGTGGTGATGGAATAGGAACATTTTGGAGGTTAACCATAATTCTGGATACTCAAGAACTGAAAATTCAGGAGGTTTTGAGTTTTTTACCTCAAAATTCAGGAAGTTTTGAGTTTATGACCCTAAATTTCAGGAGCAAGTGGACTCATAACCTCAAAAATATAACAACAACGAAAATGTGCGTCTTTAACACCTCTACAATCCATCATACTTCCCCCCCACAACATCATCTCCGATCCTCAATTTCTCTTTAAAACTAATAAAAAAGTAAAAAAAAAAAAATATTTACAACAAAAGAAATAAATACAAGAAAGCAGTTGAGAATGAGTGGAAAGGTAAGTGATTGCTTTTGTGGATTATATGCCATTGCACTCAATACACCACATATATCTGCATATACATACATTTCGCTGTTAAAGAAGAAACGAGCAAAAAAAACAGATGCGATGATTGCATTATTGGAATTGAATATGAAGCAGCGTGGTGCGCGCGAAAGGTTTAATTGGCCGCGTGCACAGCACATTTGAAGGTCAAGAAAGTGTTTTGGATTTTTTTTTGTGGCTGGAGACCGCAAGGTATGGAAATGCAAGTGATTGATTTTGTGGTTTTTGGGAGGAGATTGGGTAAGGTCATGTGATTTTGGATGGGTCTTTTTGGTCAAACTTTGATTTTTGCCATCAGATCAATATTAGTCGTATGGTTGAAATACCCACAACTATATACCCATATTTAATATAGTCGATTTTCCGATGTTGGCACGGTTCATCACCACTTTGTCATACCAAGTGTAACACTTGGTGAAATCGGTCCCTGTTAAAATGCCCACAATTTCTAACTAAATGCCCATAAATTAATCCATCATCCACCCCTGATTCATCTTGATAGCAACATTTTAATCCATTTTATGACCATTCATTTCATGAGAAATTTCACGGTGTAGATCGATTTCGTCCTCTTCTTCTTCATTTTCACCTCCTTCATGTCCATTGTCACATGGTAATTAATTAATTTTACGTGATTGCAAAATGTGCTGGAAACGAGAATATATGAAAAATTTATCTTTACACGACTGGCGACGGTGTGGATTACTGTCGTTAAATTAATTATTGCTTACTGCTGTGGTGCTCTTGTGGTCATTTTGTGTAAGAGAAATGATATTAATGAACGAAAGTTCGATGGAATTTCAATTCATTTATTGTTGGCATTTTATTATTTAAAGAGCGGAAGAAATGAGAAGAAAAATATGGATTAGTGGATGATGACCTCAGATTAACGATGGCTATGGATTATGACTGATGAGATAAGTTAAATGAAAAGGATTGGTTTGGATTGTTGAAGTTTTTCCGGGAACTTTAAGGTTTAGTTGTTGAATTTTGAGGTTATGCTGTCGAATTGAGAGGTTAAGTTGACGAATTTTGAGGTGACAATTTCTAAAGCCACAATATCCAGTCTTTTCACATTTTTTTACATAAAAACTTAATTCTCAAGAATATTTCTCTCCTATTCTTTATTCTTTCCTACTCGTCCATCAAAATTGATTCCACAATTTATGACTCATCGAACTAGTTCCATGTATGGAAGTCCAATCGCTCACTGTGTGGCATTTTTTATGATGTTTTAAATAATATTTTTTTTTTCTTTTCTTTTATATTCATCTTTACGCTAGTTGACTGTACAAGAATGGAAAAATATGAGACAGAAAAAATACAGAAGGAAAATAAAAGTAAAAAATACAATTTACTCATCTTTGTAATTAACCTTCGGTGCTTCATATGAAATTGAATTTTATCGATAGTTTGCCATAAATAATGAAGTTTGAGTTTTAGGTCGTGATATTAAGTTGATGAAAAATTATTCTGAGGTGTAGCTGGAAATTTGATGATGTTGTGGTCAAGATTTTTGTCTGACTAAAAATTCTGAAGTTTCTAGAGACGAAACTCAAAATTTGAAAACAATAAACCCAAAATTTATCATTAAAATCTCAAATTTTAGTAACTAAACCTCAAAATTTACCAATTTAACCTTAAAATTCAGCATCAAAATTTCAAAACTCATTCAAAATTAAACAAGGTAACCTTAAAAATGGCTAACACAACCTCAAGATTCAACAAAAAATCCTAAATTTTAATGAAATAACTTCAAATATTGAAACCTGATCCTTTAAAATGCGCTTTAGCCGTCTTACTCACCTCAAGATATGACTCAACTCACTCTTAATGGAAATTCATTTGTCACAACGTCTCTACGGCGTTGTGTAAATAAAAAATCATCATTTCAACTGTCTCATTTGATAATTTATTAGTGATATTTTATTATATGTGTTGTTATTGATTTTTTTGAATAATAATTTTATTATATTTTTTTTCTGTGAGAAATGAAGAGGCTAAGTTGTAAATTTAAAGTCATCAAAAACTGAGTTTTGACTCAAAATTATATATTTTTAAATAAAGCTAGTCAAATGTTTAATGTTTATCTTTATTGTTTTAGATTTGATGTTTAATGGTCGATTTTTGATATAAAAAAGATTTATGGGTTGGAACAGGCCTTATTGATTGAAATTTTGAGGTTATATCAACCAAATTTTGAGGTTATATCACTAAAATTTTGAGGTTATTTTGACATTCGGTCAACTTTATTCCATGAATTCTCACAACTTGCCACTAAAATTGATGAATCTTAACGAAAAAGTAAACAACCTTTTAAATTCATCCAAAATTAATCCATTTATCAGACACATTTAGTATCAATTTACAAAAAAATATTTAAAAATGATTAATTAACATTTTACAATTCACATCAAAAAAGTTTATTTAATTTTTCAAGATTGAAGTTGAAGAAAAAAAAAGTGAAAGAAGTCACAAAGAACTGGTAAAGAACACGAAAGAGTCAAGCAAAAGAGACGAGATGAAAGAGCTGAGAATGATTTTAATTTTGATGAATTTGATTAATTAATAAAATCTTTTATCGCTAATGGATTTCTTTCGTGAGTTGCTTAAAGACGAGAAAATGAAATGAAAAAAATTAATTCTTATTAATTTTATGAAATTCTTGGAAATCATTGATATGGTTTTAAGTCTTGGTTGAGTAAGGCGTGACAGTGATGTATAAGTTTCATCTTTTATTGTTTTGTGAAGGTTGAAATAATACATTTGGCGGGAAAAATTCAATTTTATTTAAAATATAAGAAATTTACTTTTAAATTATCAAAAATTGTAATTCTAACCTAAAAAAATTAAAATTCTAACCTCAAAAATTAACAAAAAATTGTGTTTCAACTTCAATTTATGACTCTATTCCTAGCATTGCACCCCATCGTTCCTTGATACAAATCGACAATCTCGAAAGTCAGACCATCCACTAGACATGAATGAAAATATCGAAATGAATGAAAATACAATCATGAGACATGAAATGTGGGCCGAACGACGTCGGCGACTTTGAAAGGAAGTGTTTCTCTTCCTCTTCCGCATGGCAGAAAATGTCAATCGATATATTGATTTTGATTTCGCCTTTAAAGTTCGTTTTCAGTGTGCTTTGGTTGACCAACTGACCTATCAGCTGATAAAAATTGTTGACAATTTCAGTTTGAAAATTTAAATGACAATTTTGCAAATTTAAATTTTGTAGTTTTATTGAACATTTTGACAGTTACTTTACTCTCTTAATTGAGAAATAAAATCAAAAATAATAAATTATAAAATTTTCAAAAGATTAATAAAAAACAAATTAAAATACTAAAATAATTTAAAATTTTGAAAAATGATTTAAAAAATTGAAATTTTGGAAAATTTAACATTTCCAATATTTTAAAAACTATTGGAATAAATCCTCACAAGGGTCATCAATACACTTTGCATTTTCAATTTTTTACATTTTTAGTGAAAATAACATCAAAAAGAAATGAAAATTTATTGCAACTCAAATTGTATTTTAAACGATTTTTTGCTTTCATTCCGAATAAAAAAGTATTAAATTTTCTCATTTTTGCATTTTTTTTCATCGTCTTTTGTTTGATTTTTTTTTTATATTTTGTGTATTTCTCATCTCATTTTGTGTGGAGATGAACGTTCATCGAGTTGATGAATGACAATGAAAGGAAGACTGACAGTAACCAAAAAAAAGTTTTTTGTTTTTTTCTTAGATTGATAGATTGATGGATATTGAAAAAATGTTAAATTTTGGATGATTTCTTGAGTAAAAATTGAGATAAAAGTTGGCTTAAAAAAATTTGAATTTTTAGCGAATTTTTTAGGATTTTTTAATTTTTGAGACCAGAAGCGTATTTAGGACGGGGTAGGTGTTTACGGGTCAATCTACACCACCCAACCCTTTATGAAAGAAGTTCTTAAATTTGCTAAAATCAACCCAAATATTGGGATCATCCATATTCCTTCCATAATCCTGGAAACTCATTTTAAAAGCCAAATTATCAATTCCAAGAATTCTTATGGAAAACACCGAATGCAAAATTTTTCTATCAATTTATTCACAAGAAACAGCTCAAAATTTCCTCTTTTTCTTCCAGCATTGTTTCTTACGCTTTTTTTATGGTTGCAAATTCAGCCACAAGAAGAGAGGCAACCGCGACATAAATAAATAAATAATTTATTGATCTCATTTTAATTTCTTCGTTGTCGGCTTTTGGTTGCTTTTTTGGTGCATTTTTTTGTCCATTCTTTCATTTCTCGCTTCCTTTGTGCTTTGCCCTTTTGCTTAATTAATGCTTTGTCCATCTGAATGGGGATATTAATTTAATTTATATGAAAAAAAAACATACGACTTTATTTTTTGTGAATATTTTTGACGTTTCCTTTTGAATGAATTTTTGTTTGTGGTGAGGATAACGGGACTTTTGGGATTGCTTGACTTGATTTTGTGAATAGAATTTGAAAGATTAATTTGGCTGTTTGTCAATTTTCAAAAATAAAGCATTAACCGTTATTTTTCAATCAATTTAATGCGAAGTTTTTAAAAAAATTTTATTTACTATTTGCTGACCAAATCGTTACTCGTGCTTTATCTTAACACAATAATCCATAATTCTGCTCATGAAATTACTGATAAGACTTCCTGCAGCTGATCAAACTAATAAATAAATTCTTGATTAATTTTTATTTACTTATTAATTTTTTAACTAAAATGTGTGAAAGAGAAAAAAATTCAAATTAAATAAAATGAATCAAAGAAAATTGATTGTTTGTTTATTATGTCTTTGGATATACAAATGAGTTGTTCTTTAGGGTCTGAAAGTGATAAGAGTGTGACATAAAATTGGGACTAAATAAATATATTTCTAAGGTGAACAAACATTAAAAAGAAATTGGGTTTATGTGTCTTTAATTTCCTGTATTTTTGTTATCAATAGTTTTTTATAATTTATTAAAAAAGACCTTGAAATGATTTCATAAACTACTAATTTCTCAACTGATAACCACACTATTATCCACTAAAGTCTCAAACTCCCCTTAAAATTCTCAAAAAAATTCAAACATTGAATCTCCTTTTTTTATAATTTCTTCATCCATTCCTCATGATTCTTATCATTAATTGAACAAAACTACGTGCCGGATTGTGTACAAATGAGAATTGAAAGTCTCACGTATGTGTACAGTTGGCACTTCAAAATGAACAAACAAAAGAAAAAGAAAAAAAATGTCCCTAAAATGATATTAATGGAACTTCTTTCTTACTTGTTTGTGCAATAAATTTCTAAATTTGTGTTAATTTATCGCAAAACAGAGATTTTTCTTGTTTACTTTAAGGCATGAAGCGAATAAGAAGTTTTTTTTCTTATCTTTATCTGTGTTCTTTTTTTAGTTTTTTTGCAGACTTTTCTCATTTATTTGCTGATTAAATGCTTTCTAATTCCCTATTTTTTATTACAGCTTTGGGAACATTCAGAAATTACGTAACGCTAAAAATAGCATTTGAAGATCCTTCACCTCATTCTACCTCCGTAACGTATTATAACAAAATTATGTTCTTTGGAATAATGTACACCGAGGGGGATGGAAGGGTCGATTTTTAATGTAACGTAATATGTGAACGGCTCCTTTCTGAAAAAATCAAAATAAAATCACCCTAAAGGACCCAAATCCCATCAATTATCTTATCTATCAATCTACACATTTCCAATCATATCAGTTTTTATTTAGCTAAATTTAACAGTATAACAAAAAAAAGTGGCCATAAAAAAGAACAAACAAATAGGAGATCTGAAAATAAAGCAGAAAAGTGGACTTGAAATGAAAAGGGAAAGAAATAAATAAAAAAGCAAATGTTTACTTCTTGTCGCCTTAAGAACATAAAAAGTTGATTCCTCTTTTAGGCAAGATTATAAGGCAATAAATGAATTTTTATTTAAAATTCTCAAATTTTCATCATATCGACAAAATCGGAAGTAATTTGCTGCATAGATTGTAAAAACTTTTTGCTGTTTTCCATGAATTGCATCTGCATATCAAATGCTGTATTTTGTGACTGATCACGTTGTGGTCTAAACTTATTTGACTTTGGCCGTGTACACGGTGGTCTTTTTGATCTTTGAGTTGATGTTCTAGGTCTAGGTCGGTAATCTTTGTCTTCTTCGGGATCACCATATTTTGTATTGTAGTCAATTTCACCATCGGATTGATATTCATCAGCGCTATCCCAGTAATCCAATCGATTATTAGATTTTCGATTAAAGTCTGTTTGGAATCCATAGTTGTCATCTGGAAAAATAAAATAAAAGACAATGTTAACGAAATCTCAACGGAAACAACCTTAAGATCATTGCGTAATAAGTGAATGCCTCCATGGGGTTTGGATACAACTATGGGTTACCCAGAGCTACACTACTGTTGTAGGATAATTCGACAGAAGTTTACCTCGTCTTTCTAAAGTTGGTTTGCTTGAAAACATGAAAGGTGCTGCATTAGCAATTGAGACGATAACTAACAAACCAAAAACTGTTAATAGTTGCATGCCTATATTATTTTAACTTTTAGTTCTGAATCTATTGATAAACAGTTAAGGACTGTGTTGAATAAAAATGTAAATCTAATAGGAAATTTCAGAAATAATTTTATTTATTCATTAAACCTTATTTTAATTTGACGAATAATCTGATTATGAATTTTTATTAATAGGCGATAATTTTCTCTTTCGTTACAGATTTTTGATTCGCTAATTTTCATCGCTTTCAAGGTTAGTCGAAATTTATGGATTTTAATTTTTAAACAAATTTTCTCAAATTATAATCTTTGAGATTTTTTAACATAAAAATTGTTAAAGTTGCCAGAGTTCAGAGTGAATATGAGACTGTTTATTCATATAAAATCCCAGTCAACTTCGAATTTACTCAAAATGCAAAAAAATTTCAACAAAAAACGATAAATGTTCGTTCTGTGAAATATAATAACTTTATTTACAGAGAGTTTTTAAAATTTCAAAAATGTTAAAATAATTCAATATTTTATTATGTAAAAGTTTAATTAAATCACAATCTAAGTAACTAGTAGCATTCATAAAGCCTTTGAACCCTTTCAATGTCTCCGTTACTAAGATACTTCCGTTGACCCTGAAATTATCAATAAGATTTGATTTTTCCATTTATTAATAATCATTTTAACGTGATGGCTATTTTAAAGCGCCCTTTTATGCATTTTACATCCATGCGGATGACTTACAATTTTATCTTGAATAGCTTGATTTCTGGTTATTATAGTTGGATTAGTTTTATCTTTTGAGAAAAACATGCTTCCATAATGTGTTATAGATTCATAGTCGTATGCTAGAACAAAGCATCAAATAAATTATTGGTTGCTATAAATGATGCAAATACTCACGAGTGCCTAACAAAGTTGATTCCGTTGCATATTCTTCAAAATTTCCCCATCTGAATATTGATAAAATTTTGATTTTTTTAAAATTGAACAAAAGTCAGTTTTACTTACCTTTCTTCATCAATATTATCAAAAATAATTTTGATGAAATTATCTCTTCCGGCAGAGCACTGCATATGGAAAAAACCAAGAACATGAAGAAATTCATGGGCAACTGTTCCAGCATGCACACATCCCTTAAAAGATTAGCAAAAATTTAATTTTAGTAATAATTTTAAGATAGTTTTGGAATAAAGATGAAGGAGTGATTGAGTTTACCCCCAACAGTCTCTTGAGAATTTGCCCCTTCCATATACAGTTTTAAACTTATCTTACCGGAATCTGCAGACTCATTTCGCAAACTCCACGCTTGCATTTTGAACCAACCCTTGAGTAGCATCCACTTCTTGAAATTATATGAACGTAAGTGCCTGGTGCTTGACTTGGATGTGATAATTCAATAAAATTCACACAAGTTGTGTCTCGGATCATATCAATTCCAGATCTTATGATGTCTCGATGTTTATTGTTGTATTCGTTGCCAATAAAATAGAAAACTGTCTTGTTTCGCCACAAATGAGATCGATCAATGATTGCGTTTCTTTTTGAACTCCTTGAATATAAATTTTCTGCCATATCGTGGGTCATAACCATATCGTCGATTATTTGCTCGTGATCTGGATCAAATGACGTGTCAATAAATCGATGAAAATCAGGATTTAGAGTGTTGACGCCTGGAGAATAAATTTTAAAAAAGTATAAAAAATTCGAAAAAAAATTAAAATTTGGCCTTACCTCGATCGCCAAAAAATCCTCTGTGCCAGACTGCACTGCATTCTGTGCTGTAGAAAAAGGAAATAGAAAACAATATTAAGTAACTTAATCTCGAACAACTCATTGTAATTGACTAATGGGGACTAAATTTAAAAAGTAAAATTGAAGTATTTATAAATTTTATTCAATAATTTGCGAATTATCACAGTTAAATCTGATTTGAATGGTTAATTATTTATGTTGATGTCGGTAGGTAGACTGCGATTTTTCGAGTTGATTTGGAGAGTCTTAGATAAATATTGCTTACATTCACTATATATCAAGGAAATACCTTGAGAAGTACCCTTAGAAGTAAAAACGAGCACGATTCCAAATCAACATCAGTCACAGTTTCAAAGTTGCAGTTTTTATTTCTTTTCACTCTACATACATCACTAAAACACATCCAAAAAATAAACAAATTCCCTGCAATTCGAAAATTCTAGTCATCACATCCTGCTTTTTAAAATAATTTTCATTGCATCCCTAAAAGTTCGTCATTTACATGCAAATATGAAACATGAGCATGTCCACTAAATCTGCAATTTGCAATCCTCACACGCAAGGAGTAAATTTTTCATTATCTGCATTTAATTTATCTTGTTCTGGTCCGTCATTTAAGGGCGATTGTAGGCAAAATCAGATTTATTATTTTGAAATTCGGATATGAAGCATATTGGAATTGTAATAATAGCTTTGGAAATGTATCAGCAATAAATTTTTGGTTGTTGTGATGATGATTTGTGAATTTTTGGGGATGTGCTTATTCTCATTTGCTGAAGGGTATTTAAAGGTTAGAGGTAAGGGTAAGCATACTGTGTGGGTTTTTATAACACATTTTGAGTTAATTTGAAACAAAATTCAGAATAACACTAATCTGGCTCATCAACTGATCCCCCCAGCCTTCCTCCAATCAATATGAAATTCCAAATAACTCAAATTTCTCCAATTAAAAACAGTTCCTCATCCAATAATTCATTAAAAATCATAAATTCTATTCACGCAAAATCATCATAACAAAATTTCCATTTTCATTTCCACTTCGAATGCCGCTGGGCAGAAATTTACGTTATCATCGTACAATTATCTCGTTCATATCCATACATATCAAAAAGCGTGTTCGTTAGCATGTTTAATTACACAATAAAGTGTTAACATGATAAATTTGTAAATTATTAAGTGCGAAATGTTAATTATCGTTGATTGTACGCATACCAAGCCATGCCATGCCCCCTCAAGTACGCATATATGTAAATTAATCGGTTAATAGGTGTCATGTTGATGAGTTATGATGTGCGTACATTCTGAACTGAAAGATAATAATCATAATGAAGAGATACGAGGGTGGAAAGGCATTAAATACGAAAGGGTTGACGGAGATGATAAATGAACAATGTTGATTATTTTATTATTTTTGTGCTGTTCGAGGTGTGCTCGCAGTGCGTAACTTTGTGATGAGAATGAAAATTATGCTGTAATGAAGGTAATTATTGCTTGTAGTCATAATTGTAGCTGGTATTAAAGTGGAGCTATGATTGTTGAGTTAAACGAATGAATTTGATAATACTGTTTATGAATTGATGGAGTGAGCAGGTCTGAGCATCAATAATTGTATTTGAACTGTAAATTTCTTGAAACTTCAGACCAAAATTTAGACGAAAATACCGAAATTCGACCGATCCTCATAAATCATACCCTGAGAAATTGGAGCATTTTGCTGGTTAACCAAGTGACCTCGCTTAGCCAATTCTTACTTTATGTTCCGCCAGTACTCAAGGTTGAATCGAATTTCGTATGGAAAAGTCGACTCGACTTCATATAAAATTCAAGTCAACTTTGTGTTCTGTGTTCCACTACTGAATTTCTCACAATAGAGAAAACTCTTATAATTTACCTCAGCATGCTCATTTACCACATATATACAAAAACTCTTTCAACTTTGAACTTCCTGAATCTAGATCCTTTTCCTTTTTACTTTATAATTACAAATGACTAAACATGAAATAAAGCAGCAACAATGGAAATGAAGAAAAAGTTTTAATTTCACAGCAAAAAAAAACATATAAAATATTACAATAAATATGTAAATGAGACTGAAATCATGATCAACGTGAGGTCATGGAGTGTATTAGATACAATATGGTAATGAAAATTGAGGAAGTTTAGGTATTTTAAGGAGGGTTGGAAAAGAGACTTGAAGGGTTAAGATGTCGCGTCTTAGAGATTTTTTGGCTGTCCCGAGTAGAAGGATTTGCAATAAATTTGATTTTTATATTTCGAAAATATTGAAAAAATCATGACACAACAAAAATCAAATTTCGAATAACTATGAACCTTAAAAATTACGCAACACAGGACTACACATATAATATCCCACATCCATTTCATATACATCTACAAAGAATAAACGGAAATTGCCCCGAAGGAATGTTAATTAAACATCTCTATTCACTAATTCCAGTTCTATTTATAACCCTTTTTGCTGCCTCATCAACTTTTCATCTCACATAAAGCAAACTAATCAAGAAATTTTTCATATTTTTAGTTCTTTTGCCTCAATTATTTTTCGTTTGTTCTCATATTTTTTGTTGGAATTATAATTATTCAGAAAGTTTATCTACGTGAGCATATACAAATGACAATGAGGAATAGAAATGTGGATCATGACTATAATGAGAACTGCCGAAAGGAATAATGTAAATTTATTATTTTAATGAAAATCGTGCGTAAAAATTTTAATGCTTTTTGATTCATTAACCTCAATTTTCAGAAGATTCTGAGTTCGGTTGTTTGAGACAAGAAGTTTTCCTTGAAAAACACATCAAAACTATGAAAATGTTGCTAAAACTTATGATTCAAATAACCCCTTAACAATCCAATCTAAACCGCACCACTAATTAAAAACTGAACTAAAATTAAATTTTTTTCAACTCAACTTCAAAGCACCAAGTCAGTTCGTGACTCACCCATGCATGAAAGATCTTAATTATCATTAACATAAATATTCACATACATATACAAAGTCAAAAACCCTCAGAACATTCAACCAGCAATTAAATTTCTTGGCAAAAAAAAAACAAGGCATGCAAAACTCACGAAATGGAAATAAAGCGAGCAGAACAAAGGAGAGTAATTAAAACATTAAAATCCAATTTGTAAAACGAGCGTGTAACATGAGCCGCATTTGCACTGCATTTTCAGCAACATTTTAATTCCCGTCTTGTGAATTTATGGGAATGGACATTGACTGACCCCTTGTTGAAACGTGATGAAGTGTGATCTGTGTTAATGAATATTAAATGAGTTTTTGTAGGTCTTTGGGAATGGTTGGGAATAAAGATTTTGAGTGGGTAGATTGGAATGATGCAAATTTTGAGTTAACAAATGTAAATTTTGTAGATAAAATAAATAAATATAATATGTTGTGTAAAGTAATGAACTTTCCTGTTTAGTGCTGCATATTTAGGAATTTTTGAAATTATTGTAAATAAGACATATTATTGATTTGGACTTACGACAAAATTCATCTCATTCCAGCTAACACGCCAGAATCTTAGTACTTGATTCTGAAATCAATATCCCCACTTTTCTTGATCTCATCTTTTTCAAGGGTGACCATCTCGAGAATAATATACCCGAGTATTGAGTAACTCAAATATACAGTACAATTCTCAGTCTCAATCCCTAGACGCTCTATCAATTTCAAGTGTCTAGTATCCATAATTTGATAAAAACTGTAGCAAAAATAGCATAAATTAAATTTTTTTGTTACATTCTGCTTCATTGCTTCATTTCCATTCCTTTGTCTCCCTTCGATGCTTAATCGTCTTCATCATTACGAAATTAAAATGAGAATTGAAAGGAAAAATAATGAAAATGAGAAAATCTATCGTAAAAAAATTGGGAAAAAAGTCACATTGGCGCGTCTCCTTTTGGATCATTTAGCATCGATTTCAATTAAAATTCAGATTGTAGAAGAGAAATTAATTGCAGTTTAGGGAGGAATTGGAGGGTATCGAAGGATAGATGTTTAAGGAGTGGGTATGGATAAGTGGAGAGTCCAGTAGACTTTCAATTAATCCAATGGAGGAGGTAAATGTTATGTAATAAAGGAACAGATCCTATTCAAATACTTTGCAATTATGATTAAACAGAAACAAAAAAATAATTAAATGTAATTATTTCTGATCCAAAAAATTTATAATTTATCTTTTTCACATTTTCCTTTCCATTCTTTTAATTCCGACTTTAATTTTTCATTCGACGCTTTTTTTATCCATCGAAATAATTTTTCTTCTGTAACGTTAAACATTAATCGCTGGAATAATCTGATGATGATTCTTTTCGTGTGCGAATGAAACGTGTAAAAATAAAGTAAAGCAAATGAAACAAAGAATAAAGAGCAAGATTGGAATGAGGAGAAATATGTGTGTAGATAAATAAAGCTACAAGAATAAGAAAATTAAATCACGTAGCCGAAAATGCGAGTCGAGATGAAATTAAATTAAATTGGGTAGGAATTAAAAAATTATCGCGCGACAATGTGCCATTGTTTGATGAAATTTAATGTGAGATGATGCTGAAGTCGATGATTTTTTTACGTGATGAGAAGTTTTGGGGAATTTTTGGATGGATATTTTTTGGAGATTCAAGGTTAATTTGTAGGAATTATTTAAAAATAAGATTTTTTCCATCACTTTTTGAATCTTAATTTTAGAATCATTTCTGCTTTAAATTCTCAAATTAAAAAAAATTATCCCAATTTATAAAATTTCCTTAAATAATTTTCAATATCTCTTTTGAAAAATACTCTAATCTGCACCTAAATCCACCAATTCATCACCAACAGACACCTTATCTTAATCCCAATAATTCATACAGAATCCAATAAAAAAAATGTGCAGCTGAACTATCAATTTATTTTATTATATTTTTTTTATATAAAAAATTGATGCATATATTATAAATTTTATACTGAACTCGACCATAATTATGATTCTTTTGTGCTTATAACAAAAATGAGTCGTAAAAATTCCTTATTTTTCATCCGAACACAAAAAAAAAATTGAGAGCTGCGACTGCCAAAAGCAAAGTGAACATTGCACCTTAACGAATAAAGAACGAGAAAAATAATTTTATTGTAGATAATTTTTATATTCATCTACTTTGCACTCTATGAAACGAAAGTTGGTTGGAAACGAACTGTGGGATTTTAGGCTATAAAGTGCATTTTAGCTTGTTTTGAAGCTAGGTTAAGTATTTTCAAATAAATTTACAATAATGAATTTTAAATTTAATTTCAGAATCTTAGTTAAGTTCACATTTAAAAAATCGACAAGTAGAAAACTCACACATTTTATACATATAGCGCATTTTTCAAATTTGCTTGGATTTTGAACAAATTAAAAAATAGTTATATTTAATTATTTACACATATTGTTTTGGCAATATTGAACTAAGTGTCTATCCTCGTTTCTTTCATCGTTTAATCTAAAATAAATTTTTTGTCCACTTCGAAAAGTTTTTTTTGATTAATTCATTACAAAATTCAAAAAGTTTTCGTATTTTTCTGAATTAATTATAGAAAAAAGTAGCAAGAGTTGAAAATCAATATTTGAAATGTCTTATTTCAAATGTTGTAACATAATTCACAGAAATAAAAGTTTAAGCCTGACCACGTTGTCTTAGTATTCAAACCAAATATCAGTCATACATGATAGCTCATGACTTCATCTCACGTAATAATTCAAGCCTTAATCGAAGTCAATATTATACTCATTTAAAGGTTAATATCACAAACCAACAGAATAATGCAAAATCTATCAACAATTTTGCAAGAAATTCTTGCTAAAAATTATTCATCTCATGTATATCTCATTTAGGCACAAAAAATGAACTTTACTGGAATTTTTTTCTCTCCTCATTTCATGACCTCCAACCAGAAACATATTATAAATATAAAAATCTCCCATTCTTGTTGCACATAGCCGAGCAATAAATGCAATTAGTACAGTAAATTTACATAAATTATCATACAATCATCGGACTTTATAATCATGAAGAAAATGAACTAAAAACAGCCCAAAGAGTCCACCTTTTATATTGTACATTTTACTTTAACCACAATAATCAATCTTTTCAACTATAATTTTACATCAATATTCATAATAAAGATTTTTTTTTTCTTTTCTCATTTCTCATTCCCATATAAACACAGCGAAAAAAATTTATAAAAAATTTTAAGTTCGCGAGATTTTTAAGCAAGAAAATTATGTATATGGGAAGGCAGATTGGGAGGGATAATTAGTAATTAAGGTAATTTTTGAGGATATTTTGAAATATTTTAATAATTTCGGGCTTGTTGCTTTGAATGTTGTTAAAAATGTGAGTGATTCCGTGGCTTGTGGGTTGAAGCGTTTTTCCTGCTGTGCATTGACTTTGTGGTTGAGCGTTGTTCTAGCTCTGCACTGAATCTTCAGTTAAGCATTCTTGCAGCTGAGCATTGAGTATGTGACTAGGCGTTCTTCAATCTGTGCGTCTTCAAGGCTGATTTTTGCCTTAGCGTTGTTTAAGCTGAGCGTTGGCTCTATTAGCTGAAAGTCAAATCGTTAATAAAATGCTCTTAATGCATCTCCTACATCACCCACTTCAACCTCATCAAACTCGCACTATGTTAAAGACAGTCGGAATGAGTGAGAGAAAGATTTCAATTTCAAAGGCAATGGCCATCAATCGTGCATTAATAATTACACCTTGAGGTGCTTCATGTTCATCTCATCCCATGCTCAATATTATTATATGTATAAAATTTTGTTTTTATTCTTCAACGTTCTTAAACTTTTTTTCCCTTTCATCTTCTCTTCTTCATCTCACTCATTTTAATTGTTTAATTGCTCGTTTGAATTTTGGAAATAAAGATGAAGAGAGATGGAAGATGGTTTGGGGTTTCTTGTTGGGGAAATTTTGTGTGATTCTTGGTGAGCACTAAAAGTGTTTGGTGAACAATAGACAGAGATTGAAGAATATTCGATTCCATACAAAATTCGAGCTGACTCCAATGAACGGCCCATAGATATTCCGCTCAAAACTATCACAAGGGTCCAAAAATTATTTTTTGTAATTCTTTTTTAATTTTTCCTCATTTTAAACCAGCTACAATCACATTAATTTCATTTATGTTCATTTCATTCTGCTTCTTTTATGCATATTTGTGTTGGTGTGTATAATTATTGACGAGATTTTTTTTTAACTCGACTGGCAATTAAGTGACAGCAACGCATGCTTTCGATTCCACATTTACACATTCGTCAAATTGTTTTTCTTTGTTAACTTTTTTTTCCTCGTTTTCTGGCGATTGTTGTGGAGGAATTGATGATTCTCATGCGATATTAATTGGTATAATTATAGCGAATGTAATTATTTCATTTTATTTTTTGGGCATTTCTTGAGTTCTTGTGAGATGAAGTCTTGTGAGTTTTCTGATAGTGATTTGTAAGAATGTTTGGTAAAATATACAACAAAGTATCAAATTTCTGATAAAATAAAATGTTAAGAATAATATTTTTTTCTGAGCATTACTTCAACATACCTTCCTTATAGGTAAGCGTCCCATCAGCAGGACGCCCCTTTAGCTAAGCGTCCTTCTAACTGAGGCCTTTTCAACTAGGTGCCCCTCTAACTGAGCGTATATTAACTTTCCCTTTAGTTAAGTACCCTTTCACCTATGGCTCCTTCTTGTTGAGTGTCCATTTAGCTATTAATTCTTTTAGCTGAGCGATCTTTGAGTCCATCGTTCCTCTAGCTGAGTATTTCTTGAGAGACGCTTCCCACTAACTAAGCGTCCCTCTAGCTGATTGTCTTCTTCAGCTAATTGTTCTTTTTTAGAATTCTTGAAGCTGAACGCAGGACTGAACGCCTCTTTATTCAATAGCATCTCTTAATCTAAGCATTTCTTCAGTTGCTAATATTCATTTGAAACCATTTAATAATTTAATTTATAATTTAAAAGAAATTAATTTTAAGAACCACAGAAAGGAGAAAAATGAAAAAAAAAAATTCGGCGCCAATCTGTTACCAGTTTATCCATAAAATAATTTTCATTTAAGAATGAGCACTATTATGTTCTAATTATAAGCATTCTCTCGAATGCCTTCGTTTTTTTTTGCTGACCACAACACACAGAAAAAATGATGATGAAGAAAAAGAAGCCAAAAAAGTAATTTTCGTCTTTAATTTTCTTAATTTCATTAAAAGAAGAAGATTACTGGCTATATGCATGTCTTTGTGTGTATGTTGATGTTTATTTGAGGCTATAATTATAGGTCAATAATTATCTCTTCTTCTGCTTCCTTTTTCGTTCCTTCTTGACTGCCTTTGATAAAAATTGTTTCGTTGTTGTGCATTTATTGACTTTGATGTATTTTATTTTATTTTATTTTATTAACTATTTTGGGGATTATGTGCATATGTGGTATTAGTTCCTTTATTCTTACATTCTTTCTTTAAATGTAACAATGAGTTTGATGAATTCTTTAGTCTGGAGGATTGCTTTTAGTATTGAGTTTGAGGGATCAAAGAGATTCTTATTGAAAAATGCTAATTAAAAGGGAAATAAGGAGCCGTTCACTTATTAAGTAACGCTCTTAGGAGGGGAGTGGGGGCACGATTTTGCTGTACCTCAAGGAGATATAAAGGACGTAGGGGGAAGGTAAAATGCCAAATTTTCGAGTTACGTAATAAGCGAACCTAAATAGAAATTGAGAATTTTTTCTTATAGGAAATTCAAGAAAAAATTTAATTAGAATTACTTTGATGTTCATGTATGCAAATTTTTGTTAATTCGTAATATGGAGCATGTGTGTACTTATAAAGATATTTTTTTCTATTAAAGAAATTGAATAAATTGATTGTAATTCAATATTATGTGTTTTGAGGCACTGGTGTCTTCATAACGTAAATAACACAAGTCAATTAATCGATCCAAAATCAGGCACAAGTCCGGCGTGACTTAGTTCTCATTTAAATTGAATTCGTCACCAAGTCAGAGTCCTCCAAGAATAAGGTCGGATTTTTGATCGATTGAACGATTTGTGCTATTCGGGTAAAGCCATTTGAATGTCGTATCATCTTTAACCAACAACAATTAATTCTATTCCATCCCACATCCACTAATTATTTTCATTAACATCGACATCACAAATTCAGAAGTTCGACAATAAAAAACATTCTTAGAAGATTCAACTTATTATTTTTTTTAAAATTTGTTAATTCATTTTTTTGCCGATCTCATTTCCTCTTTTGAGGCATCTCCAAACACAAAAAAAAAAACAATTTTACCCAAAAACAGACGAACGACTACGGCACACATAATCACACTCATCAAGCTTTGAGTATTTAATTGAGGATCTCATTCTCTTGCTGTATACATACACAAATATATATTGAATTCTGTTTTTAGTTCAGTATAACCACTTGCTGTAATTATTATGCCGTAATTATCCCATTCCATCCCGAGAGCAATTACAACACGCCGTGGAGAAAAAAAAATTAAAGATTTTTTTTGAAGAAGAATTAAAAAAAATACAAAATTGAGCGTCTTTTTGGTCAGGTTAAAGAGTAAAAGAGATGGAATGAGCAATATCAGCAGCAGCAACAGTAAATAATTATAAATCTGTAGATCTTTTTTTTTGGATGTAGCTGGAAATTTCATGAGGTTCAATGGTTTTGGAAGACTTTGTCTTGATGTCCTTTGAATCATTGATTTAGGATTTTGGATGGTGTATAGCCGACCTTATATCAGATTTTGGATCGATTAACCGACTTGTGCTATTTCGACAGAGATTTGCCACTTCTATATAATTAATGCCATTTCGCCGATCAAAAACAGCGCCTTAATCACCCAAAATCTCATCATAGCCACCAATCTCATTCCCACAACTCAGTCCAGCACACAATATTCTTTCTTTTTCTGTTGTTCGAAGAAATCAAGTCGCCACGATGTGTTTAATTATTTTAATTACTTTAATTACATTATTCAAGAAAATAAGTTCGACTGAAGGAAGTTTTTCATTATTATTAACGTTTTTTGGATATGTTTGTGATGTTCTGCCTGCTTTCTGTTATTTCGATTGAGGCGATGATGAATCACAACAAAAGAGAATTGTTGTGTGTATGTAGCAATACAGACGACGTTGTTGAAATGAATGAATATACAAAGTTAAATGTAATTTAATTGATGTATGAATGAAGAATATTGCGGAGGTTTTTTGAGAGTAAAACAGGCTGAAATGAGGAAAGAAAATTATCATTTCATGGTAGCAATTAAATATCTTTCGTCGTTTTTTTAGTCGCTGCTGTCGATGATTTCTCATTTTTTGGCGGTTGTGGATGGAGATTATTATTTTTTTAGGTGATGATTTGGCATCATTAAAAATTTCTACAGTATGATAACTTTATTGATTGATAGGTGAGGCGATATTTGACATTTGGAATGATATTGTATTGATTTTTTAGTGTTTTTTGCAGGCTGTAATATTGAAGCTCAAGTATGAGGCACCTGAATCTCAAAACATTAGTGCAAAGGCACATTAACCTTAAAACTGTAGTTTAATGCAATCTAATGCTTGAAATTATTATTAAAATATCCATGAAATCATAAAAAGTATCAACAATTGCACAAAAGATTCAAAAATTTATAATTTCACTATTCCGTCCGCAAAATATTACATATTAAGCCTCACCTATAATTTTTCATTTTCTTATTTTTCTTAATTTTTATATTTAATAATCAACAATCATCATTAAAATGTGTGTCATTAAATTTTTACTTCTTTAGTTCCATTCAGTCGACAAATTAATTTTTCTCTTCGTTTTAATTTCTTTTTCGTCTCATTAAAGAAATGGAATGAAATTAAAATTATGTTTGGTGGATAATTTGTGAATGTTTTGGACAATTTTGTAGGCTTTGTTTAGGATTTGAGAATGTAAATGTGTGTTAAGGTCTGTACATTGTGAAATTATTTTAATAAAATTACATTTTTCACATTTACTTCTGCAATTTTAATTACCACGTTATTGTGACAACAAAAGAAATGGACAACGTGTGGAGCAATTATCATTTACTTCCAAAAATAACAATAAACAGCCAGAGGCATATTCAGTGAAGGAGGGCGCTTTGGGTTTTGAGACTCCCTAGTTTAAAAAAAAATTTTCAATTTACTATGGTTTTTCGAGCAATTCTTTAACTGCGCCCCTGTAAACAGCAACAAAACATTTCTTTCGGTATGTGACTTAATAATGTGCTCACCATTGAGGCTGAAGCTGACTCATTCATAGACTGTAATGATGATTATGATGAGAAACATTTACGATGTGTTGGTATGTAAAAAAGAAATAGAATCTGAATGGAAACAGTATTTCGAGTTATTTGGTAATTATAATAATAGTTGAAATGGCATGATTAAATTAGACAACAATAGACGAGAAATTCTTTGATTTTTTTTTTGAAGTTTCGTTGAACTTTTCAACTATTTATTGATTGGTGGAATTCGTTTGATGTGTGAAAGAAATTTGATTAATATTATTGATGTTTATGGGAATCAAAGCTATAAATGAGATGAACTGGATAAAGAAAAAAGTTCAATTTGATGTCACAAATGGAAAAATTGTTTTTATGCTGATTGTAAAGAGAACTTTAAAAAATTCGTTACCTTTTGGGATGAAAATAAGGTTACTAATTGGGGAGAGGGGTTGAAAATGGGGTTCTAATTGTTTCATCAATCATCTACAAAATTGTTACGAATTCATGAATCAGAAATTCATTTTTGATATATTTTTTAAGATTCTAAAAAATTCTAATTTCATTTTATTTAATTACACCCAAAATAAGCTAAAAGCAGACAGTCGAGAACTAAGATAAAAATGAGAAGCCCAATACAGACACACAAATCCAACAAGAACGTGAAAAATAAACTTAGACATAGAATTAAAATTAATAAAGAATTAATAACACATAATGATGAATTTCAATCAATTTTCTCTTTTGTTTCTCGTTTTATTTTTGCTGCTGTCTAACATTTTTAAGGAGATAATTATTTTTGTCTATACGAATATTTTTGAATGATTTAATTCATCTATGTTGATGATCATTTTTTTGAAAATCATTATTGTTAATGTTATTAAGTTTGCGATGTTTTTTGGCTCATAATTATTGTGATTATTGTTCTTTTGAGACCTATTGATGGGTTATTGGAATGAAGTTTAATTTTTGAATGTTGAAAAACCAATAAATTTGGTGAAAACCGCTTAACAATTTAAATTTTTTAAATAATTTTTTATCAATTTCAAAAGGATTTGTCTATAAACTGTGAAAATTATTTACTGGCTATTTAGCAGAACCCAGTGCAACTCATTGCATGCGTCAACATTTCCAATCAACCAACTAACCTCTTCCTTATTTACAGCAATTAAAAATAAAAAAGAGTTGAAACATCACGCAAATTGTGGATATAAATTGCGTAAGTATTAATTATTCAAAAGACATAATTACAATTCCTGACTCATTTAATTATCCACTTACAAAACATCATGTTCAATTTATTGCAACAATAGTCACTGCCCCGCATTCAGAAATGTGAGAATTTGCTGATATTTCATCGACTAGTCAACACCGTAAAGGAGGGAATAAATTGCAACATTTTGCATGTGCGTGATGATCAAGAATAAAAGTCTACAATTAAAAGAAATATTTCAAGCCATGTGTGATGCTCCAATTTTGTTCATATCCAATTGTTGTGCCTTCTGCACGACTTAATATCCAATCTGACTCACTACACATATATTAATATTTATTGTGATCATGATGTATGTAATTTTCATGCATTTTAATTCACCAGACGCGCATGTGATGATGATGAGAAAATTGAGAATTATGTGGAACATTTTTTGGGTCTTTTGACTTCGTTCCATAATCACATATTAAGTTCTTGATGCTTTTTTTTGTACCATCAACAGTCAAATCAGAGCGCAAAAATTATAATTTTCTATTCGTAGACTTAACATTGGATCTGATGATGATTATAGCTTTTACAGTTATGGATTTTTTTGATGTGTCGAAGTTCAATTTTGATGGATTATTGATGATGTTGCATTGGAATTGATGCAAATGCTAATAATTATGAGGATTTTTTGGATTTGGGCAATTATGAATGCTATATTAAGTCTAAGACTGTAATATATGAGGTTTACTGTGAGTTTGAGGATTTTGGACGCTTTTTGAAAATTCAGATTTAGATGAATTCTTTGGAAAAATGGAACGAAGGTTAACTTTTCGCCCTCTTGTCCCCTTCCATACCAATTAAATTTCATCAAAACTGCTCACAAAATAATCTTAATGAGGCTTCAAAGTCTGCGGTTTTACAATTAATAAACCTGTAGTCATTCCTTAACAGACAAAAAAGCCACAAGAAACTCAAAAACAATGACAATGCAAATGGAAATGGACGGATGGATGCGGTTCGAAGGGGACAATTAAAATACAATTAAATATAATTTTGAATTTCATTATTTTTAATTTTTTATTTTCATTTCTTATTTACTTCTTGTTATTGACTTCTTTTTTGTCAATGGATACATCCACATTCTGGATGGTAATTATTTTGAATTTTTTTTTGTTGATTCATTTGTTGTTATTTCTGAGGTTTCTTTTTATAAATTCTATAACTTAGTTATTCATATGATATGTAATCCAGTTTCGAAACTTTTATATAGCCAGTTTATATTGTTCACTGCAGAAATATCCCCAAGTGACTGCACCGATAATCATTTCACGACTTTCACCATCGTTGACTTAGTGCCATCAAAACTGCAGAATTTTCTTTTAATCAGAAGCATATATTTATACCAAAACTAATAACATTTGATGTTGCAAAAACCTTATCAACAATAATAATCCCCAACCAAGCTCGCAAAGATTTTGATTTCAAGGTTCCACGTGCTTCAATGAGGATTTATATAATAACTTTGAATTTCTGATATCTGAGATTCTCAAAAAAATTTAAGGCTTAGAGGAGAATGACAGACAGAGGTACAAATGAACCAAAATTATATTATTCAAATATATGTGACTTTAATTGAAATAACTATAAATCCTATATAATTGATTGCAAATTTGATAAATTATATCAAGTGTTTATTTTCATACTTTACAAAGTCATTCACAAAATTAGACCACAATTTATAATTTCATAAGAGGTTCAATCCAATCAAGAAAGTATGAAACTCTAGCATAAACTCCTGGATGATCACCACCACAGCCTGTACCAAATGAAACAACACCAACCAATAATGCACGACTTTCTCCAACGAATTGTGTCAATGGACCTCCGGAATCCTTTAATATCAAATATTTAATTAAATCTAATATTGAAATTATTGTAATGAACTTACTCCTTGACATGAGTCTCGACCATACTCTCCAGCACACAAATGCTGGTTTTGGATTGTTACATCATAAATAGCATTGCAGGCAGCATTTGATACGACTGGAACATGGACGCTTTGTAATATTTCGGGAGAGCTTCCACCAGATGAAAGTTTTCCCCAACCGGAAGTTGTTAGCTTAAAAATTTATTACACATATAATTACGAATCAATTTGATTTTGGTAATTCAGGTAAAGTCCCGTTTAATTCCCATATAAACCAAACTTTACGAAGTATTTGAATTTCTGCCCATCATGATTGACAGGATTCAAATTTATAAACAATCCCAAAAATTATCGAAATCTTACAATTGTGCCTGGTAAGAGCGCATGTTCTCGTGACGGTAAGTTTACGGGTCGAATGTAATGACTATAAATCAAGTGCTGAGCTAACTTCAGAATCGCAATGTCATTAAGTTTCGTAACATCATCATATTGGTGATTATAAATTGCGATGACATCTCGTTGGGGACCAAGATTGTATTGTGTATAACCAGCAATTACTTTGACTCCTGATGGTCCAATAGCTCCACTAAATTATGAATGATAATTAGAAATAGCTAAATACGTCCAAGCTGCTAAATTCTTACACTGTGCAATGAGCTGCAGTTAAAATTGTATTTGTGTTTAAAATTGAACCACCACAGCCATATGTACCTCCCGCTTCAGTAATAAAGAGCTTAACTTGATGAGGAATAATGCTGATGTCAGTGGCTAATGGAAATTAAATTTTAAATTTAAAACTAGTTTAATATAAAATATTAAGATTTAAATCATGTCTAAAAATTACGTTCTCCGCCGACGATTCGTCCATTTCTGTCTAAAATGTCTAGAAACGATTGACTTTTAAAGGCTGGTGTTGCAGAAGCTATATTAGAATTTTTGATAACAATTTAATTTTTAATGCTAGGTTATAAGAGCTAGTAAATACCTGCAGCAACCAACAAAACTGTCAAAAACTTCAACATATCCTCAAACGTGTCCTCAAACACACTGAATGATTTAGAAAGATTTCAGCAATACTTATAGTCTCAATTAACCATTTTTTGCTAAAATCTTATCAAACAGATTGAATTCCAGGAGAATTAAACTAAATGCTTTTAGGTTGAAATTTAGACAATTGCGAAACTTTATATTTTGCAGATATCATCAAGTTATTACATCAATCATTGATAGACCTTGAGTAATTAGTTTGATAAAGTCTTGTGGACATTTTTATTATTTTAAAGAGCTTTCGTATCGCAGCCCTGGATATATTTTAGACACAATTATTTTCCGAAAGCTTTAAATAAAGCTTGTAAGGGTTGCATAAATTTTTTAATAGTTATATTAACAAATTTGAGTATTAACTACTCTTTTGTCGTCACAAATTGGAAGATTAAGTGTAGAATTGGTAGATCTTTTCAAGTCTAGACTCCAAAAATCCAAAAAGGCGCCTCCAATGGGGTCCAAATTCCAAAAAAGTGAAGTGTGGACTTCAGTAGAGACGCCTGTACAATGGAGGTTAACAGGACCACATATAATTTAGGCAACCTTTTTCGTGCCACGGCACACTTTAGACTTAGGTTACCTACCAGTGCTTTAGAATATGTTTCATTTATATTTACAATATAAATGAAGGGATATTCGACTACAGATTACAAGATAGTTAAAAGCTATTTTAATTTTTTTTTTTTTTGAATATATTTATACAATTTTTATTTAACAAAATTTTCATTTTCCATAGTTAACATCAAAAGTAGCAATTTAGTTGTGCATGTGATTACGAATCCAGTCCAAGTAGTATGAAGTTCTAGCATAAACTGTTGGATATTCACGGGCACAAAAGTATCCCCATGAAACAACACCGACAACCATGGCACCAGCACCACCAACATTTTCAGTCAATGGACCGCCAGAGTCTCCTTGACATGCATCATGTCCGACACGACCAGCACAGACATGTTGTGGCAAGATTTGTTCATTAGTATAGATAGCTTGACATTGTGCATTTGTCATGGATGGAACTGGTGTGGATTGTAAATTTTGTGGATGCTGGCTTGTGCCCCATTGCATTGTACCCCAGCCAGAGACTGTGAGATCAATTCCTGCTGGAATGAAATGTCCAGGTGGTGGCAAGTTAGCATGTCTGATGTTTGTTCCTTCAACTAAGTGAGTTGGTAACTTGAGGATTACAAGATCATTCCACAACTCAAAATCATCATAAGCTTCATGTTCACGTACTTCACTGACTGGCTGAATATGGTCAACTCCTGCAAAGCGATTGGTCCATCCGGCAAGAATTTGGAAGTCTGTGTGATCACGACGGCTGTTAATTGTAGCAAATTAAGAATTATATGAAGGAATAAATGTGGAAAATTTATAAATCTTACAATGTACAATGAGCAGCTGACAAGATTGTATTGGTATTCAAGATTGAACCACCGCATGTGAAACTACGACGGAAATAGAGAACAACTTGATGAGGGATTCTGCTGATGTCAGTATCTACACCTCCCACAATTCTTCCTTCACCACGTTGAACTTCTGGGCTCAACTTGTTGGCAGTAATTTGCCATCTATGCTGTACAGTAGGTGATGCCGATACTAGATGAATAGGAGAGATAAAAAGCTATAGATTTCTAATAACATACAATGACTAGACGTATTATGTCGCAATTAGACCATCACCACATTAGACGAGAAAATACTCTTGATTTGGTGGTGACGGTGACGTGGAGGAAACTAATGGTGTTCAACTTTAGGGACATCTACGGTCACTTATGTAACACCTCTATGAGTATATTTTCCTTTACTAAATTTTTGCCAGATTTTAAAAATTTTCTAGATCAATCTACTAACAAATAGCTATTAAAAGCCAAAAAATATAACTTGATCATCGTCAAAAGTTCCTCACATCCTCAAATTGCACAACTTTTATACACATCACTATATTTACCTGTAGCAACAAACAAAACTGCTAAAGTCAAAAACTTGAACATTTTACCTTCTTAACTCAATTAAATAAGTTAAATGGAACCACTTAAACAGGAAGCAACAACTTTTATACAGAAACATTGACACATTCATAATCTTATCAGTTTGTTGGATTAAGTTTTGATACTATTATGCTTAAAATTGTAATTCATTGTAAATATATTAAATAAAAGTGTACTTTCGGCTGTGCTTTGAAGTGATTGATGGAATTAGTAAAGAAAATTAATTGAAATGAATGACTGAAGGGTAGCTGAAGGATGTGACTTGCTGTTCAGTTTTAGGGGAGGATTTTGGGTTTATTTGGAAAAACTGGAGCTTTGATAATTATTATTGTGTCAAGATAAGACTGGTCTACGAACAGAAACAAAACTAGTTGGAAGTACTTCATTGTAGAATTCTTGGGACTTTTGGAATCAGGATTACCAGAATTTAGTATGCTATATAAAAAATAATGAAGAAATATTTTTTAGAAATGTTGTAACGACCATTTGTCAAGTGAATAATCAAAGTTGATATAAGTTATTCTTAGTTGCAAGCCCCTCGAAATAAATCATGGCATCGGATCCACTACCATGAACAATCATCAAACTCATCGAAATTCAGCTTAATTATGTTAACGTATGCAAAAGTTACTGACGTTTGGAATATTCTCCAAAATGATTGCAGGCCTTCCTCATATTATTTTATAATTATCATATCAGGAAGTGCTAAGAATATTTTTGTGAGTTTCCACACCTTGATTATCTTTGATCCTAAAAGAAATAATTAGTCAGTACTGATGATAGCCATACAAGGTGCACTGATAAGATTAGTAATTTTCAAGTTAAGCAAGTTTCAACAATAACTGGATATCTCAAAAGTCAATAGTCATTCATGAAAAAATAAGAACCAAACATGGTTGTAATTAAAAGAGCACATCGAGCAGAAACTTTTTTCATTTTTCTTTGAGTTCAAGTCAAATGAGTGGAAATTAAACACATGTTATGCTGTAACTTAATGAATGTTCGAAGAAGTTAGTGTGCTGTGCCGTTAAAACATGTTTTTGTTGTGAAGTATTTTGGACAATTTAATTACAGATTCTTAATTATAATGTTCTGATGTTCTGAATGTGATGGTATTAGTTTTGTGGTTTAGAATCAGAAGTGAATCAGAAAAGGGAGATCGGACATCCATGACTAGAGTATGTGGTCTAAATCACTGTAACCACAGTTTTAAAACTCCACCTAGAGCCACAGTTAGACATTTTTTAGTGAGGGGAAGTGGGTGTTTTGGTTAAAATTTAGGAAGTGTTTTGGGATTTTGCACGAAAAACCTTAGATTGAATAATTTTATCCAAAAGGGGAGTTTGACCCCGATATTCCTCTTGGATACACCCCTGACCTCATCAATAACTCCTAATATTACTAATGCAGCACATTCAAATTGTTAAAAATGAAATTTATTCAAGAAAGGTACTTAAAATTCCATCTCATAAAAGAAATCCCATCAATGAATAAAATTGAACTGAGAAGATGGAAATTAATGAATTTTAATGAAACAATTACCGCCATCGTTTTTGTGTACTTGAAAATTATTCTGTAAATTCTATTTAAGCATCGATAATTGCCCTCTTCCTTCTTCTCAATTTTTACTTTTTCTCATTTTTTTTTGTGTATTCAGAATCATTAATTGCACTTAAATTTTTGCTCTCTTGCGTTTCTCATGTCCGTTCAATGACTGCTGTTAAATGAGATATTTTTGTGATTTTTTCAGAATTTAGGGATTCAAAATATGCAAAATTGAGGACTTTTTTACATTATTTTTTTCCGATATATGCTATTAAATTGCCTTAAGATTCACCAAAATTCTTGCAATTTGGTTTTAACGGTAAAATTTCCATTATCCCGCTAAATCCATGTCTACTATAGTAAGCACCCCTAAACCTCATACCCGCATGTAAATTCTCATCTTTTGTATAATTTTTTTAATGAATTTCCATTGTTTGTGACAAGAAAATAAAAGATATGTATAATTAAAAAGGAAATTAATGATTGTCGCATTTTGTTATGATTTTTTTTTTCTGTTTGTCTTCCTGCTTTTGTGACAACAACAACAAAAAAATAATAATTTCTTAAATGCGGGGGAATTTCTTTGTTAATTTTTATGAATTTGAAATGAATTTTTTTGGTGCTGATTCTCAATTATGTATCGTCGGAATTTGAAATTGTTTAGAAAGTGGATAATTTATGAGGGTCAATAAATCGGGGGTTGCTGTATCATGGTGACAAAATCATGATGGATTGAATCATTATTTTAAAACATAACCTAAAATATTATAAAAATTTTAAATATTTTGCATCAAAAAACCCACAAAAACTCATCTCATTATTCAGCAAAGCGAGCAATAAGACAGAAAAAAAGCTAATTTCTCGGCTGCATGAACATTTTAATGATGATTAATAATGAATGTAAACTAGAAATACTCGACATACTCAGTTGAGAAAGAAAAAGTCAAAAAATTGTAGTTTCAATTAATAATCACTTGATTTTTTCTCATTTTTTTGTATTTATTTTGGCTTTCGGCGACAGAACTGTAATTGTCATTTCCTGCTTCGCTACATTTCAAGCTTCATAGTCACATAGTGAACGTTTTTTGGTTGTGGCTGAGGCTCATTATTATTAACTAAAATATGAAAACTAACTAACTTCTTTTTTATGATAATGACATTTTTAATAAACAAATTTTTTTCATCGTCGAAGCACAAAAATGAAATTTTTTAATTGAGTGAGTTTCTGGATGGCCAGAGGTGCTGTATATGAAATGATCTAATTTTAAAAATTGAAAAATCTTACAAAACCTTAAAAAATTAAATTATAATTTTAAACAAATATTTAAATTTTAATTTAAAGCAAATTTTAATTTTAATATTTAAACTTTTATTTTGTTTTAATTTTTAATTTTAAAAATTTTAAATTTTAATTTTTTAAAATTTTAAATTTAAACTTAAAAAAGTTTAAATTATAAATTTTCTTAAATTTTACTTTGAAAAATTTAAATTTAACAATTTTTTAAAAATTAATTTTATTTAGCCAACACTGTTGTTAATATTAAAAAGAAAAACAACTTTTTCAAAACAGAGACTTAAATACATTTAAAAAAATTTCCAAGCCTAATTACAACAATGAACACTAAAAAAATTACCAAATTACCTCAAAAAACAATTTTTCATTTCAGTTCACAAAAAACTGCATGAAAATAATTTTTTTAAAAAGCGCGACAATTAAGTGCGTAATGAGCATAAAGTTAACAACTTCGGCTGATTCATTACAATGAGTTATGTGAATAGTGGAAATGATAATCATCATAACTTTTAACTACGGTGAAATAAAGCAAAGCAGGTGATAATTACTGAATTATTAGTGTAACAAGTGTTGCAGTAATTTTAAATTTTTGAGTAAAAATTTAAGAAAAATTATTTTAAGCGCTTTTTTAAGTTGCAATTTTTAATGTAATTTTAAAACTTCTAGTTTCGATAAAATTTAATTTTGTTTTTTTTTATAATTTAAATTTAAATTTTAAAATCTTCAAATTTCTTCAAAAGTTTCAATATTTGTAACAAATTAAAATCTTTTCAAATAAAATAGATTATTCAAATTTTTACTTTGTTAAATTTTAATTTTCATAATTATCGATAGACTTACTACACTTTAACAAAACCGCAAAATTTTTAACCATATTTCTAAGCAATTCAAAAAATAAAAGAAACTTAAATAATTTCACGTCTGATGGCATCAACTCCACATGTTTCATCACAAAACAAAACAGACACCTTAATACCCAAAACATAAGAAATAATGAATCTAAATGTCATGCATGCATGAGGTGATTAAATTTTTCACCATTTTTATAGTGTTAAAAAATTATTTTAACTAAAAAAATTTTAAAGTGAGAAGAAAAAATTTGTTTTGAAAACTGTTAAATAAATTAGAAGAGCGTTAACTGCTAATGATGATGAACTTTTAGAGCTTGTTTTGGTGAAGAAAGTAACATTTTTGAAATATGACTGAGTCTTGTAATTGAATCATTATAGATGAAATGGAATGAAATAAGAATTGTTAAGTTAAATATAGGAGTAAGGTAAAGTTTTAAGGATTCTAATGTGGAGACGTCTTTTCGGACTTCTGGAGGAATTTTTCAAATTTGAGCAGGAAGTAGAACGGTGTTTAGCTGTCAAAACTCTTCCCTCCTAAATATGCCTCTGTATGTCTCATGTTTCATTAAATCTAGCACTAGAATAGTCTGGAATGAGATTAATATTCAAAATCACATAAGAATGCATACACTTGAATTCATCTGAAATGGCAGAACTCTAGCTGCACCAATTCAACGTTACAACTCTTTTAAAAATCTTAAAAAATCAGTTCATCCTATTTATTCATTCCTCATTAACCCCTTTTTATTCCACGTAATTATCATATTAACTATTCATAAACCCTTTACATCCAGTCGTCCTACCGTACATAATCAGATAATAAACCTATCATCACTAAATACACACAAAAAAAAGCAACACAATAAAGCACACAACAACCATAAAAAGTAATAACAATAAATCCTTTTTTCCCATTGTTTCCAACAGCAACAAAAAAAATTTTTTTTTCACCTGATAAAAATCTTAAATAAATTAAAAGCAGTCGCGACAATAAACAAAATAGTTCCTAGCCCATGTCATAACAATTACAAATTAACCGAAAATAAAAACAGCAGCAAAAAAAATTTTATTTCATCTGCCCTAAATTTTATTTAAAAACTATAAAAAATATTTTTTGTTCCGTATCGTTTAACGTCACCGTGAAGACAGCACACAGCAGACAAGCAGCACCAACAAAAAAAATTGTCAAAACATTTCCATTTGTAGATAGAGAAACGGCAATTAGCTGGGAACTATGAATGTATCTTGATGTGTAGTTTAATTGTAATTATCGCAGTTGTTTTCAAATGGCATCATGCATGACTGCAATTATTATTCTCATGGGTGGTTCGGTGACTGAAATTTGAGGAATTTTTTTTGCTTGCTTGACATGTGGTATGAGGTATGGAATGGGAGTTGGAGATTGGATTACTAATATTAGGTCGCGACTCACAGGGCATATATACTGAGTCTGGTAGAAATCTGACAAAAATTAAGAATTTTTCTTATTACGGAGCCGTTCCTTTACTATGTAATGCTCTCAGGGAGAGGTGAGTGTAGGGATCAACATTTGTTTAAGCTAGGGCCGACCCTCCTAGCTTCTCTCCTGTCTAGTTGCTAAATATAACATTTAGGTATATCTATCTAGTATTTTAGTGTGCTTGATAAAAGCTATCAAAGTAATGTTATATCAATTTCGCCATCGTCGTTAATATGATAAAGTTATATCAAAAAATTAATCATTTTCAGCGTGACATTACAAAAATTATGTTGGAACAATTTAATAGCCGGTTTCTTAAGAATACCTTGAAAAATTCAAAATTTGATAAAAACAAAACTATGGACAATTTACTTTTTGGGGTAAACCCTGTTTGATTATTATAGCTATCACTAATTATTCCCAGATAAAGTCTACACACTTAGTGACATTCTTGGATTGTTTTGAAGTTTAATCGTCATTTTGATTAATTTACGATTGATTATCTTCTGTCAAGATTGTGGAATAAAAAGTGATCAAAAAAATGATTTAAAATTATCAAAATTATGTATCCATTAAGAATCTGGTACATCAACTAAGCCATTGACCACCAAATAATGATACAGCTTAACTCTTAAGCATTCAGACACCTAATCCTAAAATTTATCCCCTGCACTAAGAACAAATTGACTTTTTATTTGATTTCAGTTAGTCATTTAGCCAGCTACTTGTTGCTTCATTATTTTACTTTACAAAAAATCGGACCGGTCATAACTTTTATGGTCTCTCATATTTTCTCTGTAAATCTTTACCCAAAAGCAGCTCACGTAACTCAAATTCTTACCCAGCTGTCTCAATCTACTCATGTTTACCATCCCAATCCTCATAATGTCCCTAAAAACAAAAAAATCATCACCGGCTGAGTGATTTCATAGCAAAAAAAAATCCACGGAAATGCGCTGGGAGGGGTTCAGGAACAGTGAAAATAGAAAGTGTGTCTGATCCGGCCACAGCCTCTCATTTAACAATATCATGACTATAGAAACCTTAAATCACGGGTGTGCGACTTAACTCAACGTTCAGGAACGATAAAAAAATATTTAAATTAATTTTTTATAAACAAAAATACACAAAGCAGCAGGCTGGCAGATGAGGAAGAAGCAAAAAAAAAATGTGAAAATTGACGAACCGGTTCCTTAATAAGGAGCAAAGAAAAAAAATGTTTACATTTCGAGGGTCCGTTGCATTGCATAATGATGATGTTATTTTTCCTTTTTTTGTTTTTTTGATCTCATGCCAATCCATCCAGGATTCTGTTTTGGTGGATATTTAAATGAATTTTTTTTTCATATAGATTATTACGTTCTAAATATGCTGAATACCATTACAAAGCGAACTACGGCAGTTGTGGAATTGAGCATAGATTGTAGAATATTAAAGGGTTAAAAGATACTAGAGTATTTAAAGATGAAGCATGAGTTGAGGATCAGAATCAGATTCTAGATTAAAAGGTTCAATAGAGTCAGGATCGATGGAGATTCTTGAAGTCTGATTCCGGAGCTTACCAAATATCAAGTGCATGCCTTTTCGTGGTATTCTCAGTTACCACTACAAGCACCGCTGGTGAACGGGCTCTGTGCCGGAATATGTAATTGAATATACTAATGTCGAAAAGTTTATCCAAACAACCCTGCCCGGAAGGGAGAAGTCCAACAAAAAGGAACAGAATGTAAACAGGACTGGCTGGTTACAGTATATGTTTTTTGCGACAAACTTGTGATCAAACCATGTATTATGTCGCAGAGTGAAAAAAGTTCAAAAAAATTAGTAATTTAGTACAGAAAACTTGTAATTTGAAAAAAAATGAAAAAAATTAAAAAAAAGAAATTCGCTCCTGGGTGGACTCGAACCACCAACCTTTCGGTTAACAGCCGAACGCGCTAACCGATTGCGCCACAAGAGCGATTTTTATTTGATAATGGGATCTGAGAAAAAATCATTACATCACTTGTGACTTGTTTGGCGTTTGATGTTGCAATAATTACAAACACAGAAAATGTATAGATTTATTTTAAAGAGAATTAAGAGAGTTTGAGAGGAAAAAATGTTTGTCATGGTCAGATGAAAAATATTGATGACGTCATTTATTTTGTTATTTTCTCACTTTTAGTAAATCACAGTTCAAGCTAGTCAAATGTGTGAGAGAAAAATAATGAAAGTGTCGCGTATTTTGATTATTATACAATACGTTAGAACAGTGGTGGGCAACCTGTGTGTCGCGGCACACTAGTGTGCTCTCAAAAATTTTTAAGAATGCTATGATCCGCATGCCGTATGCGATTTCGGCCGAGGCTTATCAACAAGGTGTGCTGCGAAAAATAATAGGTCGCCAACTACTGCAATAGGATTTACGGAGGGGAGCGGGGTAACTCATCTCTTACTCGTTCTGATGCATATCTCATGAATTTCCCAAATCCAAACACTCAACTATAAAAACCATTTTTCCAAATACTCTTCATACAAAAAAGTCTCAACAGATTTAATTAAATAGACAGGAAAAGAAATCCCATAAAATATTCAAATGACTTTTATTCTCCCCCCGGAGATTGTCATTTAACCCTTTTTTAAATGCTGTTAATTCTCTTAATCAACAGATTGTCATTGACTCTGTGTTTAATTTCCACCTCCATCCACTCACTTTGTACTTTTTGTGTTATTAATAATCACTTTTATGGATGTTCTGGTGTTTGTTTTTGTGGAAGTTTTAGAGGGTTATAGGTCGGGATTTTCTGATATTTCGTAGATTATCATTTGTAATTGCAGCTAGATTGCTCATCAGTGCTTAATTCTGCAAGGAGTGTAGAATTTAGAAAAAATCAGCAATGCTGAATTAAGCTTTACTCAGTATCATCAAATTTCTCATAATCCTCAAATACTGAATCTTAGATTTCAAGAAATAATCAAATCCCGTTAAAAATACATCCCTAATTAATATTCAACCCTTTTTCCAATATTACATCTTCCCCCAACAGAACGTAAAGCATGCCTCAAAAACATCGAGTGCCATAAAGTAAATGAGCTCATTGCTATTATCATTGCATAAGCAAATTGTTTTTAATCGCTTTCATTATTCTCCTTTCGCCCCCGCTACCTTTTCCTCTCGGCTTTTGTTCCTATTATTCATATCATGATAATACTGATGGGAAAAATATTCAAAATCGACTCGACTGTTGCCGGTTGTGTTTACTTCTTTTTCAACCCTTTTTGTTTGCTGCTCCTTTTAACCCTTTTTTTTGGGAACTGACTTTTTTTGTTGTTGATATTTTTACAGTTAAACGGCACTTTTGTGCTTGATATTGATGGACTTCCGTAACCCTTTGACATGCCTTTTAATTGTCTTCATTATGAATATATTTTTACAGCTCTTTATAAAGTTATTTTATGATGAATAATTGCTTTATTTAACGTAGTCATTAGATCATTAGTGAGATTTAATTTTGAGATTACTTTGTGATTTATTTGATTTTGAAGATGAGTTTTTTGGGTATGAGGTGATGATGAGTTAGAATTAGAGTGAAAATTTGAAATGATATGGACAGCTTAAATACTGAGTTGCATATAAATTTATCAAGTCGAGATCCACTGAATTCAGCTCTCGAACTAAAGAAACTAGATGTTATTATGATACATTAATGTTTTTTGCCTTTTATTTTAACATTTTCAATAAAATATTTCAAACAATTAAAAATTTTCTCATTTTGTTCAATTGAGATCTTGACAATATCTTTAAGACCCGATTGTTTGGCATCTTCATCTTCTTCGTCAGTCAATGCGTACAATTTTAATGTGATAATCTTATTAGCCTTGTAATCAGCACAGTCAACATACGACACATTTTTTGTAAAGAAACTAAATTGATTGCTAAAATTTTTCTTTATTTTTTCATCAATTCTCATATTTTTGCATGAAGAAGTTTCAGATAGATTTAAATTTGGCGCTGATATTGATGGGTCATTTAGAGTTGTGGCCAGTTCCCATTTCATGCATTTTACAACATTTGGATTTTTAGATACATATTTTTCAATTCCTTTAAATTTTTCTTCGATGTCACTTTCGATGTATGTTTCTGAACAAATTACAAGCCCGAATGTTAAGACTGCTATGGCTAGTTCTGCATCGACAGTTTTATTTCCAAGATTTGTCATGTTCAACTTCTCTTCAACGCATGGAAAGTTCGGTTCACTTAGATATGACTCACTGTATGTCATTATTGATAACGTCTTTTTATATCCATCAAGATAATTACTAAGAGAATTTTTGTGCCCAAAAATAGGTGAAATAAGTGTAAAAAATACTAAAATTAACTTCATGATCAAAAGCTTTAATTTGTAAACCAAATTAATCACTGAGTGACTGATAAAGCAACATAGAATTAAATGAATTAAGCGATCGTTTATAATTGACGTCTAACAACTATGGTTTGATGAAAAAGATTATTTTGGTTTAAGTTCTACTGATAAGAAACCTTAAAGAAATAAAAATTGAACATCAGCTTGTTGTCGAATAGAAGTCGAAGCTTAATTCAGCACTGCTGAACAAAACTGAACACATTGCTGAGTCATGACCGAAGATGCAAATATGCCCCTGTGTTTGTCGGAAAATAATTAAATTTTTTATAAACGGCATTTGTAAATAGACTTTGGACACAAGACACATTCGCATGAAAATTGAAATAATTTTAAAATCTAATCTGTTATTAAGATGAGGTCTGTGATCTGTTATCTGTTATAGAACAGACAAATCTACTAATTTTTTTACACGCATTTGTGTATTAGTTATTAGCCGTTATTATTTTTGGTCAGAAATGACATTTTCTGGTAAGTACAAAAATTATCAAAAATTTAGAATGATGCTTTAATTTCGCATGGTAATTTGAAGGATATCGTACCTCCCCCTTCAATTGTTGAATTTTCTAGGATGTTTTTAAAGGACCAGAGGCTATTACAACTTAAGTTTATATTTTTAATTCTATATTGAAATTTTTATTTTATTTGTCGTCTTTTGAAGACTCTGTACATTGCAAGACCTAGGTTGTATCTAATCTAATACATGCTGTATTAGATCAAACAAAAATTTAATTTGCATATACTTAAATCAATATTTTATAATAGTCAAGATTCAGTTTATAGTGATCCCTCAACTTAGTCAGTCATAAAAATGTGGAAAATTCTCCCCAAAATTGTATTATTTGTGGCAATAACCAGTATGGTCGATGGACTTCCTGACCACTCAACATTTGAAGAACAGAAGAACTCAATTCTAGAAACAACTACAGGAGTTTTTAATTGTGTCAATGGAGAAAATGATGTTAACACAACACTGAACTGTCTTTCAACTGAATTTAACAGAATGGGTTGGGAATTGATTTTGATTATTGTAGCAGTGATGATAATCGTTTTAATACTTTTTATTATAATACTAAAATGTTGTTGTGTCAAATAATGGACAAACTATTTTTGAAAAAAGAAGTTTACAAATAAATATTTTTGGAGGAATACGGATTCGAGCTCTCCAAGAAGTTGTAAATGTGATTTTTCTATTAGTTTTGATCTTCAAAATTTATTTCAAGCCCTTTTACTTAGGCTCAATGCCCATGTCTTGAGTAGGCTTAATGTATTCATTTTCGTCAATTAAGTCCTTATTATATTAAGAATACAAAAGAATTATCAAGATCCAATGCCATCAATATAAGCCCAGAAGGGAAAACTAGGAAGTACTGCTGTTATTTCAGTTGCTAGTCTCTCAACCTTAATTTAAGATTAATACAATTTCACATTAAATCACTTTTTCGATTAATTTTACGGATAGTGGAATGTATTAGATACAAAATATTATTTTTAAAATAATACATTAACAATTCCAGTTAGTCATTCAAGAATATTTTATTTCTCTTTTTTTAACATTTAAAAAAAAGTTGCATCACGACAGGTTTTAAATGCTGAATGAAGTTAATAAAAGAATTTTTCTTCCAAAAGAACTTCTATTGAAAATCATCCGGATGGACTCTGAACGTTGTAGTTTTTAAAAAAATCCAAAAAATTATCTGTGGATCAACTGACCATACATAATAAGTAATACATTGCACATTCATGAATACAGTTTTTGGTCTGATATATCAATATTTTATTTGTAAGTTATTCTTCTAATTATTTGTCCACATTTCTCAACATGATCATGAATTGGATCATGCAAGTTGATCGCATAATCAACTAATAGACAAGCTTTAATATTATGTGATTTAGTTCATCAAATGTTTGATGTATCAATAAAAAAATGATTTTGATAATGAGCTTAATAGTTTGCGCAATCAACCTTAATCAATGATCCCTAAATTTAAAGTTGTCACTATTAAGAGTGTATTTATTGTCAATAAACGATTTCCGTAAATCAAGTCTTGATAACTCAATTTGAATTCAAGTTTTGAATATTACGACACTTTATAATCGTTTATATGATTTTTGGTAAACCCTTCAAAATAAACTATTTTAAACCTTTCATTTGTAGATTGAAATACACATATAACTTACACATACAACTGAGACAATTTTGAATAAATCTTTTGATTAAAACTACACTAGAATTTTTTGTTAAACATTTGGTCGAATTATTTCATTATTTCAAATTTACTCAGCGTTCATCAGTGACAATTTACCATTCATCGAAATAAGAAGCTTTTTAAAAAATGGTAAAATTAATTCCTTCGATTATTTTCCTCGTCATTTTCACGACATTGGCACATGGAGCAAGCAGCCATGAGAAGTATAACTTGGTTGAAATGTTTGAATACGGCAAGGAAATGTTATCACAAATTCCACATCAAAACAATTTTTTTAAATATCTCAAAACTATCGACTTTGATTGCATAAAAGGCAATTTACCAGCAGGTGATCTTTTGTTGACTCAAGCCGAAATAAACGTGGTCGTTTTATCAGCATACCTTAAGTGCTTTAAAGAAAGTCATGATACACTTATCAGCTTTATTTCCGATAGCCTTGAACTTAACAGAGATGAGCCCGTCAAAGAATGTTCAAGAGTCAAACTCAGTCAAGTTGATCCAACCTCAAAACTTATCGATAATTTCAATGTACAGTCATTCAACTCATCATTTATTGAATATTGTCAAGAATCCATATCAGACAAAGATATCGAAAATACAATATCCAGAATGGAGATGAGTTTTGGTCCATTAGATGAGTTCACTTGCAAATCAATCAATAGAACCGATATAATTAAATTCTTTGTCAATATGCACGTCATACCATTTGAGACCAGACAGGAGGTGAGAAGTTCCGAGTTAAACAAGTTAATTGAAACATTCAAGGCCAAAATCACCAGCACAGCTGATTGCATTATCGCCAGGATTAACACAAATGTTTGATAAGGAACTGGATTTAGTCACATTTTACTTGAATATTTCTTAATTAAATAATAATAATAAAAAATATTTTGATAACAAAATTTGATTCAAAATACACAAAGTTTTGTCACACAGTCATCAGTTTGCTACCAATTTAATCAGTCATTGTCATAATCATGAAGCTTTTTATTATTTTGATTTTAGTAATTATTTGTGAAAGTCAGGAGTCAAGTTTCACACTTAATGAAGCTTTTGATAATATAAATAAAGTTACTGCAGAATTATTTGATCAAGATCCAGTCGATAAGTTGTTTCAAAATTCACTTAATCTTACTTGCATTCACGACATTTTAAAATTACAAAAAAATGGAGAGAAAATTATCAATAAAAATCTCACAAAATGGATTTTGGCACTGACAGGCTTCCAATGCATGACTAACAACCAAAAAAATGAATTTTTAACAGTTTTCATCAAAAATGGATTCAAAGTTTATGGACATGAAGCAGGTGAACATAGATGTAGTAAAGTCATGCTTCACAGAGTTGATCCTCAATCAAAAATGATTGAAAATTTCGATGAAGATGTAGACGATGTAGAAGTGGAACTTTGCGAGCAGTTGTTTATATCTGATGCACTTGACAGCATTATTGAGGACTTTGTTGGTGACTTTGATGCTCCAGACTGTACACAGATGGCTAGAGAGCATCAGAAGAGGTTTATGATTGTGTTTTTAAATTTGGCTGTTGAGGATGATCAGGAAGTTTTGGAATTTGAGATGAATAGGCATATTAAGATCCTCAAAGAAGATATAACTGATGTTTTTGAATGTTTTATTAGTAAACTTATATGACATTGCATAATTAAACTTTAATTAATAAAAATACTTAAATTTACTTGTTTTTTGGTTAAAATGTCCACATCCCCACTAATTAATGCAACATCACTGAATATCTATAATTAGCAATATCATAGAACATAGTAAACAATTAGAACTTCATCAATCGGTTCCTTTTCTCCAAGTTCAGATAACTTAAATTTCTCTTCATAACATGACGAATTAGTAAATTAAATGGATGACGAACTCCAATTCTTAATTCATGTGCAAAGTTTATTTCCTGATTATAAGCTCTGTTTAATGTTATTGAATCTGATTGAATGATTAAAGTAAATATTGACACTAAAATTAGCTAGATGATTATGCGAATTAATATAAAAGACTAGCTGGTGTGATGTAGCTAAACATGAGGCTACGGACTGTCATTGACTAATATTAAATGCTCTGATATTTATATATTAACAGAATTAGTGATTTCAGTTGATGATTAAAACAACACATTCAAGGTTTACTCGGAAATAAAGCAGGGGTTGGGAGTTGAATTTTTTTGTACGGATCGCATACAAAAATTGGGGAGGCCTGTTTTTATTTTTAATCCAGCCATTTCCAAATTTGTGCTTTTTTTAAGTTTAGATCCTTGATCTGAGCAACATTGGAAAAAGATCGAGATTATTGATATATTGATAGAACGTACCTAGAAGTATCACGTTGTGCCTCTAGCTATAAATATAAACCTTAATATTCTCCTTATCATCATCAGTTTGCTGATTATTTCAGTACACATAAGTCAAGCTTTAAAATAATCAGTTTAATTTCGCAATAAAATTAGAAAACTATGAAGTTTATTATAATTTTAGTTGCAATTTTAGGAACAACCACTGCATTTCCAAAAAAACAAGATACACTAAATAACATCTCCAAAAGTCTCACTCATGTTATAGATGAATTTGCGAAGAACATCAACCATGAATGTGTTCAATCGAAGCTTAATTTATCAAAAAATGGTAATAAAATTGTAAAGGCAGAACAAGGATTTCTGCTGTTAACATTTGCCGCTTTATTGTGTTCAGATGAACTAACCAAGCCTAGAATAGAAGAGAAACTTTCAGAAGTTAGAACAGTGATGACTCAATTGGACCTTAGCACTAAAAAGTGTATAAAAATTGAATTTTGGCAGATCGAACCCAATTCACCGCTTTTAGACAACTTTGACAAGGATGTCTCAAATGATGACATAAACAACTGCAAAAATTTAAACGAATTAACAGAATTTTCAAAACATATGGATCAGATCTGGTCAATGGCTGAGCAATTTCTTGGATTAGACATCAAGAAATGCAGAAATGAAGAAGCTGAGAGGAATAATTTGTTCAAATTTCTGACATTGGTGGATGAAACTAGGTCTGATGTTAAGAATATCGAACTAGAAAAGTACATTGAAGCTGAAACGAGGCAACAAGATGCATTTTTAAAATGTGCAATGAAGCCAATTGAGGATTTAAATGTGATGAATAGCATTGATAATAATGAAAAAGAGGATGAGGACTAAATTTGTAGTTTAAAAATTGTAAAATTATGATTAAAATTAGTTTAAAACTGAAATTGAAATTAGTTCCTTTGAAAATTTCAATCTGCGTTCTTGAATTGATTATATGTTGAATATCATTAAACAATCAACAGTCAAATGTTATAAAAATAAGGAAATAAAATTGTTTTTTAAATTTACAATAAATAAAATTAATATAGAATTAGCTCTTGACAATCAGTTGAATGTATTGCTGATGTAGCTACAACTAGTATAAATATTCCAAGAATCAATTTCATTCTACAATCTGTGAGTAATTACAGCATTCAGCTTTGATGCAAAACAGCAAATGAATGATTTAAGCCGTTATTAAATTCTCAATCTACGATTTTTTATGAATATGTTCGGTATAAATTAATTAGACATCAAGAGGTTATACAGAGGAAGAGTGGAGGATGAAGTTCAATTTGCTAGGATTTTTTGAGAAAAAAACCTAAATTTTTGCAATTCATACAAATAAATATTCAAACCCCTTTATTCACCCTTTCTCTCAAAAAACTTCTTGCTATCTGAGTAATATTCATTACAGAACTGAGAAAAATTGTTAGTTTTTCATTATTTCGCGTCCTCAATGATTTAAAAGTATTACATTTTTAAAGATTTAAATTGAATAAACAAATTTATTTTTGGAAAAACCCAAAATACAAAAATTATAAAACAAATAAAAGCTCAAAGTTAAAGTATTATCAAATAAAATATACGAGGCACGATTGTCTCAAAATATGACACCTTATGTAGACTGAAATGTATGTCACAATTTTATTATGAAAATGCAAGTAAATCTTATATATTAATTTTTTTTTTGACAAAAACTTTGCATCAAGTAGAACTTCAGTTTGTAGCGTGTATCAGAGTCACTCTTTTGATGACGACATTACTAATTTTAGTGTAAGAAAGAAGTCTGTGAGCTGCGTGTTCATTTTACATGTATTCGAAAAGATAAGTGAAAATTTTCTCCTACCTAGTCGAACCACGAACACATGATCGCTGGATCAGTATTGCAATAATTAGGTACCGAAGGACTAATCCATTCTGCCACCGAGCCATTAAGAGTAGAGTGAATAGTAAAGCATTTGAAATGCTTCTGTACTAATTGAATTCAACTGAAAAAAGAAAGAAACTTAAATTCTAAAGAGAATGCTGTAAAAATAAAAATAACTTAGAATAACTTTGTTTAAAATAAACAATTAAACTTTAACATTTTTAAATAATTAAATTTATTTTCACAAATCGCCAGCTCATTCTATATAAGGATATTTCTTGTGATGTGCTTTCCTTCATTCGAAATGTAATATACAATCATATAAATATCTCAACCTGTATTGCAAGTCAGACGTTAATGCTGTTTTAACACGTTCGTTGTTAAAATGATAATCACCTCCAAGTATAACAATTGTAAGTAAATTTTTTTTTATATAATTTGGGGAAATTGCTTTGTTACACAGTATTTGTAAGTTTCCATAAGCTATTTCCAATTTTGTAATATGACTATCAAATCCATCGATATCAACAATTTTTCTGCATGTTTCGTGATTAGTTATCATAGCATTTTCATCAAATTCTTCCAATATATCAGCATTAGGATCGATTTTTTTAAGCTCCATTTTAAAACATTCTATTTCATTAACCTTAACTGTTTTTGAATAAAAAGCGACAAGTGAGTTGATCATTAAATTCCATGCATTAGCTCGACTGTCATCATCTAAGCATATCAATCCCGATTCGTAAATAAGAATCATAGCTTTAGCAAAATTTAATTCATTTTGTCCAATTTCTTGTAATTTGATTTTTTCTTCTATGCAACTATAGTTTAGTTGGCTTGTGTATTGGTAAAATTTATTAGTTGTTGAAACTTTATCCATTTTTCCTTTGACTTCATTGTACCAACTAACGAGAGTGGATTTTCTATAATCAATTGCAGAAGCAGAAATGATAATAATAAAAAACCAAAAAAATTTTATTAAATACATAGCAGAAGTTTAGCTTTAAACTGATTCACTTTGATGTCAAATAAAGACTGAACAACGGGAAATTTCGATTGTATAATTTTCGAATGTATAATTTTTGCTAAATTAGTTTATGGATTTTTATTTCTGAAAAAAAGAGAGAGCAATTAAGCAATTTGTTTTTTCCTCAATTTATTAAAAATTCATTTGAATTCTCTTCTTTATCAACAATAAATAATTATTAGGAAAGAAAAGACAGAAAATACATCGAGTGAACAGTTAAAGGAAAATAAAATTTATTTTTTACCATAAGGTAACCCAAAATGTCCAAAAGAAGGCATAAATTGTCCAGTATGATAGTTATTAGGAATATTTGATTGCACTAAATTAACGCTGAATGCAGTTGATTGCGATTGATATCCAAATGTGCTAAATTGTGATTGAATTTGACTTCCACTTGAGCTGAATTGTTGAAAAGACGGACTTTGATGAGAGTTGATTCCAGTATTTTGATAAATATTTTGAAAATTTGGATTGATTATAGTTGATGTAGTTTCAATAGGTTTAACTGTTGAATCTTGCACAATATTTCTAATAATGGAATTACCCTGTAGAACTGCAATACGATCCATAACACATTTAAATGCTTTTTTTAATGTACCATTAAAAAAATTTATTATTATATTCCTTATATTTTCGTTTGTTTTGTTTTCATCTGATAATATTATAATATAAAAGAATACTCTTTTCATTTCTTCAATTTTGACTGCTCCACATGTAAGCTCTGTTAATGATCCATAAGCAGTTTCAATATTTTGCAAATGTTCATCTAATCCGTCATTGTCTACAATAGATTTGCAATAACTTTCATACATTTTCATTGCACCTTCGTTTATTGTGTTAGCCAATGGTTCATTTGGATAAAATTTCCGTAGTTCCATTCTAAAGCATTTAATATTATCACGATTAACTGTCTGATTGTAATGGGTGATTAGTGAATTTAATAAAAATTTCCACACAAACTCTTTGTCATCATCAGAAAAACACTCAAATCCTGCACCATAAATAGCAATCATTGCTTCAGCAAAATTGATCACCTTCTCACCATTTTCAGTTAAGTTTAATTGTGACGTCTTTATGCAATCTATGTTAATTCTACGTGTGACTTCATCGAATGATTTTTCAGAAATAATTGTTTTAATTTTGGTTTCAATTTCTGCATACCATTTGTTCAATGCTTTCTTATCAACATTTATGGATGATGTAAATACAAAAACTGTGAAAAATATAACAATTGACAATTTCATTGCTACAATTTACTGTAAACTGATTTGAATTAAATTAAACAAGTCAATAAAAAGTTCAATCGTTGAAAACTGGATCTCCTTGATGTTTTACGAAATTTTTATTCCCTTTCTCAATTCTCTCCAGAGGACCGTTCATTTATTACGTACTCGATTTATGTTTTGTTCAAGATTCGAATTAAAATTTTTGATTTTCCAAAAAAAAAGCAAATTTTTTACAGGGAAAGAAATGGTAAGAAGGGAGTCAAAAATGACATTTTTGGCATGGGAGGTGGGGTTAAGAATTTGTTACAGAGAGAGGTTACAATGAGTCGATTTTTGGCGTTACATAAAATGTGAACGGCCCTCTTTCTGCCAACAATGACTCTTGATCAAACGATCATCTCCACGAAACGTAGTTTTAATTGGAAGTTCCCACAGATAACAAACATTGAATTTATTGTTTATAAAATGATTTCTTGCTTGAATTGATAAAGTTGTTTGCTTTTTTATATAAAAAAAAATAAATATTAAAAAAGTAAGACATTTTTCATGGAAATATATAATATTTAAAGACCAGAATTCTCATTCTTCATTATGACATTATTGCTTAGCTTGCAGGGATAGTAGGAAATAATAGGAGACTTTGCATCAATATCTCAGCAGATGGAGATACACTGAAAGACCTAAACATGAGTATCCAGAAGGCAATGTGAGCTTTTGCAAAGGTTTCCAATGTATTTAAGTCCATCAGCATAACTAAACATCTAGAAATGATAATCTTTAATACATGCCTAAGTTAAACATATTTTGGAGCATGTTTACAGGAAGAAAGTACTAATATTTTCACATAAATTACAGATTTATTAACTAAAATGGTTTTTAAATAACGTAACTAACAATATAGTTTTAAACGTATCTGCAGTATCTGCTAATTACTTAAGAATGTCCTGTGATTGTTAACTCTTCATCTCATAAGCTGTTCATTATGTGAGCAAATGCTGTATTTAAAGCAGTTTTCGATTCCTCAATTAATGAAATTATTTCTCTACTTTTATTTATATCTGGTTCATCTCCAACCACAACAAGAGTTAGTAAAAACCGTTTAACATCATTTCTATTTACTGCATCGCCGGTTAAGTCTGTAATCTTTCCATATGTGGCCTCAACATTATTAATATGATCATCAAGTCCTTTTATATCTACGATCTGTTCACAAATTTCACTGCTAATTTGCATCCTATATTCATCAAAGCTTGCAACAAGTGGTGAATCTGGATTAATTTTTTTCAACTCCTTTCTAAAGCATTCCAAATAATTTGGGTCAATTGTTCTTTTGTAAAAATTTATAAAATTTTCTATTAATAAATTCCAAACAATATTTTGTTTCAAAATGTGTAGATCATCTAATCCTGATTTGTAAATGAGAATCATTGCTTGAGCAAAATTTAAATAAATTCTTTTATTTTTATTAAAATTGATTTTCCTTTTTATATTATAATGATTAAATCCATGACTATAGTCGAATAATGGATGATCCCATTTAACAGTTTTCATGTCATTAACGACATCAGCATACCATTGTTCTAAGGTCTTAGTTTCATAATTGATTGTTGATGTTGAGATGACAAAAACTAAAGTTAGAAGTAAAATTGTCTTCATGAATGATTTCTTCTTAGTACTTTGGCAATAAAATATAAACTGAAAAGATAGTTTAATAAACTATTTCAATAAATTGAGTACTTTAAAGTTTTTGCTCAATTTTATATTACAAAGATTATTCTCATGAGTGTTTTTAATTGAACTCAATATGCTGATTTTTATGATTTTTCTCATAAACTCCATTCTCTATAGTAAATATTGAGATTTAAGATTAATTTATAACACAGAGATCGAAATCGTTTAAATCGGCGGCTAATACTTCAGCCGAAATTATAGCCTCGACTAACCATGTCTGACAGAATTTTTGAATTCTAAAAAACAATTTTAAATTATCAATAGTGATTAAGATTTATTTAATTTTTTAAACACATTTTTAAAAGCGACATTCAAAACTAATTCAAATCTTACTCTTAAATTATATACTCCAAAATCGTATTTCTGTTTGCTGGTTCTACTGAGTACAACAAGAGTTAACAAAATTTTCTTATATTCGTATTTGTCAACTAAATTGTTGGTAAATGAAGATAGTTTTCCGTAAGAATTTTCAATTTCGAATATGTGATTGTCCAATCCATTTAAATCTACAATATTTCTGCATTCAGTTGTGAATTTTGACATGTCAAAATTATTTACAAGAGTTGTTTTAGGATCAATTATTTTCAGTTGCATTTTAAAGCATCTCACGTCTTCTGATGAAATTAAACCATTATAAAATTTAATTAGAGATTTAATCATTAGCTCAATAAGTTTGATTCTTTTATTAGGATCCATTGATTTAAGTCCTGATTCATAAAGAAGTACCATACCTTCAGCAAAATTTAACTTTTTATGACCATTTTTGCGTAAATTAATGTGTTTATTTATCCACGTGTAATTTATGATTTTTGTATAGTTATAAAATAGATCATGTTGTGACAAATTTGTTATTTTTCATTTAACTTCATCATGCCAAGTCTTGAGGGTTCTTTTTCTGATGTCAATAGCAGATATACACATAATGAATATGACAAAATATCCAAAAGTAAATAATTTCATTTTTTTTTTGGTCTTTTTTAATTTATTTCAATTTTAAAACAAAATAACAACTTGATTGATTTAGTAGCAATTTAATATGATGTGCCATACATATAATACTTTTATACTACGTTCTCTGATTTAGAGAAATTTTGAAAAGAGAGCTAGATTGAGAGAGAAAAGGAATGTTTTTAATAAAAATAAATTAAATCTACATTAAATAAATTAAAACTAAATTGAAGCTCTGGACATTAGCTTTATTCAAAATGATAATTTTCTTGAAATCCAAAACGATCAATCTGATCAAATTTATTGTAACTTGTATGCTCTGTCGACAAAGATGATGCACCATGAGAATAATTCGGAGCTCCAAAAATCAAAGATGCAAATATTTGGAGAACTATAAAAATCGAAAGCTTCATATTTTGATATGTTATTTTTAATATTGATTGAATTCTGCTGCTTAACTGAATAAATTAAGCGTCAGATCTGATAATGAATGCAGGTTGAACACTTAGGTTAGAGGTTTACTTAGTGCCTGAATATTTTCTTTAGTTTTTATAATTTTTAGTTTGTTTATTAAGGATTACTAAGTATTTTGTTTATTATTTCGATTGACTATGTTAAGCATGTGTTTTATTGTTTTTAAAATACTAAGATGATAAAAGTGCTGAAGTGTCTTAGTAGTGCATAATAATCAATGTCAGATGATGTCTAATGCTCAGCGTAGTAATTTTCAAAATTAAAATTTGAATTTTTCAGTTTAAAACCTAAATATTTTAAGATAGAAACTAATTATTTAAGTTGATGATTGGATTTTTAAGGTTGAACACTTAGGTTAGAGGCTCTTACTTATAGCCTGAATATTTTCTTTTAGTTTTTATAATTTTAAATCACGATTATCAATATTTTTGTTATTATTATTTAAATTCAATCAATAACAATAATATTTAGTTTATTACTACTTTCAATTTAAATTGACAGCATTTCCTTTCAATGCAATCAGTCAAGTTTGATAATTCAAACTTTCCAGTTTAAAATTTGAAAAATAATGAAGCATTTTATTTTTAAAAAACTTTTAATTTTTGCTGTGATTTCCGTAACTTTAGCAGCATCACACAGTTCCCAAAGTGACTCATCAAATTCAAATGAAACTGACTCTCAGTCAAGTGAAGAGAATCAATTTACGCCAACAACAAGGAAGCCACTCAAATTTTGGTTCAATGAAGTAAAAAAGCAAATTGACACTGTACGAACAAGTAGTGAAATTTCTAAATTTACCAAAAATGTTGACGAAAATTGCGTCAAACAAAAAATTGAAATGTCGAAAAATGCAAATAAAATGATCAATTTTGCCCAGTCCGTCGTAATTGTTGGAATTGCGTACCTTAAATGTTATGATAAATCAGAAAATGCCGCAATCATCGAAGGAGTTAACGACTTTCTGGGAATTTACGAAGACATTAATTTCGAAAAGTTTGGAAACTGCTACTTTAATGCATTGAGTAAATTGGAACCAACTTCAAAGCTTGTTGAGAATTTTGATGTTGATCAGGTGGAATTGAATGAAAATGAATGTAATCGTCATCTTGGTGATGAAAATTTTGAAGAAATGATGAAAAACTTGGAAGAGTATACAGGAGATTTAGCAACACTTACATGCGGAAACTTTAAGGCAGAGGATTTTAAGATTTTTGGGATGAAACTTGTCATTTTGAGTCACGAAAAAAATGAGCAACTAAAAGAATCGGAAGTAGAAAAATTAAAAGAAATTATTGGACATAAAATGAATAAGATTTTTGACTGTGTTATGGAAAATTTGTAAATTTTGTTACTTTTTAATAAAAAAAATTCAGAAGTAACTTTTTTTTAACAGCTATTTACATATTATGTTGATATTCCTCTTAATCACACGCTATGACATACTAACAATGACGTTTCAACTCAAATTGATAATGAGAATATTTGCAATTTAAATTGACAACATTAACTCTCAAATTATTCAGTTAAGTTTGATAACCCTAACTTTCAAGTTTCAAATCCGAAAAAATAATGAAACTGATTATTTTAAAACAACTTCTAATTTTTCTTGTGATTTCCGTAGCTTTAGCAGCTATAGATGAATCTTATAGTGAAGCATCAAACTCAATTGAAATTGATTCTGAATCAAGTAAAGACAGCCAATCAACCACTAAGAAGCCACTCAAGTTATGGTTCGAGGAATTAAACAAGGATATCAAAAATTCGCCACCGCGTAGTGTAGTTTCTAAATTTACCAAAAATGTGGACAAAAATTGCCTGAAATTGAAACTTAAAATGTCGGAAAATGAAAATAAAATGATCAATTTTGGACAAGCTTTCGTATCTGTTGGAATTGCTTACCTTAAGTGTTATGATAAATCAGAAAGTGCAGCAATCATCGATGGAATCAATTATTTTTTAGAACTTTATGCATACACTAATTTCTCAAGGTTTGGCAACTGCTATTATGATGCATTGACTAAGTTGGAACCGACTTCAAAGCTTGTTGAGCATTATGATGTTGATCAGGTGGAACTGAATGAAGAAGAATGTAATCTTCATTTTGGTGAGAACATATATATAGCTATATTGAAGAACTTGGAAGTTCATACAGGAGACTTGACAACATTTTCATGCGGGAGCTTCAAATCTGAGGAATTTACAATTTTTACGATGAAGCTTGTCATCTTGAGTCATGAGAAAAATGAGGAACTAAAGGAATCGGAATTAGAAAAATTGAGAGAAATTGTTGGAATCAAAATGAACAAGATTTTTGACTGTGTTATCAAAAATATGTAGATGTTGATAATTTGTGAAATAAACAAGTGTTTTTGTTGAAGAACAGCGTCGATTATGGATTGTTCACTTATTACGTTTTGTGATTGTATGCACGTAGAAGCTATAATCACAATTTCCACGAAACTGTCTGACACTAAACAACCAGTGCCTGATGTAATATATTTTTAATGATAATAGACATTGTAAGACAACCTTTTCTAAGCATCCCTTGAACCACTTTTAGTTCCACAATGCAAGCCATAATAACTAAGGTTTGAAATAAAAATTGATAAGCAATGAGAATTTTTCAATGATCTCAATGCTAATAATCTAGTTTATTTCGTATAAAATCACACAATAAACAATAAAAGTATTCAGTCGACTCAACTTCACTCGACAATCTCACATTTCTTAAAATTAAATTTAAATAATTTTAACGATCAAAGTGAAAAAATGCTAAAAATAATTTTTATTGCAATTTTAGTCATCAACATTTTAAGATTATCGGCATCGCCAATGAATTCACAAACAACGTACACAATTCGCGAGAAATATGATAAAATTGTTGACAGAATTAAAAACGAAAATGTGACTAGTGCATATTTTCGAGTCGAGGATGAAGATTGTCTAAAGGAACTTTTGAAGCTTAAAAATCCAGAAACCGAAATTACAAAAAAATTTTGGACTTTTGACATTGAGGCTATTTTAGAGGGTGCTGCAGCTACTTGCAATGAAGACACAGTAAAAATCGCTTTAGAGAATGTTATGCTGATTATTGAGCCATTTGGAGAAAGATACATTGACCCAGATATTAATTGTTATAAAAATGAACTTTACAAATTGGAACCGATGGCAACAATTCTTGATGGATTCACTCCAAACCAAGAATTTGAAGATTCTGAAAATTGCAAGGAACAGGCTGGAGGATTGGTTCGTTCAATTGAGAAAGCGACCGAAGAATTAAGAAAGTCAAGTGAATATCCTCAATGTCTAGCAACTGCAAGTTCTTTTAATATAAAACTTATAAAATTAAAGATCAAAATTCTAACGGGTGATGACATAACTAAAGAAAAACTAAATGCAGAAGCTTTGAAAATTGCCGAATATTTCAAATTTGGAACTATATCAACATTCAAGTGCATCATGGATGAAGTCAGCAAATCGAATTAATATACAAATATTTGAAGGACTTTTATCGTTTAACTTATTTTCTGTAATTACCAAAACAGATCTGAGAGAACACTGAACTTAATTTTACTTATTTTTGCATTTTTTTAAAATTTTTTTAAATTTATTTAAAAATAATTCAAAAATCTCATTTTTCCAACTCTTTCATAATACATTCGAATTGAGTCTTTGAAGTATTCTTTTGAAAATTAACAATGTCATTTCTACCAGCTTTCATGTTTTCCTCATTAATGCTTTTTGACGAAATTACCAAAGTTTTATAGTGAATAATTTTCATGGTTTTTGTATCGACATTCGTGCATTGTCTAAAATCATTGAAGCCTTCAATACCTTGTTCTAGTTCAATTAATGCTTCCAATCCTTTCTCAACTTCCTCAAGATTTTCTTTACAGAATTCTTGTTTACCGGCTACTGTGGATGGATCGAATCCTTCGATGAGTTTGGAGTTTGACTCGAGTTTAAAAAGCTCATTTTTTAGACAATTTATGTCAATTTCCTCGTCTATACTCGACTTTCCCTCCGTGTCATCAACAAAGTCCTTCAAAATTATTTCATCGATGTCTTTATTGCAGATAATTGCTGCACCTCTAAGGATGATTCCTAAGTCACCAAGCTTCAGTTTCTGCTTGATTTCAATTTCGGGATTGTTGATCTTCAATTTTTCTTTCAGACAGTCTAAATCCTCAACTCTAATAAAATAATCATCAGCCTCATCATCGGTGATTATTTTATCATAAAATTCACGAATTGTTTTGCCATTGGATGCACATACTGACAGATTCAATACTTTAAGTAGAAAAATTGTAATGAATATTTTTTGAAACATTTTACAATCTAATTTGTGCTTGAAGATTGGAAGAAGGAAGAAAACTGAATGCCGAGTGCAATCATCAATGCGTGCTATAAATGCACAATAAAGTTGTTTACTTCTTAATAATATGTATTATATAATCAGAGACATAATTATTCAACTTCGAAAGTCTTTAATCTAAAAGTAAAAAAATTCTTATATTCTGATTTAAAGACAGTAAATTTGTAAATTCTGAGTTTTTTAGGATACAATCAGAATTCATTTAAAATACTAACTAAAATATAAATCAGAGATTAAAACGCATACAATCATTGAAAATGCACTTACTGTAAATGAGAATGCAATTTGTAGTTTATTGATAAACTTTTCACATTTTTATTGACTGTATGCTAGTTTGAGTTCAATACTTGAGCAAAAAGTGCATTTTTTGCAATTTGTTGAATTGTGAATTTATTGTAATTATTAAAAAAATGATCCACATAGGACAATTAATCACTACAATCGTAATCGTTATTACAAGAATTACAACAACGTCATCCACACCTACATCTTTATCATCACAAAGCAACGAAGTGTCTTTAGTACTCCAAGCAATCTACGTTAAGGTGAATTCACGACCTCTTGCTGATCTCCACAGAAATCAGAAAATTCTTCGCTTTGCTAATCGGAATTGTGTGTTTAATGAACTTAATGCTGTTGATGATGGCAATTTGGCGCAATTTGATGAGATTAATTGGAGAGGTGACAGAACTTTGAAGATTATTGAGGCTGTTTGGTATGCAGCGCCACTTTGTGTTGACTTTTTTGAGGAGCAAACTGAAAAATATTTTGAGGAATTGAAAGGAATGTTAAGAGATGAATTTTATGTTAAGAAAATTGGATGTTTTAAGTATGGATTAATGATAAGGAATACAACTGGCACACATCCTTTGTTGATCGGATTTAACAAAGAGTCAATGATCCACAATACGTCAACAGTTATGGAATGTGAGAATATTTTGAGAGAATTTTTTAAGAAATTTTTGAATCCTCAAATTGATGCACTCAAAATTGAGATGAAAACCCTCCAGATTCAAAGATGTAGTGAAAGTTTTTACACACAAAAGGAGGAGAGGAAGCTAAATTTATTGAAAATTTCAATAATATCTAACACAAATGAGCGTGTGCCATCCAAATATTTAAAGATAACAATGGGAGAGTTTAGAGACTCAATGAGACAACAGGGACGGATCATGAAGAATTGTATATTGAGAGATGTTAAAGCAAACGACCGAAGGAGCTAAATGGAATCCATTCTATGGACTTGTACACAGACAAACAAAAAGTTAAACTTTGAAATTAATTTTTTTATTTTAAAAAATTATTCTAAATTTTAAATTTAAAAAAAAATTCAAAAAACAAAATTTTAAAATTTTAAAAAACATTTTAAAATGAATTTTAAAAGCGTATTAATAAAAGTTTTTTTCATTGACATTTGTGTAGTTAACGACCACCTAGTCAGAATTAGGGTTTCTGGAAGCGGTTTTCCAAAAACCGCGATTTTTACATTTTTAAAAAACCGCGATTTTGAATGTAAAAACCGCAGTTTTAGAATTTTGTATGGAAAAAATTCGTTTAAATCCACAAAATGTAAATTTTTGAAGAAAAATTCGAAAATTAATAAAAATTTTCTATTAACTTGAAAAGCTGGACTAAAATCTTGCAAAATTTTAGAAAAATTTTTAATTTTAAAAGTTTTTACAACAAATAATTTTTTTGACTATTTTACCAACCAATTTGGAACTGAATCTAAATAAAATGGAGAAAAATAGAAACATTTAATACTTTTATGCATAAAACTCCACATTTAATTTTTTTCAAAAATTTCATGCATTTGTATAAAAATTGAAAACCGCAAAAAACCGCAAAACCGCGGTTTTTGAAATTCTGAAAAACCGCAAAACCGCGGTTTTGGAAAAACGCGGTTTTTCAGAAACCCTAGTCAGAATCCAATTAAACCTCAACAAATACAATTAAAATATTTACAAATTCATAAATATGTAAGCACTCAATTCACATTAACTCATTTACTAATTATCAAAAACTGATTTTTTTGTCCCATTTATTATTTTTTTTTAAAAAAATATACATTTTTAAAGCCTCGTCTCAGTAGTCTTTTGTTTTTGTTCCGGTAAACACCTATTTAAGGTGTAGTAAATTTATCAGTCATGAAGCTCATTTTGTCAGCTTTCGTTTTGGTTTTGACCATTGCAACTATAAATTGTTCAAAAGTTGAAACCGATTTGTTGTCTGTGCTACATACACTTAAATCAATTGACCTTGAAACAAGAGATGAGGAAATTTATGATTCAGTTCCTATAGAGGCAATCATGTGGCTCGCATATATTGACTATGATTGTGTGAAAGAAAAGTTAAACATTCAAAATGTGGAAACAGATCAAATTAATGAAATTAAAAATTTAACGGAATTCGAAAGTTTAAATGTAAATAACAAAAAGCTGTTGGTTGCAATTGGAAATGCGGCAAAAGTTTGCACAAGAAAGTCAGAAGAGTTTAAAGATCATGGAATTTATCAGATTTTACAACTCCGATCATTTGTTGCTAAGTTTTTGTTTCCGGATGTCAGATTAAATGAAAAAAGAGCTGAGGAATGCTTTAAATGGGCACTGAGCAAAATTGAACCTGATTCACCACTAATTAAAGGATTTGATGTCAATACAATGAATTATTCTATAGCAACATGTGAAGAACACACATCAATCGAAAGCTACAAAGAAAGTCTCACAGAGCGAATGAAAAAATTGGACATAAAATCATGTGACGTCGAAAAATACGAGCAGCCAGCAACTGTCGGCTACAACGTCATGAAAATGTTATTATTCTCAAAAGTTGCTGATAAAATTCCAGAGTATAGAGATACTTTGAGAGAGTCGTTGATCAAGTTTGAAGCAGATTTGCTAGAAACTCAAATGAACTGCATTTTGTGGGACTTGAAAAATGAGAATTAAAATTAAAATTAAAATTTAAAGAAATTATTTGAAAAGAATAAATAAATTAAAATATTTTAGAAATTGCTTTTTTATTGGACGCCTCCTTTTTTTCTGTAAAAATTCTCTCGATCATTAAATTTCTCAGTTAATATTTAGCAATTAAGACATAAACAGAGAATACAAAGTGACGTCAGAAACAATTTCTAAGATGATCTTACGATGCTGAAACAAAATCACATTCAGTTCTCATTTTTTTAAGGGTCGTTAAAAAATTACGTATTGTTATTTCCTTCCTCTCTCAAAATTTTACGCTTATCTTGTCAACTGAATTTTTGTAACATGAAATGTGTATCAGTGTTTATGAAAAAAAGATATTAATTGAGGATCGTTTTAGTGGAAGGTATCGCAGCTACTAGAGTTATACAACACGGTGTCCCGTTCAGTAAATCTTTTAACAATTTAAGATTTTAAGAATTCAAAAAAATACAATTTTTCTTTTAGCAAATTTTTCTCTCAAAACAACAACAAAATTGAAAAGAACAAGAAAATCTTTAAAGATCTCTTAAAAATTCAAATGAACTCAATCGCTCACATAAACTCAGTCAAGCTATTAAGACGATCACTGCACCGTGAGTATTGAGAGAAATTTTATTATCTGGTGAAAAAATTGTGTATTTATATTTGAAAAAATCATTTTTAGCTATTTGAGTCAGTTTTAATCATAAAGAGTCAAAAGTGGGATCAAATTTAAATACTAGAAATGAAATATATTAACTGGATAATTGTTGTAGTTAGTGTAGCTGGATTTGGTCAGAATCTTGCTGATTTAGCACAAACTACAGGAAATACAAGTGAGACTTTGGATATTTTACAGGAATCATTTGTATATTCTTATTTATTTAATAACACAACAGCTGTTCCCATAATCCCTGAGAATGTCAATAGAACAATAACAAACGCTTCACAAACATCATCAGCAGCAGATTCATCTACAACCCAGACGCCCATACCAATCAGTACAAATTCATCGTCAAATACTACTGAACCTACCGTTACTACATTTCAACCATCACAAAATACTAATTCATCAGAAGTACCACCAACTCCATCCACAAATTCATCAACAACTGAAATTCCATCACAAAACTCAACAATTCCATCAAATTCGACAGAAAAATCATCATTTGCTCCTGCTACATACACACCAGCAACTGGTTGGGGCACATTCTTACTAGCTTTTGGGACTGTTGTAATTGTTGGATTTGTGTTGACTGCTTTATATTTTAAGAGCAAAAAAAGAGGAACGAGAAATGAATTTTCACCATTATTGAGTGAATTGGAAAGTGATATGTAATGAAACTGTGACTTATGATCATCATTTAGGCTAGTTTATATGTATTATGAGTTAATTTGTTTGATAATAAAATCTAATAGGATTTGGGGTTTTTTATAAATGATGTCGACAAGTTTTAATTTCAATAAGAGTTGGACCAATTTGAAGATTAAGTGCGTAGCCACGGAAGGGTTTTTCGCGTTATTTAATAAGTGAATTGACCCTAATATTTGCGCAGTAATTTATTTCACATATCACAAAACCGGTTTCTTATCACAATGTTCCTCAACATTGTTGTTGCTCTTTCTATATGCAAATAATTCAAGCATTCAATTTAGACATGAAATACAGCTTGTTTGTTATATTCACACCGTTTTCACGTGTGAATGTATTGAATTTGTTCAGATTGAAAAATCAGTTTTTTGGATTTTTCAGCAAAACTAAGCACAATGGCAAGTTTTGTTCTATCGCAAAAAGTTTGTGCCTGGAATTCCTCACCATAATCAAAAAACAGATTTGAAATTGGTTGAGGCATTGCTGAGAAAATCGAAAAATTCGCTTTCTGTAAGCAAGCAAACAAACAAACAAGTTAATCAGCAAGAAATCTCAATAACGAGACATCGTAGAGACTTCTAGTTTTTTGCAATCGATCCGTGCTGCTCTATAGAAGAGCTGATTAGATTTTGGGCATGGCAGGAACAGCCGTTGCTTCTAAAAAAGTAAAAAACTTTCGTTTTCATACAAAATTTCAAAATCAATGTTTTCTATGATTTTTTGAAACTTTGAACATTGTATGAAAATTACGAAAAATATTTAAAGCCTGCTCGCTGGAGCCTGATTCCTCAAACATTTGCCAAGCGAAGCTTGGCCTACCCGCTGGAGCTTGATCCCTCAAACATTTGCCAAGCGAAGCTTGGCCTACCCGCTGGAGCTTGATCTCAAACATTTGCCAAGCGAAGCTTGGCTCTACATTGCTGGAGCCTGATTCCTCAAACATTTGCCAAGCGAAGCTTGGCCTCTTCTGGAGCTTGATCCCTCAAACATTTGCCAAGCGAAGCTTGGCCTACCCCTGGAGCCTGATTCCTCAAACATTTGCCAAGCGAAGATTTGCATTAAATGCTGGAGCTTGATCGTCCTCAAACATTTGCCAAGCGAAGCTTGAAGCCTACCCGTTGGAGCCTGATCCCTCAAACATTTGCCAAGCGAAGCTTGGCCTACCCACTGGAGCCTGATTCCTCAAACATTTGCCAAGCGAAGCTTTGCTACCCGCTGGAGCTTGATCCCTCAAACATTTGCCAAGCGAAGCTTGGCTACCCGCTGGAGCCTGATTCCTCAAACATTTGCCAAGCGAAGCTTTGCCTACCCGCTGGAGCCTGATTCCTCAAACATTTGCCAAGCGAAGCTTGGCCTACCCGTTTGGAGCTTGATCCCTCAAACATGTGCCAAGCGAAGCTTGGCCTAGCTGGAGCCTGATCCCTCAAACATTTGCCAAGCGAAGCTTGGCCTTTCTCTTGGAGCCTGATTCTTCAATCATTTGCCAAGCGAAGCTTGAGCTTACCCGCTGGAGCTTGATCCCTCAAACATTTGCCAAGCGAAGCTTATTGGCCTACATGCTGGAGCCTGATACCTCAAACATTTGCCAAGCGAAGCTTGGCCTACCCACTGGAGCTTGATCCCTCAAACATTTGCCAAGCGAAGCTTGGCCTACCCACTGGAGCTTGATCCTCAAACATTTGCCAAGCGAAGCTTAGCCATAATATTCCCACTGGAGCCTGATTCCTCGAGATTTGCCAAGCGAAGCTTGCCTACCCGCTGGAGCCTGATTCCTCAAACATTTGCCAAGCGAAGAATGCATACCCCTGGAGCTTGATTCCTCAAACATTTGCCAAGCGAAGCTTGGCCTACCCGCTGGAGCCTGATTCCTCAAACATTTGCCAAGCAAGCTTCGCCTACCCGCTGGAGCTTGATCCCTCAAACATTTGCCAAGCGAAGCTTGGCCTAATGCTGGAGCCTGATTCCTCAAACATTTGCCAAGCGAAGCTTAGGCATTTTCCTACTTCCCGACTGGAGCTTGATTCCTCAAACATTTGCCATGCGATGTGAGCCTACCTGCGAGACGTAATTTTATGGGACGGTGTGAATATTTCTGCATTGGGTTTCTACCCGATACACTAGTTTTGTTTATAAAAATATGACGTTATAGGTCAAGAAGTGATTTGTCTGATTTTCAGTTTTTGATGCATTACAAATTGATAAGATTTATGTTGGCAGTAATTAAGTTAACCAGAGAGAGCAGTAAGTCTCGTGTTTCACTGTTAAAAACATCAGCATTTTTGAATTTTTATAACTGAGACATGAACCGATATCTAGATTTAAGGAAGTTTTTCGAATATCGATCTTGAGATCAAGTTGGTTAATGGATTCAAAAAGATTAGATTTGAATCCGACACCATGTCAGAGACACGCAGGTCTGGGTCGTATTTTTGATTGATTAACCCTATTTACTGCTCAGAAATAATAAAAAAAAAAAAAAAAAACTAACGTTAATAAGTTTTCATGATTTATTATCTAAAAAAGTCTACAATTTATTAACTAATTCTGACTTAAATAAAAATATTGCAAAAAACATTGAGCTCGCTTCTCTTCAAATCTTTTAAACAGTCCCAAGTGCTTATTCTTTAGTTGAACCAGCTCCTCGTCTGAATAATTTGTACTTCCCATGATTTTAAAGTGCAACCTGTTCTTTACTTTTTCATCCACTAAATCATCGCCAATACAATGAAATATTTTCTCTTCATTTAAATCATCAACTAGATTTCTTCGAATTTCCAATAAAAATTTGTCAATTTCATCAAAAATAGGTTTGCAAATTTTGCCGGTATTTTCATTTGATGTTGGCTCTTCATTGATGTATTTTAATTTCCTTAAATAACAATTCATTTTATTCTTCTTCACATGTCCTCTATAGAACTTTCGCATATTATCAAAAAAATCTGAATAAATTTTATCAAAATTGTGCTGACAAAGACGATTTGTGATAAAAATTGCATTAAATGCTGGATTATATCGTCTACTGGTTATTGAATCGTTATAAGGAAGTATTTTGAAGCTTCTGCATTCTTTGAGATTCTCAGATGTCTGAATATTGAGCTTCTGCATGACACAGTTGAGAGTTGAAAAGTCACCGGATGAAAAATGATGAAAAAATTCAAAAACGTGTTTGCAAGTTAGTTGGTTGTTATCTGGAACAGTGTTTGTCTCTAGTGGAGTTGCTGATGATCGGGATGTTGTTAAAATCAGAACGATTGTAAATAGATGAAGGGTATTGGCTAGATGCGTTGTCATATTGAGCTATATAATGCAAAATTTGATCTAATTATTTATGGATCTAATTTATACGATAGCGTCAGACACTTTAAAATTAGTCAATTGCCTTGAAACCTTTAAATTTTTGTAATTTTACCTTGAAAATTCCTTTCTCTTTTATCTACTATGTAGTTCTTAGCTAATCAGCAATCAAGAACAATCTGAGTGTAAATAATGAGACTTCACTGAATGTCATTGCAATATTTATAATAAAAGCTTATTAATCTTCATTTAATGAGATACATCAGGTTTGAAATTTTGTAGAAATTTGATTGAATAATTGCATACACAAGCTGAAAAAATATTTGTCGAACTAAATTGCTGCTATGGCTAGTTAGGATCTTAGATTTTTGATCGTTTTGTGCTATTCGGGTTGGAACTCTTTTAATAAAAATGTTTAGAAAAGCTATTAAAAGAAAACTAAATCATACTCATGGGCCTCTAACAAATTTGAACAATTGAAGTTAGTGTGTTAAGTAAAAACTTAACAGATTTAAATTTTAAATTTGATCAATAAAAAATTGAATTGATTTACAATTTCATCAATTTTTAAATCATTTGATACTGAACGTATTATTCATCAACAAGTATTAAATCATTTAATACTGTCACAAGTTTAGTTTTTTGTGTATTTTTAAACGTAAATAACACCAAATTTGTAGCTTAATACAATCGTACATCGCAAAATAAGAAAATTGGAGCAATTACCCATTATCATATTATTCTGTTTACGGTGATGATCTTTACAAATTGAAGCGTAAAAGAGATCAGTTAAATTTTGTTTATTGTTCGTGTCAGTTGCAAAAAGATTATAAAAAAAATAATTTAAAATATTACAAAAAGTGAATCCATTAAATTTTAAAATTTGAAATAAAATACTGCAATGAACATCCATATAATGATCATACTACTAGCATTCTTAACTACATTTACATTAGCAATCCTACCAGGAATTGACAAAACTCGAGTATTCTCTGACCGTAGCCTTGTCCTTTTAATAAAGCGAAAATATGAGAATCTTCCTGACTTTTACCTCGATGATGACTACTACAAACCAGACATTAGCTTTCTTCGTTCATCAAACAAAAAATGTGTTTTTGAGAAATTAAATCTCATCGATGTTGATGATGTGACTGTAGACGAAATTATTTATTTCGATCCAATTAATGCCATTGGTGATGAACAGGAAGATGTCAATACATTAGTGATCTACGTAATGTATTCGTGCATTGAGAATGTTGATGCATTCATTAATCATGATTTTGCTAATTTCATCAAGAAACCTCGTTCCTCAATTCCAAAAAATTCAACTGAATGTGCAAAATATGAACTTAAAAAGCTTAACAAAACTGAACCATTAATCAACAACTTTGAAGGCCTCAAAAACTTTACAAAAAAGCAGTGTAATAAAATCCTTGATGATATCAAAACAGTCAATAAAAGCTGGGATGAAGAGTTTCGTGGCTGTTTGAAGATCTACGATGATCTTTCACTAGAATATGGATTAAAGTTTGCAATTATGAATCATGAGATGCCAGATGAGAAGACTTACAATGAAGAGAAAGAAAAGTACGGAAGAGAATCAAAAATTGTGAACGATGAGTTTGTTGATTGCATGATTAAGAGAATTTTGTAGATATTTGAGTGTAAAATCAGTGAGATTGAGTAATTTCATGGCAGAATTGGATTTAATAAAGTTATTTGAACTAGTCTTGAATTTCAAACCAAAATATTTCCATGTTTTTAAATGAATATTTGTCGTATACCTTTTGCAGTAAACCTACCTCTAAAAGTACACATTTTTATTAAACCTTTTATTAGAATATTTTATGTAGTTTAACTTTTGTAGTACATTACAACAGCCTAAAATTAAATGTATGCACAGAATAACTATGTTACAAAATAAGGAAACAATTTAAATCAAATGAAGCTCAATGATACACGTTTGTGATGATAATTTATCTCATACTCCATTTATCTACTTGAAATCAATTTGAGTCTCAGTTTTGCTTGTGATTTTCGTACTGTAAGGTATGATTTTGTTGCTGTAAATACAGTTTAGTGGCTCTAATAAACTGAACTTGACACTTCTGAGACAAAATACTAGAATTTGAGTGTTTGACATTAAATAACAAAATTAATATTTGAAGTTAAAACATTAAAAAGTCAGCAATCTGTCAATAAAAATCAACAATTTGTGATAATGTTGAAGCAAAAGAAGATTTTAACAAATTTCCCTTCCACTCATCCTTCCATGTCCCTCTTACTCTTAATTTTTATTAGTTTAACCTTCATATCCACTTCCAATTCATTTTCAATCTCAATTAAACAAATTGACAACAGCGAATATCACCACAAAAAGAATCTCTTAATGCTTGTTAAAAGAAAGTTTCAACCACTAACTGATCCATATCTAATTGATGAAATTGAAGCCAAATACATCCGAACAGCAAACTTTGATTGTGTGCTTAAAAAGCTTAAACTTAAGGATGATCCGAGAATCTCTCGAGAGGAATTAAAGAATTTTGATGTTAGAAAACCATTCGGCAGTTTAGCACAAGACATGTCATTAATTGTTGTTAGCGTTATGCAATTTTGTATGGACGACTTTGATGAATATTCTCGCTATATATTTGAGAAAGGAATTGAGTCACCAATCGTAATGGTTCCTCAAAATGCCACCGAATGTGCGATCAGAGAGCTTTTTAAGCTTGAAAGACAGAAGCCCCTGTTTAATGGCAATTTTTGGGGTCTTAGGCTGCACACAAAGGAACAATGTGACAAAATATTGGAATATTTTTCACATTTTATCGCTGATTTTGACACAAAACATTATAGAGGCTGCATGAAAGATCATAAGGACAGAATTGCTGAATATCTATTGAAATTTAGAATCATACATAATGAGAAGACTGATGAAAGTATTAAACAAGCAGTTAGAGATGATTATATGAGGAATAAAGAAAGTGACGAGAAGGTCGTTGATTGTTTGATTGAGAGATACTCATTGTAAAATTGTGAATGTTTTCAATAATTTTAGAACTTGCATTTTTGTATTTTACAATATGGGGATGTTCAATGGTTACGTAACGCGATCTCTAGGGAGAAAAATTTATATTATATGACATGTAGCAAATTCTCAATTTAAATGATGATTAATAAAATTTAGATATAAAACACCATTTACTGTTTAGAAGCATGCTTCGAATCTATTGTTTTGTTAACAATTCGAGTCTTAATTTTTTGTGTATTTGCTTGTATTGAAGGCGTATTCATAAGAAAGATGAATTCAAGGGCATTCAATTCGCACGTACATTAAAAAAAAATCAAAAACCGATTAAAAAATTTCTTGCTACGTAAAAATATTTCATCATTTTAAAAACGATCGTCAAAGAATCAAGAACCGAAATTAAGAACAATTATTAACAATAATGAAAGTGATCAGCATTTCAATTATCCTACTGGTCCTTATCGTATCCATCCTCAGCTCTCCATCATCTAACAATAGAAGCGAGGAATCACTAACATCTGAAGAAGTAACAGATCTTCCAAATTTTTATGAGAATATTCTACAAAATAAGTTGGGATCTGATGAAACTATAGCAACAGTGACTGAATACAAGCCAAAAACAGGATGGAAATCAAAATTAATAAACATGTATCAAGATGTCAAAAATCATGCTGGTCATTATAAAGAAACAACAAAAAACTTTTTTGTGAATGGAAAGAAAAAAGTTTGCAAATTTCTATATGAAAATAACGTCACATATAATGTAGTTCAAAAATTTTGTGGAGATTCACAACAATATATTCAAAATGATCAATTAATTGAGGAAGTTTGATATTTTGTAAAAATTTAAAAAAAAATATTTTTTCAATAAAAATTTAAAATTATTTAAAATTTTATTTACCAAACCTTTTCAATTTCCTGGATTAAATACAATTTAATCAATCTCGGGACTTCCAGTAATTTAATTCCGGGATTGGAAATTTTAGTAATTTTAGAAAAAAAAACTCGCATTTGATAAGGAATGAATCAAAACATTGAAATGGTATTTTGCTTCACAATCAAAAAGAAGTTTATTTTTTTGTTATCGACGTAAAAAATGTAGAATTCCCGTTTTATTTTAAACAAAGGGGGTGATTGGTTAAAGGAAATTTAAAATAGTAAAATCATTTCAATTTTTCAATAAAATTTAAAATTTCTAAAAACTCGAGTGGTCAAAAGTATGTTATTAATATTTAAAGGCATGTTAATGTCTGGTTAATACAAGTCTTAGATTTTTTAATTCCTCGAATAATAGAAAAATGGCAAAAATTTGCATAAATAATATTTAAAAAAATTTTATTTCAAAGAACTTATTAACCCCCTTGATGCTGTATTCTTCATGCATGATTTCCGTAGTGAGAGTTATATATAAAACCGAGTTTTATCAGCTACATATACATTCATTTGATTTAATAATTTTGTTGAATATAGTTGACATTTTTGAAAATTTTCAAAGTGAATATTTTAATTTTCATAAAGATCATAAGAACCTGAAAATCTGATCTGATTCATCTTAGTACAAATTACAAATTCAGTATGAAACTTATTCTGTCAATTTTGGTACTTTCAATAGCTTTGACCGTTAGCTCAGCCGCTACTACAAAAGGTAGTAGAGATACAGAATTAGATGCGGTAAGTTGAATAATAAAAAGTCGGAATTAACGTCTGAAGCCGGCTCTATCCTTTGAAATCTTTTATCTGTTCCTAATTGCTGTGTTATATCATTAAATTCCTAAAAAATTAAAAGATTTTTTTCACAATTTTTATAGTCCGGAGAACAAGAATTCAAAGCACTTTACGACGAAGTCATCGAACAAGCTGATAAAGCTCCAAAGTCAAGGAACTGGTTGGACACATTCAAAGCACTCTGGCAGGGCATCAAGAATGAATTTAGTGACCTAAAACGATCAACAAAAGGAGCATTTTCGAAGGCAACACACAACATTTGCAAGTTATTGTACAAAAATAATTTAAGTTTTGATACTGTCGTTAAATTCTGCGGTGCAAAGGAAAATTATGTTGATATTATTTTCTATCCTGAATAAAAAATGTAAAAATTATATAATTTGTATTTATTTTCTTAAAAATTGTTCTTGTGATGTTTGTGTACGTTGCTTATCAACTGGGATTTCCGAATGTGTAATTTCTGTGCTGATAGTGCTCTTAGAAGTTAATCACTTATGAAGCTAAATACAGTATTGCTGATGTTGACGTTGGGAATTTTCAAGTATTAGCAGGGGATAGAACAGGATTCAAGTGACATTAGTTTAATATTATTGATCAGAACTGATATGTACACATGAGGCGTTTCCCGGGTTGATCTTAAAGTCAACCTTCTTAAAATAATTATTCAATTTTCTAGAGTTTTTCGTGAAAAAATCCCAACCTTCCCATATGGACTGAAAGACGTCACTTTCGAGTAAACGCTGAATAAGAGAAATCTCATGAAATCTCAAGAGAGTAAATGAGTAGTTTAATAATTATTAATTCACTTATTAAAAGCCTTCACGAAGTAAAGACTTATAATAGTAGTTTTCCTGTCACAAAAAAATGAAGTCCATTTTTCTAATTATTGCTGTTATTTCTGCGATTGCTTTCTCATATCCTGCTCCAGAGGATAGTGTAAGTAAATAAATTTTTTAGGAGAGTTTGGATTAGGATCAATTGTTCAGTTACGTTAAATAGCAATTATTTTTGTATCTAAAATTTTTATATTCACAGTACGAGTATGAAGAGTTGGGTTCAGACGGATTCGATTATTCACTTTTTGACAGCAAAACCAACGATGAAAGTTATTGGGAGAAAATGAAAAACTCTATCAAAAATATGAAAAACTCTAAATTTTATCACAGATGTGTAAGTTAATTAGTATCAACTTTTAATTATTTAATACTCCTGACAACTTGACATAATGTCTAGTTAAAAACTTGACCTGAAATTTTTTTACGTAACGTTCCAAAGAAAATGCCATTAGAACATAGGTCAAGTTATTATCTAGATATCATGTCGAGTTGTTCATTCGGGACAGTCAGTAAGTTATATTAACCCAAAATGTAATTTGTACTACAGATTAAATTTAATAGCACTATTGAAGATGAATTTAGTGATGACACAGAACCCAATATGCTAAATAATCAAACTATTGTAATGAAAGAGCCTACAAATGAGCAAAAAGAAAACTGCTGGAAGTATCTGAAAAATAAAGGATCAAAAGCGAAAAACTGGTTTACCAGTTGGTTTTCTACAACTAAAGTGGAACCAGAATCATATGATGATGTAACAGAACAAAAAGAAAGTAAGGTAATAAAGGTCGAATGATTACACCGAGGGTACACATGAGTAGGATAGGTTGGGTAATTAATCTGAAATTCTGCACTAAGCTAGCGTGACTCTTGAACGTTGTCGGATTTTAGAGTCACGCTTACATAATCAGTCAATTTTTGGTTTTTTGACGTCGTGAAAAAATATTACAAATTCCCACTATTGCTAAGTAATTGCAAGTTGAAAGGCAAAATATCATTCACTAAAATCATTTTAAAATGAGTAATTTGACAGATTTTATGTTTCAAATATTTCAGAATGAAACAATCACTACATTCTCTCCATATGCAGAAGATAGTAAAATTTATTATCCTGGTTTTGAAGATATGTTGACAACCCAAAAGTCACCAGGAATTTTTGGAACAATATTTGGATAGACCATGAAATTATTTCGATGTCAAAGCTTCAAATTTATAAAATTGTTCAAGGACAAATGTCATCGACAAAGTGTAAATAATGTATGCAATTATTGAAAAAAAATAAAATTTTGAAAGATAGTGGAGCTTTCAGAAACTGTTCGGAACTAGAAGTAAAAATTTGAATTTTATTTAAATGCATTTTTAAAGATCTACCTAAATAAAGATTGCACATTTAACAATATTGCTCTTGTTCGTAATCTTTAAAAATAGACGGAATTATAGAAATTGTGGAATTTTTATTCCTGGTTTTTTTTTCATAATCATTACTTTGTGTGCTGGAATTTCCAGTTAAAAAGTAATATGATTGAGAATTGATCAAAGGTCAGACACTTTCGTAAGACGCTATAATAAAAGCTGTGATTTTTTACAACTTTTTCAACTTATTTCAAATTTTTTTATTTATTTATTAAAGCGTCCTAAATTTATCAAAAATATAAAGAAAATCTCATAATTTTCAAAAATTAAAGAAATAATTCAAACCAGAGTTGCGATGACAGGTACCAGTCGCAGGTAGATGTGATAGGTTCTGTCAAAAGATGACGGCCTGTCGACAGGCGCGGCCTGTTACAGGTGCGACCTGTGACAGATGGACTGTTTCTGTTGACCTGTCACAATTTGCAACTCTGATTCAAACCATATTAGTTTCTATTAGAAATAAAACTAATTAACAAATTTGAATGTTATGAAGTAAAATCCAATTAAATACATTTCTGAATCATATTATGACCTCGATATTTTAATAATCATGTACTCACTACAATAATCTAAAGACATTGAATTTGAAAAGAAATATGACGTCAAATTTCTGGAATTCCTGTTTGTGTTGGAATGTCAATACATACACGAGAGTCCATTTATTATCAATCTAGAATTGAAAAATATAATCTACTCTTAAATGATTGTGAGAATCAGTTGAATTGAGTAAATTGAGAGGCTGAGAAGAAAAAAATATATTTTGCATTAAATCCATTGTTTTGCTGAAGAAAGTCAATTTATTAAAACTTTTAAGAGCAGATTGGTTGGCTTACAAATTCACTTGAAGCATTTTTTAAAAAGAGAATTTTAATTTTTGGAACTAAAAAAATCAACTAATCAATTATTCACTTGAAATGAAACTTCTCGTGTTGTCAATATTTGTGCTTGTTGCTTTGACTGTGTCACACTCACATCCAGACACAAAAGTAAGTACTAATAGGAACTATATGCATTTATTTGCAGGTTTATTTCTTAATATTTTGAATGAGTTGTTTGCTTCCAAAGATCCTGCAAAATTTAGGGATTGTATTGGTGAACATTAAAACAATTTTAATTTACAGGGTAAAGAAGACCAACAGAATGTGACATACCTTGGAGGAGATGAAGACAATGAGTCATCAACCATTAAGGAAGGCCGATGGAATAAAACTAAAAAGTTTTTCAAAAAAACCATAAATAAGGCCACAAATTTATTCAAATCAAATGTAAGTATAGCTATTCCTATATATAGGTAAAAATACCCTTCATCCAGGTTGCAACAAACAGAAAAGGGATTAAGATTATGTGGAGGGTTATACCAAGAAACGGGACAAGTTAAAGTTAAATTATTTTGGACTTCTTTTTCTTATAATTTTCAAATATTTTAGCCCAACAATACATCAATTGAGGCATCAGGAGTTGAAAATATTGCCATTATCGATGAATCAAGTGAAGAAGTTTATTCATCAACTACTGAGACTATCGGATTTTGGAAGCGAGTCAAAAATATTTGGTAAAATTTCATAAAACATTCTAATTTTGTCGTTCGTAAATGACATTGCTGAAATCAATATTAATTTTTATAAGCAAAATAATCCGCAAGTTTGTGTGTGTATGTTAAAAATAATTTTTTTAATCTATACAATAAAAATAAATGACGCAAAAATTTGTTTATATTTCTCGCAATTTTTCTCTTTAAAAGATTGTTGTAAATTTTCAGAGAATAAATAATTTGTGCTATTGACAATTGAGTTACTCATTTCGTGCTACTTGGAAGGAATATCAGAGTGTTGCTGATTATCTAATTAAAAATGAAGTTTCTTATTTTATCCTTGTTTGTGACTCTTCTGATGATTTCGTATTCTGAAGCTCAGTTAAATGTTAGTAAGAAAATTTGTAGCAAATTAAATTTATAAAACTATTAATTTGCTTTAATAGGACGAAGATATATCAATGAATCTAGAAATATTGTCAAACAGAAACAACGGAATCAAAACCGAGCAACAATTTACAAAAGGAGGAGTTGAATCCACCACAAGATTAGAAACTGCAGAAATTGAGGATTTCACAAATATTTATGAAGAGATGCCAACAACAGAAAAGCCTGGATTTTTTAAAAAGATTTTTGGATAGGTTTAATATGAACTTATTTTTTTTTTTGGATTTTAAGAAATTTATTTTCAAGTCCTTTTAAAAGAAAAAGCTATAAAAGTATAGTTGAATCACAAAAATAAAGACTTTATAGCATATTATAATTCACTCTCGATTTATTGCTATAACAATATTGACAATTATTATACAGAACATTTGATTGTATGGAGATGAAGGTCTCTCAAATGAGATTAATATTAATTATTAATATTGAGAGCACAAATCTTGACTTCGTTAATCATTAGTCTCAATTTAATAATCATCAACAGAACACTTTTTTATTTTAATAGTAATTTTTATTATTATTACGATTGTGGGAATTTGAAATATTTAAACTTAACAATAAAATTGTTTTAAAGTTGAAAGTAAAATAGCATTTGCGATTTGAGTACAAATTTAAACATGAATTATCAAATAATACTGTTATGTGCAATAATCTCACTATCGTATTCAAATTCAATTCCAAACGTAAGAACAGTAACAAGAGCAGCAAAAGAAGAGCAAAATGATGAGAAATTGTCTTTCAAATTTGGAAGTTTTTCGTGGATTTTTCAATCAAAATAAGATTTTTGCTCATTCTCATTTTGTTGTTTTTCCTTAATCGATACTCTGAATCGACATTGATTAAGTACTAAAATAGTAAAATATTAATTGAAACATCCATTTTAGAATAAACAAATTGAAGACCTAAATTTATTTTATGATCAAGAAAAGAACTATTATTCAGAAAATGAAGGTGCAACATTAAAACCAATTTCAACACCGATAGAAAAGACTGGTTGGTGGGATATGACTGTAAATGAAATCAAAAAACCTGTGAAACAGTTAAAAAACTTTTTTGGTTTTAATGTAAGGAAAAAAAATATTTTATTTGATTAGTTTTAAATAACAATGTATTTTTAGTCAAGAAATGAAAATACTGAGACAGCAACAGTAGCTTCAGATTCGCCAAAAATGACAAATGTAACTGATTCAGTACCTGTGGTACCAGAAATTATGACATCGACATTGTCTCCAACGATCCCAAAAATGTCAAATATGACTAGTTCAGTAATTGTAATAACAACACAGGCTCCAAGTGATATTGATGAGGACACAACAACTGTGAAATCTAAATTCTTCAGAAAGAACTAAAATCTGATCTTATAATTTTATATTTTAGGGTCATTGCTAAAAGCAGCTTGCAACATTTCAATAAAAACAAATAAAATTTAAATCTGGTTCATCTCTGATAACTCAAACTTAATTAAATTACACTCCATATCCCGACTTTCCGAAACAGTATCACAAGACTGTTAATAAATTATCATCGAAGGGTCGTGGCACGCAAATTTAATATAATTAAAAGATTCTCATCTCCACTCGTGTCTCGCACCGACAGAAAAAAAAATTTAATTACATTAAAATTCACTTCCACCCTAGCGCCAAAATGGCAAGATTTTTGGTCGATATTGCCAGAATTCGAATGCAAGATTTTTGCCCGAGAACGATTTTTGCCAGACTTTGCAAGATTTTCCATACATTGAAAATCCTTAACTGCACGACAATGCAAGAAAACAGCTATAAATCGGACCGATTTTTTTTATCGGTCCGATTTTTGCAAGATTTTGCCAGACAAATCGTCCATAACTTGACTAACTTGCATGCAAGTTTTGGACGATTTTTGCCAGATTTTGGAAGATATTGCAAGATTTTTTTATTAAAAAATTTTAAAAATTTAATTTTTCCCATCTTTTTTTCGCTTTCTCATATACTTCACAAGTGAATGAATCTTTTTGAAACCTTATATACTCGTCCGATTTTTGCCAGATTATGCCAGATTTGTCTTGGGATTTGAACCTAGGATCGCTTGATTTGAAGATTGTTTGAAGTCGTGCACTTAACCGCTGAGCTACCGCTATCTGAAATTATATAACTTTATGTATGGCAAAAGACATATATAAGTTACTAATGAATTCCAAGTATGAAGTATAGTTATATTTTGAATTTAATTTTTCGAATTAAATTTATCTTTCTACTTATTTAAAAAATTTTTTTTTACATTTTCAAAATGTTTAGTTTAAGTGTACATATTTTATTCACTTCTTATTCACATGTGAATGAATTGAATTCGTTAAGATTCGGAAGTTGGTGTTTTTTTTAACGTATGGCGTTATCAATAATTTGTAATTAGTTTGTTTTTTAATTCTACATCATAATCTAGATAAAGAATCGAGATTGGAAGCTGCATTGCGAGGAAATTGTCGAATTCCCTTTATGCAATATAGTCATCTACTAATCAAATCATTTTGGGTTTATAATCAAGATAATTTAATAACGAGAAACCGAAATCTCTTCTTCTAGTTAATCTAGTAAAAAAAGTACGGCATAATCTGGTTCAAATCAAAAATTTATAACTTAAAAGATTTTCTGAAAATTTCAAAAAAGTTCAAAAAATATCTGGCAACATCGTTCAAGAATCTTTCAATTTCTGTCCGATATTCGAAAGACTTTTTTATCCGATTTTTGCAAGATTTATCTTGCACAATCGGACCGAAAACTGGAAGACATTTCGGACCTTTTATCAAAAATTATGTCTGGCAAATTCTGGCAAAAGTCGGACGTATAAGATTCGTCAGATTTTTGCCAGAAAATGCAAGATTTTTTTCTGGCAATATCGTCCAAAAATCTTTCAAAATCGGACGGATTTTTTCGTGCGAAAAAAAATCGTCCAATATCTTGCAAATATCTGGCAAAATCGGACGGACAAAAAAAGTCTGGCAAAAATCTTTCCATTTTGGCTCAAGGCCATTCCTGCTCGTCGATGCCGAAAAATTAAAAATTATTTTCGAGGAGTTTCTTATCAGAAAATTAATTTTTCTCTTTCTTTTTGTTTTTAGTGCTCATTCTCAATTAATTCATTACTTGCTTCTGTTTGCTTTTTGATGCACGAAATCACTGCGAAGGCTGAATTTTGTTTTTAGGGGAGGACAGAATGTGATGTTTATACTCATCACGTAATTTATGGTCAATAAAGATGTAATTAAATTCTTTAATGTGAGCATTTCTGAGATTTTTTTCTCCTTCGCCGTCGTGTGTCATTTAGGGATAATGTGGAACTAGAACAAGAGTGCTGAGGGGAAGGAAGTGCTTTGTTGTTCAGTAACAGATTGTGTTTGTTTTATTGACAGACAAAAGAGGATGAAAAAGATGTTTTTTTGTTATCGGGGTTTTGGAGATGTCTGGGATGTTTAAAAGAAATTTTAAGGTGTTTTGGATAAATTTTAGAATATTTTAGGTCGATTTTTCTAACGTTACTCGACATCAGCAGTCACGTTAGGGTAATATGCTATATGTGTAAAAAGCTACTTGGATTTTGTATGGAAAAGCCAAATTGACTCCATAAAAAGCTTGAGTTGACTTCAAGCTTTGACCGCTTTTGGTATTAGTTATTATTTTCTCAGTTTAATTTTGAGATGCGACACGACATGTTGCTACAAAACTAGTTATTTACCGCAGTCTATTTATTTTTGAAAATCATTCCTATCTTTACAGATTTCTCAACTACAACCCAGAATCTGCTGAACATTCAATACAAGTCTTAATAAATTCCATTTCATTTAATTATCATCAGATCAGTAAGTAATTGCACATATTTAACTTTCTTTCTAATCCTCAATACATTCACCAAATTCATTAATACCATACCGACCCATGTCCACTCACTGATTATCTCATCAAACAACATTTTATCCAATTTTTATTAAGAACATATTCATTTGATATCGATATCATCAGTTCTATGTCCATGTTCATCCCCGGTAAATAAAAATCATCGCAATATGCACTGAAACATCCATAATCCCATCAAATTGACGCTTTTAGTGTTGACACACTCATTCACTTCACACAAATTTTCTACTTTTTTTCTTTCAACGATAAAAATCAATTGTTGTTGCTGAATGACCACACGCATGAAGGAAAAATTCGCCCCTCGAGGGTGATTCGCTTATTTTTATTGCGGCCGGACAGTTCTGATGCCGGTCATTCTGGGAAAATAAACATAAGGACACAGAATTCTTTTTTTGTTGTTTTGTTGTTGTTTTGCGTTAAGGCAGACAGAGGGATGAAGATTTGGGAAAGGGAGAGAAAGTTTTAATACTGATGGACATATGGACAGTGACCTTCAGTAAAAGTATAAAAATAGTTTTTATGTTGTGTTTTACAAGTGAATTTTTGTTTTTGCTGTTGTTGTTGTAATGAGGGCGAATGCCTGAGGTGGAAAAGGTGATGGAATTTTTTTTTTGGAATTTAATATATTTTCAAAGAATGAAATGGACAATTGCAGTACATAATGGGTTATTGATCAACTCAAAATAACTGATCAACTTTTGTTGGTTGTGATGCTTGTTTGGGAAATATGTATCGTTTAGAAAAGAATGAAAAAGCTTAAACTAATTTGAAAAGGCAACTGCTACTCTATGGAAGCAACATGTCACAGAAAAAGCGGAAAATGAGGCCATAATACAATTTTGCCTCGAAAAACCCTTAAGAAAATGTAAATTTTTATTAAAAATTAGGGTTGACCTCATTTAATTTAACGTCTCTGTTCTGGTACTCTGAGAATATTAGAAAAAAAAAACTATAATCAGAATTGATTGATTCGGTTATTATTGTACGTAATTAAGTTTAATAATTCAAACAGCTTTTATGTTTGTTGTATGTGTACACATTATTTACCAAAAAAATTACATAGAATTTAATCTTCATAATTTATTTAATTCAAAATAGACATAACTTTTCATTTTTGAAATAATTTTTGATTTAAATTTTGTGATATTAGTTAGTTGAAGCGGAAATTTAGAGAGTTCCAGGCTTGAATTGATCAATAAGAATTGTTTTTGATGAACAACATACAAAGCTTTGCACCATTTTTATGGAAAGTCTTTCAATACGACATGATTCATAAGAATCCTAAATATTCAGAAAATTTAAGTGCTAAAATTATTTTTGCATTAAGAATGATAGCTTTTGGTTTCTACATTATCAACTTGTTACTTTACTTCTGTGTTCTAATTTTCAATATCTATTATGATGCATCAGACGTCTCGAAACTCTCATTTTTTGGAATTATCTTAGCATGCCTACAAATAGCACTGACCAAATTATTGTTAATATTCAAAAATAAAGAAAAAATCAGAAAAATTATGCAAAAATTGCCTGCAAACTACAGCAAAGAGGAAGAACAGGACTTTAATGTTTCTCAGCAACTCCGATGGTGTCGTGTTCCATTTTTGATGAATTTATTGACAACTTTTGCCGGAATTTTTATCAGTTTTGTGACTCCTTTTGATAAAAATATTTATTTCAATTCCTTGAAATTTCCACTTATGTCCAATGTTGTGGTTTACTATTTTGCAAACTTATGGATACGAACGATGATTATTATTACAATGTCGTTAACAATTATCAATGAAAACATCATTTATGGCTTGATTATCATCTTGACTGTTGAGTTCAGAAAGTTAAAACAAAAGATTTTTGAAATTAGAGCAAAAGTGTCAGAAAATGCTAGAAAAGTTGCAAAATTAAGAAACATTTTGCCTGAAAATCGAAACTCTAATCACCAGTTTGTAGAATCAATGCCAAAAATAATCGAAATAATTAATGAACATACCCAATTGCTAGACATTCGAGACGATTTAGAAGATTTCTTTGCACCTGCATTTTTAGTCAACTTTCTATGTGGACTCATTTGCCTATGTACATCAGAAATCCTATTTTTAGTTATTAATGATCCGATACATGGAGCTGCATTCCTTTCAAGCGGAATAACTCAAGCACTTATGTTTTTTGTCCAGTGTTACTATTGTCAGCAACTTAAAGATGCAAGTTTGAGTATTTCTGATGCAATTTATGACTGCAAATGGGAAGAAATTGAGGATGTGATGATAAAGAAGCATTTGCTGATGATTCTCATCAGATCACAAAAGTCAAAAACTCTCACGTGCTGGAAATTTGCTGAAAATTCATTCGAACTATTTGGATCGGTGAGAATTAAAATTTTTATTTTATTTTGAAAATTTTGATAATAACTGTATTTTTTTGCAGTTTTTGGCATCAAATTATTCTTATTTTACGATATTTCGAAGATTGTACTACAAAGATTAAATAGTGTGATTAGAAAATCGATTTGTCGTGTTATGTAATAAGTTAACGCCTCCGTGGTTGATTTACTTATTTTAAACTCTTTAGTACGACCTTAAGAACCATTTCTATTTTAACTCTATTCCCCAATTAAAGTGTTTAAGTTGTATCACAATTAGCTAAGTTATTTGCACTTCAACCTTATCCATTTTTACGCATCTCAAACTTTGCCACATCATTCTACAATGTCCGATTTCTACTTATTAAGTAGTTTATTGTAGTGCGTACCAAAAAATGTCGAAATTAGTTGGTGTTAACAAAAACTATTTCAAATAAATAAATGATTTTATTCTCACAATCTAAATAGAAAATATTTCTTTAATTTTACACATTATTAAAAATATTTTCATTAATAAATCATAAAATAATTTTAATAAATATTTAATAAACTTTATTACATCAAATCAGAAGCGTAGCCAGAAATTTTTCAACTTTTTTGTATGGATTGCAAAAATTAAGGGTGGGGAGTCTAGCTTGGTATTTTGAATTGAAGAATTTTTTCCAAAAAGGGGAGTTGACCCCCTCCCCTCTGAATACGCCCACAAATCGAAACAAAGTACACTTTTCAATATAGGTTATATTAATAGTACCTTTATTTACATTCTTTATTTCATATCTAGTTAAGTTATTGAAACAGTCAGACATAGTTTTAAAATTATGGAAAATATTTCAAACTTTGCATCAGTTTTAAGCAAAATTGTTCAACATAATTGGATTCAAAAAAGTCCTAAAAAATTCATCGAGCTCAAAAATTTTCAAGAAAAAATTATTTTTTTCTTAAAATTCATCATTTTTGGCATCCATGTTGTGAATCTACTGATATATTTTTGCGTGCTCTCGGTCAATATATACAATGAACCGATGGATATCCGTAAACTAGCATTTTATGGAATAATTTTAGCAAGTCTACAAATTGCACTGACTAAATACTTTTTGATTATATGGAATCGTGAAAAAATCCAGAAAATCATGAGAAAATTGCCTCAATTTTACAGCGTAATGGATGAAGCAGATTATAAAGTGTCTCAGCATCTTCGATGGTGTCGGATACCATTTTTGATGAACTCAATCACAATTTGTACTGGTGTGTTTTTGAGTTTTTTGACTCCATTTGGTGAAAATGTTTATTTTGGTACTTTAAAGTTCCCACACATGTCGAATGTTGTAGTTTATTACTTTGCTAATTTATGGATACGTTTGATGATTGTCATGGCTCAAATGATTACAATTCAAAACGAAAATATAAGCTACGGCTTAATAATCATCTTGACTGTAGAATTTAAGAGATTAATAGAAAAAGTTGACAAAATTAAGGAAAAGTTGATTGAAAATTCTAGAAAAGTTGTTAAATTGAGGAGAATTCTGCCACAAAATTCAGAAAATACATTCAAGGATCAACTGTTTATTGACTTAAACTCAAAAATCAACGAAATTGTCAAGAGACACAGTCAATTATTAGATATTCGTGATGAACTTGAAGATATATTTTCTCCAGCATTGCTAGTTAACTTCATTTGTGGCTTTATCTGCCTCTTTACATCGGAAGTCTTATTTCTAATGGATGATGATCCTATGGATGGTGTAGCTTTCTTATCAAGTGGATTATCGCAAACGATTATCTTTTTTGTGCAATGTTATTATAATCAGCTACTTAAAGACGCAAGTTTAAGTATTTCGAATGCAATTTATGATTGTAAATGGGAAGACATTGAGGATGTGAATTTAAAGAAGAAATTACTGATGGTTCTCATGAGATCACAAAAGTCAAAGACTCTAACATGTTGGAAGTTTGCTGAAAATACATTTGAACTTTTTGGATCGGTAAGTGTTTTGTGGCTCTAAATAGGGATTTGTCAAATTGATATAATTCTTAGCCTTTAATCAATTCTGAATTCGATTTTCATTAGTTCTATTTTTTTTTAGTTTATGGCAACCAACTACTCATATTTTACTATTTTTCGTCGGCTGTACAAAAATAATTAATCAATGTGAAGAGACCTTGAGAAATATTGAATTTCTTACGTCATTTCATTTATATAATTAAATTTTAGAGTAATAGATGTCATTATATTTCTATTGACGTAATACTTCTGTCCATCATATAAAGTTGATATTTTGATTTATTTTTTCCCATAAATCATTATAAATTCATGGAAAAACACAAATGTGTTTTTATTAACTTTTTTACATATTTACAATTAATATTTAATGTTCATTTTTAAAAATAATTGAATGTTTTAAAATCAAATTCAAAGGAGGCACATTTTGATAAAAAGTAGGTTCTCAGTAGTATTTTAGACATTGAACGAATAAAGAACAAATAAAATGGAAAATATTTTAAACTTTTCTTCAATTTTATCTAAAAAGTTTGAACTTGATGGATTGAAATTGCATCAATATCCACCTAGTAGTCTCTCAATTTGGAAGCAAAAACTCAAATTTGCCTTTAAATTATTCAAATTGACTTCAATTTTCATTAATTTAATAGCATTTGTGGTCATGATGATGGTTGAATATTTGAAACCAACTTTGACTTTTGAGAGAACTTCTGACATTTCAATTGTGTTAGCACTGTGTATCCGTGGACATATCAATTATTTTGTTATTCTCAAAAATCAATACAAAATTCGAGAAATTTTAAATTCATTGCCAGGATTATATCCACTTGAAGAAGAAGAAGAATTCCAAGTAAATCGACGACTTAAATTCACTCGAATTCCATCAATTATTGCCAGCATTGTTCCTGCTATCGATTGGATTAGAAAAGTGTTTACTGGAAGTTCAGCTGATTACAGAAAAATGATTTTCAGTACTGAATTTGAGTTTATTTGTTCGAATAATTTTTTATACGCAATCTACAATTTTTGGCCATTAATTGTCATTCAGATTGCCTTATTCTGTATTGTTATCTATGATAATTTGATACATGGGATGATTGTTGTCTTGACAGTTGAATTTCAGAAACTAAACAATAAAATATCCGAAATTAAGCTTAAATTTCCAAAACCTTTTAATAGAACAACTCAAAACTTACATTCTATTCTCAAAAATCCAAGAAAAAAAGTTAAAAATTCTTTAAATAAAAAACAAATTTTGACATTAGTCCTCAAAATAATTGACAAGCACGTTCATCTGTGTCAAATTCAGGACAAACTTGAAGACATTTTCGCTTCAACATTTTTGGTACATTTTATTGAAGCCACCATCATTCTCTGCTTCATAGAATTAAATGCTATTGTCCATGATGACATGATTGTCCTCATCATCATTGCTATTTCATTCTTTCTTCAAAACTTGTCATTTTTTATGCAGTGTTATTACTGTCAGCAACTTAAAGATGCAAGTTTGAGTATTTCTGATGCAATTTATGATTGCAAATGGGAAGAAATTGAGGATGTGAAGTTAAAGAAGCATTTGCTGATGATTCTCATCAGATCACAAAAGTCAAAGACTTTCACATGCTGGAAATTTGCTGAAAATTCATTCGAACTTTTTGGATCGGTAAAGATCAAAATTTTGGGATTTGTTGAATCTTTTTAAAATTTTTAATTTTTTTTCCAGTTTTTGGCATCAAATTATTCTTATTTTACGATATTTCGAAGTTTGTACAGAAAATCTTAAGGATTGTGAATGAATTTGATCATTATTGTATTACTGATTGCTGCATATGTAACAGAGCTGAAGGTCTACAATTAAGTGGTATCTTCATTTTTGTTTCGGAATCCATGGAGTTCAATTAAGTTAAAAATAGTTTTAAACTTGTTTTAAACTTTATTATGTAGTTTTAATTTACACATTTAGCATTTTAAAATATATAATTGAAACAAAAATATTACAGATTATTATAGACAATTTTTAGTGACATAAATTGATCAAGAAATCCGAAATGTATTAAAAAATTCTGCAAAATAAAACTAAAAAAAATTTAAATTTTTTGTTCTTTTTTATTTTTGATTTTTTGGACTTTTTTGTAGATTTCTGGTGGATATGAATGATAATGATGTTATTTTATTTTTTAACACAAGTTTTTACACATTTTTGCTAACAGAAACTACTTATGATTTCCTAAAAACATAAAAACATAAAACATAAATTTTTTTAAAACCATCTCAGTACTTTTTCGTATAATTTTCAAAAGATTTCTTTCATTCCTGATAAAAAAAATTCAATTCCATTCCATTCTCACAAAAATTCTGATTTGATACATCCTTGATTACTGTTTGTTGTAAAGCCTTCGAAATATTGTATAATACGAGTAATTTGATGACAAAAACTGTAAAATTCAAAATGACAGTAAAATAAATTTCAAATAATTTTAAAAATTTTAATTCTTACCGATCCGAAAAGTTCAAATGAATTTTCAGCAAATTTCCAGCATGTAAAAGTCTTGCACTTTTGTGATCTTATGAGAATCATCAGCAAACACTTTTTTACTTTTATATCCTCAATTGCTTCCCATTTGCACTGATAAATTTCACTAGAAATGCTTATATTTGCGTCTTTCAACTGTTGACAATAAAAGCATTGAATGAAGAAAATGGCAACCTGTGTGAGAGCTGAAGAAAAAACAGGCGTAACTACAGAAAAGTCATCAACCACAATCACTGTAAATTGCTCAAAGCAGAGACCAATCAAGCCAAAAATAAAGTTGACTAAAAGAATTGGTGAAAAAAGTTCTTCAAGCTGGTTGAAAATATCCAAAATTTTTGAATGTTCGTTGATGATTTGTATAATTTCTGGGATTAAAATTGATTGTTGTGGTATTTTAGGTATTTTTTGATTAGAACTTTCTTTTATCTTCGAATCAAATTCCAATATCTTGCATCTCAACTTCCTAAATTCAGTAATCAGTACAATAATTGTTCCATAAACCAAACCTTCCATTAAAAGTGACAAAATGACAATAAAATTCATATTTACTGCAATCCAAGCGTCAAATATAGTTTTTCCGAAATCACTTGTCGAATAATTGGTTCTGATTATTCTCGATGTGTATTTTGATAGTCCGATGTACATTTGGGTCACTGGGGTTGAGACAACACCCAAAATCATTGGATATCGACTTACGCTGATCCGTCCTGATACTTGAAACTTTTCATTGTCTTCTGATGAGTAATTTTGCGGTAATCGTTTAAGAATCTTTCTAATTTTTCCTATATTGATGAATACTATTGCATAGTTAACTGTATATCTGATGCCAATTACCAAAATTACGACCAAGATTGACACTTGTTCGATCACAAATGGATTTAAAAAGAATTCAGCGATAGCAATCGTAAAGAATATTGTTATATTTGCAATGAAAATTGCAAAAATTATAAATTTTAAGTAAAATTTAAGCTTATTTTGCCATGTTTTAAGTTCAATGAATTTTTTCTGATCTTTTTGAATTCCGTCAAGTTGATAAAATTTCCATAAAATTGGAATAAAATTCAAAATTTGCTCCATTTGCAGATTAGCTGTTTGTAATTGACTGTTCCAACTAAGACTGTAATGACGATTGTTTCATGAAAAAAATCAAATTGAACAAATTACATTAGGGTTTATATAAAAGTCATTTAAAAGTCAAAAGATGACAAATAAAAGCTTAAGCATTTAAAAATTTGTTTTCCATGAGAATTTTTCGTTTGAACACTTGTTGAGTCACATGAAAAATGACAAAGTAAAAAATATGGATATGATAAATGTTTTAGGGATATATACAAGGGGAGCAGCCAGTAGGATTTCAAGAAGTCTTGGTTTCGACAAAGTTCGGGACATAGACGAGAAATTTTGGCCAAAAACATTTAGTAACCAGAGATGCCATGGTACTGCTAAGACTACATTTGAAAATGCCATGGCACCGACATAACGTGTTAATGGGAAATGTCAGCAGTTAAGTCTCTTTCTCGAAAATACTAGGAAGATGGTCAAGAGTAAGTTTTATTGCCCAAATAACTGACAGCAATAGAGCAAGCTCAAATAAATAGATATGTTAAGTCATGTTCAGATTCCAGACACAATTTTAAATATTTTATTTTCCTTTATTTAAAATAATTAGTGCAAAGTTATATAATTACTTTATATTCGTTAATAAGATAAAAATTGATTGTTTTTCTTTTAGTTCAGATGATTTTGTCCATATCCATATCCACATGATTTAGTTTTCATATTACCGAGCCTTCTTAAGATGTCTGAGATTGAACATATAGACGTCGAATGATTGTAAAATAAGAATAATTTGATGCCAAAAACTGCAAAACAATTCAATAATCCTCAAAATATCAATAAAATTTTTAAAAAATTATCACTTACCGATCCAAATAAAGCAAACGAATTTTCAGAAAATTTCCAGCACGTGAGCGTCCTGGATTTTTGTGATCTCATGAGAATCATCTGCAAATGCTTCTTCAACATCTCATCTTCTATGTCTTCCCATTTGCAGTCATAAATTGTATCAGAAAGACTCAAACTTGCATCTTTCAATTGTTGACAATAATAGCACTGAACGAAGAATATTAGGGTTTGGGATATACCTCCAAATAAGAAAGCTGTACCATCAAATGGATCATTAATAATCATGGTCAGGATTTCTGACATTAACAGGCAAATGGTTCCGCAAAGATAATTAACTAGAAATGCAGGAGCGAAAATTTTTTCAAGCTCGTCACGAATTCCCGAAAGTAGGTTGTGCTGATCGATAATTTCTTTAACTTGTAATTTTAAGTCTTGAATTGTTCCTGAATTTCCTCGATTTTCAATAAAATTATTTCTCATCTTTGCAGCTTTTTTGGATCTCTCGAGCAATTTCATCTTAAATTCTAATATTTGTTGATCCAACTTTTGGAACTCGACTGTCAAGACGATTATCAAGCCATAAGCAATATTTTCATTGACAACTGTGACTAATTGTGCGATCATAATCATTGCTCGAATCCAGTTATTGACAGCATAGTAAACTATAGTGTTGTGCATGAATGGAAATTTCATAGAATTGAAGTAAATATTTTCTTCAAATGGTGCCAAGAAACTGATGAAAATTCCTGCGCCAATTGTGAACGAGTTCATCAGAAATGGAAATCGACACCATCGAAGTTGTTTTGACACTTTAAAATCTTGTTCATCCATAATGCTGTAATATGCTGGCAGTTTTTTCATAATTTCATTAATTTTATGTCGATTTCTGAATATTAAAAAGTATTTAACCAATGCAATCTGTGAATTAGCTAAGATGATTCCAAAAAATGACAAAAGTGAGATATCAAGAGGTTCCGTGTAGATATTAGCAGCACAGACAAAAGAGTATAACAAAAAATTGAAAATATTGAATCCAAAAATTAATAGCTTTGATCCAAAAATTAGTTTTTCTTGCTTAGTTTCCAAATTGTTGAATTTTTTTCCATTTTTGTGAATCAAATCGTACTGAAAAATTTTAGATAGAAGTGGTGCGAAATTCAAAATATTTTCCATTACTTGATTAAGCTGAAGAATTTAAATTTTGAAAATTAAAAAAACCGTCTTTATTAATCCGATGCCGATTTTGTAATGATCATATGATCAATCCAGATACAATCTAACAATTGAAGATTCATTATTTGTAGAAATTTATTATTTTCATCGTAAAAAGTTCATGAGAATTTTTCTATAAAACATTCGGATAGTCTCACAATAATTGATTATGCTGTTCGAATTTGTTGACGAACAAATGCGTAATTATTTATAGTTTTAAAAAGTTTCTAGCCATAAAACATATTTTTAATAATTTTTCTAAGAATTATTTTTTTATTTAATTATTAAAGGGTGTTCACCATGAGCTGAAGTCATTCTAGTTAGACAAGTAACAAAGTCACAGTAGGTCTCCTACGTATTCAGGTTTGATTAGCACATTCTGCCTATTTTGGAAATATATTTTCTAAACTATCATATAAGAAAAATAATAAGTTGTCCATCATTGACCTAAACCATTCTAATATAAATTTATTATATTCCATTTCATTTATTTTACACTGTTCATTTATCTAGTTTTTGAACAAAACTGTAGAAACTAAAGCAGAAACTTACAATCAAAAATTGTTTTTGACCCAAACTTGTAAAAATTTTTTAAAATCCAACCATTGTCGTGAGATTAAGAATCAACTCTGACTTTTATTTCCAATAAAATCTTGTTAAACTCAGTAGATTGCTGCTACTGTTAGTGTTTCTGAGTGTTGCTTATGCACTAAATTATGCATCTAATATATGTTAAATCAGCACATTCTCTCAAGATTTTCCATAAAGACGTCGAAATATTGTAAAATAAGAATAATTTGATGCCAAAAACTGCAAAACAACAATCTTCAAAAGATCAATGAAATCATTAAAAAATTATCCTCACCGATCCAAAAAGTTCGAATGAGTTTTCAGCAAATTTCCAGCATGTGAAAGTTTTTGACTTTTGTGATCTTATAAGAATCATCTGCAAGTGCTTCTTTAACTTCACATCAGTGTTGCAATGGAAGATGTCTGCCGAAGACAAAGACAGCAGATTCTTCCACAGAATTTGTCTTTTAAAAGATTTTATCTGCGGAAGAAAGTTGTCTTCTTGCAGATAAATAAAATTATCTTTTGGAAGATTGTGTCTTCCGGTAGATTTAATCTTCCGCAGAAAACTGTCTTCCGGTAGACAAAAAATATTGTCTACAGGAAGACAGAATCTGCATGTAGATTTAATCTTCCGCAGAAAACTGTCTTCCGGTAGACAAAAAAAAGTGTCTACAGGAAGACAGAATCTGCATGTAGATTTAATCTTCCGCAGAAAACTGTCTTCCGATAGACACAAAAATGTGTCTGCAGGAAGACAGAATCTGCATGTAGATTTAATCTTCCACAGAAAACTGTCTTCCGGTAGACAAAAAATATTGTCTACAGGCAGACAGACAATTAAGGGCAATTTTGCAATGCAATTTTTTATACGTTGAGTCATTTGTTTACTTAAAAAATGTGTAGGTAAATTGTGTTTCAAAAATATAAAATAAATCGTGTAAAAAGTGTATAGAAAGCTTTATAGTGATACTAATATTGCTTCATTAGTGGCTGTAAAAGCCATTTTTAAATTGGGTAAGTAAAATTTATTATAAACAGATAAAGTTTTTAGATTTTGGGAACATTTAAAATAGTAGACAACTTTTATTAATTCTGGATCTTTATTTTCTTCTTTTTGTCATCTTTTAGACTTCTATTGAATGTTTGGAAAATAATCCTCAATTTCAGGTAATTAATTTTTTTTTATTTTGTAAATTTTAGTATTAATTTTTTAATCTTGTTCATATATTTTAGTGCATTGATGTTAATTTATTTGTATCTGTCGCTCGGGGTTCTGGAAGATTAGATTCTAATTTCTTTCCTTTTCTGTTCTACTTGGTAATTTATGGATCCACTTTATTCTCAAGCAAACGCTTTTGATGCATATAACGCCTATTAAGACGGTGATTGGAATTATCAAGCAAATCATCAAGACTTACAACCGTTTATTCAACAACAACAATCTCATGCTAACAACAGCGTCCTAATTTTCCAATTTATTCAAATCAACAGCAGCAGTCTAATTAAAATTATTGTCCTGATTTACTTCATAATCAACAATCAAACCATTCTAATCATCAGCAGCAGCAGTATTTAATGATGAACCAACAATCTCAATCAATGAGTGATTATCAGCGATTGTAGAAGTGCAAGTGAAAATAATGGAGGAGGAGGTGAAAAGGGAATGATACAACCAGGCAATGCAGTAATATCAATCATTTAAATTTTAACGCTTTTAATTGGTGGTTAAACTGGTTGAAATCTGAACAGCTTTGGATTACCTGAGTGAAGGGATTATGAAACTGAATGATAATCCTGGACTTTTTGGGGCCTATCAGAAAAAGCTGCGTGAAATGTTTATTGGTCTTGCGAGCAATCATTGTGTAACGCAATCGAAACGATTTTTTTATGAAAATGGACTTTCAAAATACAGAACATGTTCAATTTAGTGACAAAAAATTTTAATTTATTTGATATACAATAAAATGAGAAATTCAAATTAAACAATTAAATTTTGACATCGCAACTTTCATTAATTAAAAAAAAAAAAGTTAATTTTATTTTCCCAGGCAGAACCTGCAGAAGTAATGCTAAATCTATCAAGTTATTTAATTACAGTAACCAACTTAATGGTTCATAAAAGCTTTTAAATAGGGTATCAACTTGAACTGAAACAGTGGATATAGTCCAGATTACAACGATTTTCAAAAATTTGAAGCTTCATTTTCGAAAAAAGACATTATTTGATTATATTACTTTTTGCAACTATCTTTAGTTTACATATCATATTTTTTAATTATTGATCTATTTTACAATGGGATTAATCAATTTATTAAATTAACGCCTTTTCAAAATTCGAAATTTATATTAAATTTAGGTCAATATTCAAATATGCGGTCAAACGAAAATTTATAATTTAATGCTTTAAATTGTAATAAATCCATACTCTTTAATGTAAACTGAACAAAAACAAATTAATCAATAAAAGAAAGTTTGATAAATTTAAAATTAAAATATATTTAAAATTTCTGTCTTAAAATTTCAACAGCATATTAAAAACTTCAAAGTACCTAAAAACATAAATAGTAAAAAAATGTTAATTAAGTCCGAGGGTAAACGAATAGAAAAACTGACAGTTAATTTTGTAAGGTTTTGCAAGAATTTTTACGGTTTTTAGCACCGGAAATTTGAATAAAAAAATAACGATAGAAATATAAAATTTTTGATGTAAATTTTAATTGATATTTGCTGAATTAATCTAGTATATTGGCATTATTTCTGCAAGTTATCAACTAAGTAACCGTAAAAATTTAATTGAATGTTTTAAACTAAAGAAAAAATCAATTTTTTGTGATAATTTCTAGCGATTTTTCAAAATTCAAACATAAGTGCTAAAAGCAGAACACTTTCCGTTTACCCTGGGTTAAGTCGTGCCTTTGATCGCACGCTTTTGTAAATGAGCTTGATATTGTGTTAAAAAAATAACTGTCATTTTAGTTTTTGAAAATTAACGGTCGAAAAAATTTCAAAATGTAGTCTTCTAAAAATAAAAAAATAAAAAACTTAATTAAAACATTTTACTACAGTTTTGAGCTACAACACCAAGCAACTTGGTAGTACGGAGCTAATGCTTCAAGTCAGAGTTGTCTACGATGTATGAATATTTCATTATTTGAAAAAAAAAAAAAAAAATAATAATCCTTTGTCAATAACGCAAGCAAAAAAATTTAAATTTTTAACAAAATATGCAAAACTTTTAACTATTTTTAACCTTTTAAGATATATTTATATAATTAAGTTGATTAATAATACTTTTAATCTAGTAAACTTTAAAATCAAACGTGAATTTGTTACTTTAAAAAATTTTCGCATGGATTAGTATTTTGGCGCCAAAAAAAATTGTATAAAAGGAAAAATTTCAACAATTTTTGCCTCATTGTTAATAAAAAGTGGTAAACGAGAAGATATTGTGAAAAAAACAAAATGGCAAACGAAGTGAATAATAATATCAAATGTTATTTTGATCGTACATCAAAGAATACATGGAAATGTACTTTATGTTCTAATGATAAATACATTACCGGCAACATATCAAATTGCAAAATCATCTAATATATGGGCATGCTGAAATTGCTGAATCTTTGAAACTTCAAAAGAAAGGACGAAGAAATCCTTCTGAAAATACCGAAGAACCCATACAGCTAATGAAAAGAGTGAAATACACTATTGACGTCAATCAGGTAAAGTATTATAAAATATGTAAATTATATTTATTTCTAATACTGAATCTTAATTTTATTGTTTTTTAGGCAATTCGGGAAGTTGTAATTATGTTCTTAGAACAAAATCTATCACTCAAGTCAGCTGACAACTTTGGAAAAATTTTTCCATTCAAAATAACATTTGTGCTAAAAAATTACATCAAAATCGCAAATGAAAAATCAAGTACTGAAGGAAACTCTTCCTAGCAAATGTTCGACTTCTAGAAACGGTCGGAATCAGTGAACGATACATGAAAGAAAATGCGAGAAGCTATATTCAGAAAATGGCGTAGTTTTGGCATCCCAAATCAAAGCATTACGTAAATGATATTTATAGCTCTGCAAGCAAAAATATTTGAAAGCTTCAGAGTTATTAAAGGAGGCTCAAAAAAACTCATATTTTAAGTAGACGAAGGTAAATATTATATAATTATAAATACTTAATTTTTTTCTATTTTCTTAATTTAGATGCCAATGAAATTGTTGAAAATGTACAGACTACAGACAATGAATATGAAAAATGATGGAGAAACCGAATGTGAAAGGTCCGACATCAAACGCAATGGAAAATCAGAATGAGAAATTCAACTGTCAACTAACAATTTAGGACATTTATGAACTGTGGAGCTCATTCGACTCAATTATGGAGCAATAAAGTTTCCAAAAAAAGCTTAGTGAAATCAGGATTATTAAGTCATCAGTCAGTGCAGAACATCGACACATCTTCAAAGATTACTCACCAAAATTCAAATTAGATTGTAGCACGCGGTGGTGCTCCAGCTATGAAATGGTCAACAGTATTTTCATCCAAAAAGAAAAAATTAAACTAATTTCAAATCCACATTTTAAAATTTCGATTTTTATTGATGAATAGTTACATCATTTCGTCCTGTTTTCGACGATGAAAACTTTCCAGAAAAGTTCAATTACATGTGGTAAGCTAATATTATTAAATGTTAAAATATGTTATGATATTTTTTAGGCGATTTTTATATTGCTGTTGATTGTCTTTTGTAGAGGGTGATGAAAACTGATTTATGATTGAACTTCAATCCAAAATTCTTAAATAGTGACGCAATAGTGGCAAATTTAGTCATCGACCCCCGGATTTAACCCGAAAGTTCAACATTTAATCACGAATTATTGACCCGTGGAATTGTAAGTTATAATCTTCATCATCAAATAATTTTACTGACACTTAATACTTTTTTTTTCATTCAGAACCATTCTAAAAATTCTCAAGAGAAAGCAGGACCTAAATTCCAATTCGCTCTACACCACCAGCAGCTTCTTTATTTAATTATTAAAGGGTGTTCACCATGAGTCTGAAGTCATTCTAGTTAGACAAGTTATAAAGTCAAAATATTCAATTCGTAAATTAATCTTTAACAAATTTTTTATATTCAGTAGGTCTTCTACGTATTCAGAATTGATTGCCACCTTCTGCCTAAACTATCATAAATTTTTTGATTTTGGTTATGTGTTCTGTGAAAAATAATAAGTTGCAACCTTTGTGTGATAATTTTAAACAATTTTCAAATTTCACTGACCTAAACCATTCTAATATACGTTTATTAAATTCCACTTATTTATTTTACACTTTTTTAAAATTCATTTATCTACCTTTTGAACAAAATTGTAGAAACTTTAGCAGAAACTTTCCATCAAAAATTGTTTTTGGCCCAAACTTGAAGAAATTTTTTAAAATCCAACCATTGTCATGAGATTAAGAACTAACACAGGCTTTTATTTTCAATAAATTCTTCTGAAACTCATTCTAGATTGCTGCTACAACTGGTGTTTCTGAGTGTTGCTTATGCACTAAATTATGCATCTAATAAATATTAAATCAGCTCATTTTCTCAAGATTTTCCATAAAGACGTCGAAATATTGTAAAATAAGAATAATTTGATGCCAAAAACTGCAAAACAATCATACAATCCTCAAAAGATCAATGAAATCATTAAAAAATTATCCTCACCGATCCAAAAAGTTCGAATGAATTTTCAGCAAATTTCCAGCATGTGAAAGTCTTTGACTTTTGTGATCTTATGAGAATCATCTGCAAGTGCTTCTTTAACTTCACATTCTCAATTTCTTCCCATTTGCAATCATAAATTGCATCAGAAATACTCAAACTTGCGTCTTTAACTTGCTGACAATATTTGCATTGGATGAAGAATATTAAGGTTTGTGATACACCTCCAATTATGAAGGATGAAAGATGAACTGGGTCATTGACAATTACAATCAGAATTTCTGTCATACAAAGACAGACAATGCCGCAAAGAAAATTAACTAAAAATGCTGGAGAAAAGATTTGTTCAAGTTCATCCTGAATTTCCTTTGTGTTGGCAACTTTTCTGTTCATTTCAGTAATTTTTGTTTTAATTTCTTCAATCTTTTTTATAATTTTCTTCAATTCGACTGTAAGGACGATAATAAGTCCATAAACAATATTTTCATTTACAATTGTAATCAATTGAGCTACTAAAATCATAATTCGCATCCATATATTGGCTACATAGTAAACTACTGGATTCTCCATGAATGGAAATCTCAAAGAATTAAAATAAACATTTTCCTGAAACGGAGTTACAAAGCCAATCAAAACGCCAGAACCAATGGATATTAAGTTCATTAAAAATGGAATTCGACAGCGTTTAAGCTGATGGATAACTTGATATTCTTGTTCATCTGCTGTACTGTAAATTCCTGGCAATTTTTCCATGACTTTTCGAATTTTTTCGCGATTCCAAAAAATCAAAAAATATTTTGCAAGTGAAATTTGTGAATTTATGAAAAGAATGACATAAAATGAAAGCGTTGTAAGGTCGATGGGTTCTTTGTATGTGTTAATAATGCAGATTAAAGAAAATGTAAGTAAATTGAAGATACTGAATCCATAAATGATGACTTTGGTATTTTCGAGAGATTTATCACTTTTTAGAATCAAATCGTGTTGAAACAATTTCCATAAAAATGGTGCAAAATTTTTAATATTTTCCATTTTTAAAAATTAACTTCTTCAATTTTTAAAATTTCAACTTTATTAATCAGTTTCTGATTTTAAAATGAAAAACTTTTCTCAAAGTTGTAACATGAAATCGAATTTCTTAAACACGTGTCATAAAATATACTGTTTTTGAGTAGCATACATTTATTTGAAATAATTTTCCGACTCTATCATTTGTCTAAATAACTTTAATATTTGATGAGGATATTAAAAGCACGAATTGCGTTGTTATTGAACTCCTGTCAATGAAAATATCTGTAAATAAAAACTAAATGCGTATTTCGTCTAAATATAAGTAATTTTGAGCGAATACAATCAATTAATACTTTAATATATCTTATGGAATTAAATATCGATAAATAGGTGTAAACTGATATACTTCCATGTTCTATCTGATTAAACAACCATCAAGAACTTAGGATCCCTGAACTTATCACCAGCCAGCTGATGCAGTTGAGGCGACTTAGTGCACGATGGCTTCAATACCCCTTAAGGATTCTCTATACCGAGATTTAGACTTTTGATTTTTCAAGAGCAAGACTTCGGAAAATTCTCCTAAAGCCACAATTCCGATCATTCTCAAGATGATGATAACGATACTAAGTTCGATTATCTTGGAGTTTCTAATAAAATGTCTATGTTTTTTATTAGTGTAACAATACAACTTAGGGTTTACTCAATAGTGCATAACAAACATTTAAATATTAAAATGATCAAAATCTTCATTTAAGATGCCACAAAGTATGTCTGTTTTCAAATTTAATAATTGCTATAAAGTCTTCGGCAAATCGTAAAATAAGAATAATTGGATGCCATAAACTGCAATAAACAATTAATTTCAATAAATAATTCAGTAAATTTAAAAATATTTATTCCATACCGATCCAAAGAGTTCAAAAGTATTTTCAGCGAATTTCCAGCACGTGAAAGTTTTGGATTTTTGTGATCTCATGAGAATCATCAGGAAATGCTTCTTCACTTTCACATCTTCAATTTCTTCCCATTTGCAGTCGTAAATTGCATCAGAAAGACTCAAACTTGCATCCTTCAATTGTTGACTGTACTGACACTGAACAAAAACAACAAGGCACTGTGTAATTCCCATAATAAATAGGACAATTTTCTGTGACAAGCTTTTAGTGATGATCGAATGAAATTCCTCAAAACATAGACACAATGAGCCACAAATGAGATTGATAAGGAAAATTGGACCAAAAATATCTTCAAGTTCATCACGGATGTCTAAAAGTTGTACGTGTCTGTCGATAATTTTGACAAGTTGATCAGAAAATGATGCATCGTGCTCTTTGTTAACATTATGTTTAATTAGTTTAAGCTTCATTCCTTGATGGACATTTGGAAATTTTTGAAAATTATATTTCAATTTCAAAATGTCATCTTTTAGCTTCTGCAGTTCCACAATTAGCACAGAAATCAATCCAAAAATAATATTCTCATTCAAGATTGTTGCAGGGAGGAACAAATTTCCAGCAACAAAATTCCAAGCCACACAAGTGCAGTAAAATCCAAAATTGCTGGTGTCAAAAGGAAACCGAATTGCAAAGAGGAACCGATGGATCTTAAAATGTGCCGATGAATTTCTGATGACACCGATGAACATTATTGTGACGAACATCATGAATGGAACTCGATAGTGACTTAATTTTTTACTAAAGCCGTACTTTTTGTCATCTTCAATTGAATATTTTTGTGGGCATTTTGATATTATTTTTCTGAGTCTATTGCTATTGATTCGAAGTAGCAGATGCTTAACAAGCTGATCAACTACAAGACCAAAAACACTGCTGCTATCAAAAATATCCTCGAAATGCTCAGGTAGGACAACAACTCCGGCAATAAATAAACAAAACGCTGTCATGTTGATGAATAAAAAATTCAACATGAAAACTTTTAAGGCATTTAAAGCTTTTCTCTTCCAATTATTATCGCATGTTGTTCTGATTTGCACACTTTTGTATAACTTAAGTTGGAACAATTTCCATAAAAATGGATGATAGTTTAAAATATCATTCATATTGACACTTGTAATTTTAGACTTTTTAGGTTGAAAATTGATCAGGTTAAATCAATGATTAAACCAACAATGAACGAATTTGTTGGAATAATCAACGTCAAGCTTTAAGTTAAATTTGTTTTCATTAAAAATTTATCACTGACTTTTATCAAAAAATAAAAGTTTGATGGTTAAACTTAATATTTCCTTAGTCACGCTCCTTAGAACGTACTCAGAGATGGGATTTGACCACCTCGCCTTTTTTTTGAAAAAAATTCTTCAATCTGCTTAGGTTTTTCGTAAATTTAATTTCTAAGACAACTTATAAATTTTTGCAAATCATATAAGAAAATTCAATCTCCCTGCTTTGCCCCTAGTTACGTATTATAGAGTTAGTTTCAATAGGTATTGGAAAATTAAGAATAGAATATCAAAATTATTTGATTAAGGAAGAATTATCAAAAAACAATTGATTGATCACATAATTAATAAATAAATTTAGTTGAAAAATTTTGACTTTCACCACACGCCAATGTCAATGTTAGGACAGAAATACATGTTTCAGGGAAGCAGCCTGATTTTTTTCAAGAAAAACTCAAGCAAATTGGTTTTTGGAAACGAGAGTTTTTTCTCCAAACTACCCTGCTGAATACACCCATGTAGACCCAGCAACAGTCAAATGGAAAGTTCTTTGTTGTAACTTAAGTTCCTCATAGCAGCATGGTTACTATAAGCAAGTAAATACATGTTTATATCTGCATAATTAACAAGTTCTTTTATTGTCGTGTTCTTCTTGTTCATTTTATCATTTATTATTTGGCATGTCCACCACATGAAATATTTCTCATAAAGCTAAAATCGCGGAAATTCTAGTCACTCAATTAGAAGAAATACAAATTAAAACAATTTTTGACATTTTTACACGTTCTATTATTTAATGACTTTTATAGAGTTTTGTGGCAGCCGATCAAATAATTCGTGGTGTCAAGCTGATACATTTCAGTATTTTGAGATCCATTGTGTAATTAACAAGCATTTTTTGGAATAATAATAATTAAATGGATAATATTTTAAATTTTGTACCATTTTTATGGAAATATTTGCAACTTGGGTCGAGTAAATTTGACCACAAAAATAGAATAAATTGTCAATTTGTGACAAGAAGTTTTCATTTTTTGAATCTGTTCCTTTATTGGTGCATTTTATTTTCATACATTTTCCACAAGAATCTAACATTTGAGGGATTGTCAACAGATGTTGTGTTGCTGTTCTTGAATTTTAAAACTGCTGTGAATTACTCGACATTGATCTGGAATCAGGAAAAAATTCAAAAAGTTTCTGAAAAACTCACAAGAAATTTTAGCTCAAAAGATGACAAAAAATTTGATATTTTGAGGAAAATTCGGTTCTGTCGCTACCCGTCCATGGCATCATTTTTATTCACAAACTTATCATTTGTCGATAATCTGATACGGGTTGGAATCTTCAACAATCCGAAGCTTGATTATTTAAATGTCTTGCCATTCATCAGAAACAGTAAATTTGTCTATGGATTTTGCTATTTTTGGTCGATGTACACATTAAATTTCATTATATTGTCATCGATTATCTATGAGGGTCTTGTATATGGAATGATTATTGTCTTGACTGTAGAATTTAAAAAACTGAAGGAAGAAATTTTGGAAATGAATGAAAATATTGAACAATTTGAGGAAATTTCATCAAAAATTCATAAAATTCCAAGATTAAAATTAATTGCAGCACGATCAATATCATCGAAATTGTCAAATTCTCTGAAAAAATTAACTCCAAAATTTAAAGAAAAATCACAAGTAAGAATAAATAAGACAGCACTTAGGGATTATACGCATTTACCTCAACCACCAACAAGCCCAAAAAATACCTTAAAACTCAACAGTATCATTGATAGACATGTCCACATCCTACAAATTCGAGATGAGTTGGAAGAAATTTTTAGTACAGCATTTCTAGCCAACATAATTTGCAGCGCATTCACAGTGTGCATTGAGGAACTAATCTCATTCACATCAAGCAGTAATGTCCATAAAGTCAGTGTTGCATTTACAGCTCTATCTCAAATGATGGCCACATTTATGCAGTGTTATTATTGTCAGCAACTTAAAGACGCAAGTTTGAATATTTCTGATGCAATATATGACTGCAAATGGGAAGACATTGAAGATGAAAAGTTGAGGAAACATTTGATGTTGATTCTCTTGAGGTCACAAAAGTCAAAGACTTTCACATGCTGGAAATTTGCTGAAAATTCATTTGAACTATTTGGATCGGTAAAGTAAAGTTTTAAATTTATTGAATTTTTCAATTATTTGTGAATTTTATTCCAGTTTGTGAAGTCCAACTACTCATTTTTTACAATTTTTTGGCGACTCTACAGCAAAAATTAAATTTCATTTCAAAATTTTGAGCTATGTCTAAATGTCTTGTGAATTTGGTGTCATTCAGTGTAAGAAAATTTATCGATTTCCTTTAAAGCACATAAAAAACTAAAAGAACCTTGAAAGTCTTCAGTTCTTTGTCCTAAAACTTTTGCAAACTTAATTAATAGTTTTCATTAATTCCTGAAAGTTCCCACTCTTAATTCAACTTTTTTCAATATTCATAATCACAACGTACAAAAACCAGACTAGCAACACTTATATTCCAGTAAATAAATTCATACTTTGAACTTGAACACTGGCCGCGAGGTGAAATGCAAGCCCATAAAGTTCTCATTTCATCGACTGAAAGAAGCACAAGAAAAAAAAACTTCACTTATTCATTTTTGTTCTGTGTCATGTCCATTCGGGGAACTCGATTAAGTATGAAAAGGAGGAAGTAAGGATGAGATTTGGGAGTTATTGTGAGGATAGAGAGCATAAATTTGGGAGTTGGCTATACTTCATTTTCGATGAATAGAATTCTGTATTTAGACACTCAGCTTCAAACAAGATTCATAATTTGGACGTTCTGCTTTAAACAAAGTTCATAATTGTGATGCTCAGCTTTAATAGAATCGTTCAGAAAGCCCAAACCGCATACATCCAATTCATTATCCATTGAATAATCCAGCACAACAAAAGGCTTTATATATATATTTTTAAATGAGAAGAATGAGCGAAAGAGAAAAAATTGTTAATAATAACAACGACGATAATTGTGCATATTGTGCAATTATATCATTACACGCATACATCTATACATGATCAGTCTCAGCAACAACAGCAAAATTATAATTTTTTGCGCGCCCGAATGGATTAAAATTTTATTTTCCATCTTCTCATTTCGTTCTTCGCTCTGTTTTGTTTAATGATAGGTGTGGAGGATTATGTGAGTCAGTCAAAAAAGATGTTTGCTGTGATGTAAGAGGAGAATTATGAAATTTATTGCATTTTATCTTCTTCATCATGGCTAATGAGATGATTTATGGATATATCAAGCTGTCGTGTATTGGAGATGAATTTTGTTCTTGAGTTAATTGGGTCAAAAAAGTTTGAAGCTGAGTTTTGACAAAACAAAAACTCAGACTTAACACCAACAATAACTCTTCTATCCAGACCTCATTCTTATCCACATCTTTCCAATAAAACAAATTAAATTCCAATTTAAATGCACATTTTATCTAAACAAAAGGAAATGAACAAAAGTAAACAAAAAGAAGCATAAAAAAAAGAAAAGAAATTATGAAGAATTTCTCGGAAATTGTTTCACCTCTCCCTTTATGCTGTTTATTTGTGAGTATGCGGCATTTCATTGTCTCCGTGGATTTCCATTGCGCGCGTAAACACAAGTTTCATGTTTCTCATGTGGATTTCTTTTCTTTGACTGTTGCTTTATCTTCCTACTTTATATGCTTTTTTATTCATTTAGCATTGAACTTTAAAGGTTTTTGGGAAGAATTTGGTAGATTTTTTGACTACTTTCGAATTTGCTGGTAGTGGTATGGTACGGTACGACCCAGTCCTGTATATAAACACTAATGGTGCTGTACAGTAGATAACACCTATATCGTATAATATTACCACCATGTCGTACCACTGTAGTATCGAAGAAATCGGTCCTAGGACTCAAACTCTGTAAAACAGAAGTAAAAGTTTACTCCAAACTAGTTACATAGTTACAACGTCCTAGTAATCTTTGTCGTATCAAATGGATACCTTTTGATTATCGCAATGGTATCACGGCAATATGTGATACCGTCCATCGTTTATTAGGATTGGTTATTTACGAGACAACCTGATTGGTACACAATTTAAACCGGAAGAATTCAGCCAAAATGCCCCACTAAATCCCCCAAAATACTCACAAGGCAACATTTTAATGGAATTTATTGTTTTGCGATTATTTTTTTTCCTTTTGCCTTCTGCAAAATGCTGGTCATTATTGCATGAATTATGGAGGTGTTAATGCAAAGTTATGTGTGCTATGTTTTCGTTTTGTGGTCTTTGTTGCTTGCCCTTTTTTCCTTCTTTCGCTCTGATCTGTGTTTATAGAGAAGATATAGTGAGTGTTTAAGTCCAAGAGTTCATGAGATTGCATTTATAATGATAATGATACAATTTATGAAAGATTGAATGATATCGTTTGAAAATTTGAGAAACAGGATTTGTTTTTGAGGTTATTTTGTTAAATGTTGGAATTGTTATGCTAAAATTCAATTCTGAAATATTCAAAAAATTCATTTTAATTTAAATACAGTTAAGAATGTAGAATTCACAAAAAAAAATTTATTGTTAAATTCATCTGATTTAATTTCTGTGTTCTTATAAAAAAAATTACAAAAGTCCTCGTGTTATTGATCGAGGGACTTAAGCGCATTTTTGTCCCAGCGATCAGTAATTGATTAATAAGTCACTTCCAGACCTCAAAAACAAGATCCAGTAGGATTCTAGTCACTTCCTAGCCCACGAAATGAGTAGCATCCAGTTTACTTCCCGGCCCACAAAACAAGATCCGGTAGGATCCAGGTCACTTCCAGAACTAAAACACAAGATCCAGTAAGATCCAGTTCACTTCCAGACCTAAAACACAAGATCCAGTAAGATCCAGGTCACTTCCAGACCTAAAAACCAAGATCCAGTAAGATCCAAGTAACTTTCAGATCTTAAAACAAGATCCATATAAAACTTCCACAAATTTAAGAACTTAATCATTTACCGGATTTTCATAATTCAAAACTCATAACGGTAAAAAAATTCAAACATTGTTCAGTAAACACTGAAAAAACATCGACAAACATTGAAAAACACTGTAAAACAATGAAAAAACGTGTTGTTGTTTTTGTTGTTGTTGTATTTGAAAATGAAAAACTGTTAATTATAGTATTTATGCGTTGATTTGAAACTTCTAAATGACCGATAACCCAATAACTTGATAGAATGAAGCTATTAAAACAAACCAGAGCTCTCTACAATGTCTAGTTTTTGAGATCTCGCGTTCCAGCCGACCGAACAGACGAACGAACGAACGAACGAACAAAGTGTCTTATTAAGCTACCTTTTTGAAAAAAATTTCAAAAATGCGCTAAAAAACGACGACAGAATTGCCAAAAATAAACATTTTCGTGTTCCATTCCGTGCATTTTTAATTAGTTTTGATGACCGTTGTGTGTTATACTTAATGTCTAAAATTAAAGCTTGAATAACGACATAAAGAGAAACTTTATTATAATTTTTAATTAATTTTACGTGACTTGAATGAGTTATTTTATGGAATTAAGTATGAGAATTGTGGATTTGTGGGGTAAATGAACGGATAAGTTTAAGAATTACAGTAGTAACATATTCGGGGGAGCGTTTAAGTTATGTAACCTTTGGAGACTTAGATGCTTTTTAGCACCAAATCAGTTGTTTTTTACTAAACTAATCCCAATTCTAACATAAATAATCACATCATCATTCAATAAAGTCTGATAAAATCCAAAAAATTAACATCTTATATCTTCATTTTTCATATCCCATCCAAACGTTAATTATATTCAAATTAACACAAATCATTAACAAATATCAGATTCCAAGCGCTAATCTGTTTCAGTTCACGCAACGACACACAATAATCGCCGTCGTGACGCCTCGATTTATTAATAATAATTGATCTACTCGAAAAAAAATGAGCATTTTGTTATTTACTTGAGATGTGAAGATTTAATTGTTTATGTAAATAGGAACAAAATAATGAATACAATGTGGAACTAATGAAAAATGTAAGACGTACAAGCTGCTAATTGCTCAAGAAAATCAACTTCTTTTTTTCTTCTGATTATTCGTGAAATCGTAGCTCAAATGGGACAAAATATTTGCAATCTCAATTAGTGGATGAATATTAATTATTTTTACGTAAATAGAATTGAGGTTTTGTGGTTTCTATTTGAGATTGTTAGATTGTGTATCAATCAGGAATACTAAACTCTTTCCTGAATATTCGGTTAATCGATCAAAAATCCAGGCCTAGGAAGGTGTGATTCTCACTTGATATTCGAATTTATAATCATCATCACGCACCAACCAATTCGTCAAATCTACCAAAATATTGACCCTAACATTCACCTTAAAATCACAAAACTAACAAAAATTTATTAAATATTGAAAAATATTCAAATTTTAATTTTGATCGCATAAATAAAAAATTCGGCAGTGTCAAAAATCACAGTAGTCATTGTCAGCAATTAGTCTCAAATGTCACTGATCTATTTAAATTAAAATTTATTCTCAATAGTCAAAAAACAATTTGTCAATGTAAATTAATAAAAGACATAAAAATTGAGCAGTAAGCTTCAAAGCCAGCCAAGGTCAAGTCAAATTCTTTTCGGTAATTATAAGTAACAAATACAAAAAATTATTTGGAATTCATCACACATCATCAGCAGTGAGCGGAATGAAAATAATAAAATAAATCTTAATGTACGAACAAATGTTGACTTAAGAATGATAATTATCGCGGTTGCTAAGAACAGGACTGTGTATAGTCGTGGTAATGAATATGAATTGTGATAGAACTGTATGGAATTGTTTAAAAGAATTTTAATGATTTATAATTAGGTATGGATTATGGGAGTTGGATCGGGTATGATGTCAGATTGTAATTACGGATTTAGTTAGAATTTTGCTATGTCTATTGATTGTTAAGCTAGATTGTGTCTTAGTTTCAAAACATAATCGCAAAGTACCTTTGATTCGAATTTTTAACGGCAAAATGGTGTTTCCAATTAATTTGGTGGTAAAATATTAAAATTATCGCCAGTACTTTTAAGAACTGGATTTTAGGAACTGGATCAAGATTATGTAAGAATGCTAAATTTTTACATTTTATATAAATTCCTTAGAAAATTCCAAAAATCCAGTAAAATTAATTTTAAAAAATTTTACCTGAAAATTAATTTTTATTCCTTTTTTTTAATAATCAAAAATCATCGTTGGTGTCCTCAAAACAGGATTTTATTTTTTCTTTTGTCAATCAATCTCTTTTTACCAATTTTATTCCATCTTCATTTGTCACTTTTGTATTTTTATTATATAAAAATTTTATAGGATTTACTTTCAAAATTTTTATTATAAAATGATTAATTGTTGAATTTTTTACACTTTCAAAAGTAACAGGAGCTGTTTTGAAATTTTTAAGGTGTATTGGGCCAAACATTTAATTTATTTTAGATTATTATGGAAATATATTGTACTCGGCAATGTTTTAAAATTGCAGAACTCGAAGTCGACTCGATTTCATATAAAATTCTAGTTAACTTCCAGCTCTCGTCTGAATATTGTGATATTTTATATTGAGCAAGAATCCAAGAATGACAAAAGTTCCCTGTCAATTAAAAGGTCAAAATTTTCGAAATTTTTCTACCTTTATGCAACTTTAAAATAACCCAAAAATGCCAATGATTGATGTTTAAATTTGGATTTTGTTTTGTTCTCATTAAAATTTCTAAGAAGTTAAAATGAAAACAGAACAGTAAATACAAAACAAAAGGTTAAAATCATGATTAAAAATTAGAAAAGATAGAAACTTAAAATTTAAAAAAATCTATAATTTCATCAATTAAATTTCTTAGAAAAATCTACAATTTCTATTAAATGTATAGCAACTCCAACGCACACATATACAATAACTAAATTCACTCAATTATTCCTCAATCACATCGCTTTTGAAATTCTCATGAAATTATTTTCGAAGACAATCGTCGATGATGATTTGTTGTTTTTTGTTTAATTCTTCCCTTTTTCGTTCTTTTTTTAAGATTTGTTTTGTTTTTCAATGAATTTTTGAGTAGATTTGGTTGTTGAGATATGTTATGGACTAGTTTGTGCACTAGATTGTACAATTTAGAAGTTAGGTTCAATGTTTCCGAAAGTACTTCATGCACAAATCGAGGAATTGATTAATAATCCGGCCTGATGCCAGTGTGACTCTGAATTGATGCAGGATGCCAGAGTCACAACCAATCGGACTAGATTTTGGATCGATTAAACGTATTGTGCATTTCTGGGTAACTAAGACAGTCTGATTCAAATTGTTTGGATTCTATTCATCCAAAGATGACCAAAATTTACCCAATTCAAGATGATCAAATTCAGCTTGCTCCAAGAAAACCAAACTTCATTTATATCTGCATAAGTATGTATTCCTTAAATCATCCTACACAAAATACAAAATTTATCTAAAATTATTCATTCAAAATTGCCTCTAACAAGTTCATCCTACGTTGGACCATGAAAAAACCAGCAACAGCCTAAAAATGCTAATAGCAACCACCAAACGATTTGCATCTCGAAGCAATTTTCTTTAGCTCATTGAAATTACAAAAAAGGATTTAATGGAATTTTTTTTCTTCAACTTCAAACTTTACCCAACTCATGAGCCGACTTGTACACATGAAATTTTTTACTTGCAAATCATAAAAAGATGACTGGAGGCTGGCTTCAAGGTTCGCATAAACATCGCATTTTAATAAACATAAATATCCTTTCAGAGAATCCATTAAAAATGGTTGCGATGCTATGCCATAACCCTACTACATATAAATTTGTATATTAAATTTTTTTTTTTTTGTATAAACAAACTCACACATGCGAGGACCAAGAAAAGAAATTTCCATCTCATTTTCCACCATTTCTCTTATTCGCCATCGTTTTCTCGTATGGAGATGATTACTAGGGGTTCTAAAAAATTATACTGAATTTTCAGGTCAATCTTAGATGACCAAATTATCAGCGCGACTCGATGCGACAGAATTTTCAGCTCGACTCTCAGAGACAAAGTATTGACCCGAGATAATGGAATTTTCAGCTCGACCTGAGAAGAGAGAATTTTCAGTTTGACTCGAGATGACAGAATTTTCAGCTCGATCCGAAGTGACAGCTCAGTTTAAATTCAGTTAAATCTAAAATAATTCGAATCAACATTATCAATATTTTATCCCATTCCAAAACCCCTATTATCTGCACACATATAGCATGCCGTAGTATATTTAAATTGAGGGCGAAGTCAAAGAAAGAAGAAAAAATTAAAAAAAAAAGTTTTTGCAAATTTCCATTTTTCTTTCTGCTCGCCTGCCATCTCTTCATCTCGTACTCCTACCCCTCCGAACACACGTATTCATGTGTGCGCAAAAAAATTCCTTTTCTTGCCTTTCCATTTCCATCCTCGCTACTGCTGCTGTTTATTTTTTACTTTTTTATGTGTGTAGCCCCTTCACGATGTAAAAAATTGTTATTTATTTCATTTCTGATATGGAAATCTTATTAAAATGAAATTTTTTCTTTCTCCGCTGCCGCTACTTGGTCGTTGTTGATGGAAATGGTATGCGAAATTTTTTTTATGTATATATGTGGGTGAGGGTGAGTAGGATGTATGGTTATATTCAAGATAGGATTTTATTGCGAAGTTTTTTTTATCATTTCTCATTTGGTTTTTGTTGATCTATTTTGCTTATCAGTGGAAAGGATTGAAGGTTACTGAAGTTACTATGCTGATGTTCTCTGTTTTTGGGTGTCAAAACGTGCTGGATTTGGATCTTCTTAGGTTTAGTTGTATTTGGATTATTTCAAATTCAACTGTGTATTCTTGATTGCGAAATGTGTCAGAAACAGCCATCTAGATAACGTCATTTAAGGTCTAGCTGAAGATTCTGGCATTTTAGAGCGAGCTGTATCATCAAGGGTTCAATTAAAGATTCGCTCATCTCTGCTAAAACTTAAGATTTTATCCTCTCGGATCTAGCTGAATTTTCAGTCATTTTGGATCTAGCGACTATTATTTGCTGCTCAGAATCATCTTAGAAGCAACAATACTAAACGTATTTAAACAAACAAATTAATTTTCCATCAAAAAGTCAACCTCAGAACTCAAAAACTAAAAAAAACCAAAAAGTACACAAAAAATTTAATTGAAAACTTCTAAATTCCATTTCATTTTCTTTTTTCATGCATGCATGACAAAAAATTTTCCTTTTTTTTGTCTTCCTCAACCGATCCTCATTCCTCCCAGCATCCAAATCGCCTCACGATATGTAAGAATGTATAGTAATAATATGAAGAAAAGAGAAACTTTTTCATCGAGAAAAAAAAAGAAGAAAAAAAAAATTGAATCGAAGAAAATTTTTTCATTCCTAATTTTTTTACGCTCTCCTGGCGAAAGGGAAAAAAATTTCTTCCATCATTTAAATATTTTCTTTTTTTTTTTTCATGTATGCTGCTTGCTCCTTCTTCACTCCACCGAAGGAATTTTTGCTTCTTTCTTATTTCTTGTTGTGTAGCTGCCGGCTGTCTTGAAATTGAGTTTGCGCACCGGATAATGTGAATGTCTTGTGTCACATATATTAAAAATAGAGTGGAAGAAAGCATATATGAGATTTTCATGCAAAATATGGAGGAAGTGATTGCAAATGAATTTTTTTGTCTCTTTTTGGTTATTTTTTTTTTTGCTCGCATAAGAAAAAGTTTTTTTGAAATTATAAATGAAATTGAAAAAGAAACTTGTTTGAAAGAGTTTTGACATTTGATTTTTTAAAGAGTGAGGTTGGCATATTAGAAATATTTTGTTCTTTTGAATCCAGATAAAAATTTAGTCATTTTGGATCGAGCTACAAATTCTGTAATCTCGAATCGAGCTGAAAACACGAGTTAAAAATTTGGTCTTTTCAGGTACTCTGCTCGATTCAGTAATCATTAGTAGAGCTGATGATTCTGTTAAATCAGCTTAAAATGAGATTATAGTTTTTTTTGATTATCAATAACTGCATCTCTTGCAAAACCTCATAATTTTACCATCTACGTCAAAGCAATTTTGCCCATTTAATTTAAAAGCTAATCAATCTTCCGCAAAGCAAACAACAAAATTTTGTGCTTCCCTGTCTAAAATAAAACACAATTAACCTCATCGTCATTTATTATAGAAAAATAAATTCCTACTTGATGTAAAATTTGACATAATTTAACTTTCAATCTTTTTTGCGTTCCTCGTCGTCATTTGATTATTGATTCAATTGACGTGTACTTTACATCCATCAAATTATTTCATTATTTTGTCTAAAAATAAGAATTTTTGTTTTTATTTTAAAAAGGAAGTGGGTGGGCATGTAGACTGTATCTAAGTACACCCGAAGGTATGAGTGCAATTCACCCATCCAAATAATAAAAACATGATCATCATCATTGCATACATTGGTATACAAAGTACTTTTAATTATTTTACATTCCATCCCCTCAAAAATTCTTACAATTTTCTTTGAAAATAAAAAAATGTAACGCGAAAAAGCAGGCAAATTTCGTGTTGGTGTGAGGTGTATTGAATCACATTAACAAAGAAATTTTCCCTTCCTTATTTTATTTTTTAAATACGCAGATTTTTTCCCTGTTTTGAAAAAAAAATAGAAAGATAAAAAATTTCCTTGGTGAAAAATAAAAAAGCGAGAAAAAGTCCAGAAGCGCGGTTCCCTTTTGAACATTTTTTACTGTATTTTCTGTTCCTTTTGTTTATTATTTGAAAGATATTTTTTGAGATGATACTAGAATGATGGCATGCTAAGCATGAAGAATTTTAGAAAACTTGAACAAGATTCTAGTGAAGACTGGATAGAGTGTAAGTGAAATTGAACAGAATCTGAGTGAAATTTGAATGAAACCTGAACTAACTTTGAACCTAATCCGAGTGAAACCCGAACAGATTCTAAACCAAAACGAACAGAATCTTAACTAAATCCGAATAAACCCAAAGATAATCCGAGTGAATTCCTACCATATTCTGCACCAGATCTAACTCAATATCAAGACAGTCATGCCATCAGAATTATATATTTAAATTACTAAAGAATGCCTTAAGGGAAAACGACGAAAAACTGCTTCAATTCCGCGAAAATTTCTTATTTTTCACCCTCATTTTAATACATTTAAAATCTTTATGAATTTACTCTCCTCACATATGAGTCTCGATAAGGAACAAAAAAAAATAGAGGAATTGAGTGATGAATCTCAGAGGCAAACACACAAAGGCACTTTAAAATAGGAAAAAAAGTGCTCACCCTAACCATTTGAACATTACGACGGGGGTGATTTGTTACCCACACATAAAATAATATCTACATGCACTTCACATCTAAAAAAAAGACTCCGTTTGAGGATAGAGAAATGCAAAAAATGAGGGTTAGAAATTAACAAAAATAATTTTTTATGTATATGAGACGAGATAGAAAGTTTTTTTAATATAGAGTTTTATTTTTTTGAAGGGTAAATGAGGTCCTTGACCTTTTCTGAGGGAGAAGTTTTTTTATGAAAATTCACTTTTTTTTCTATATGAAGTTTAAATGTTTTCGATTAGATATTTTTTTTGTTGTGAAAATAATCGATTTTATAGGTGGAAGAGATTTCAGCTTGAAACAATTGACTGAAATTGATGGAGACACTTGACAAATATTTGGGGTTATGTTCTAATTTTCTCTAAATTCTAGTGAACTTTAATATGAAAAAGTGAAATTTTAAGCTCATTTTCATTAAAATCTAATCCGATTTTTGAAATAATCGTGTGTAAGGTTTCCGGAAGTGTCGATTTTGGTTTCGAAAGTTCGTCGAGACCGAGACCGACACGATTTCCTAATAACCTGGGTTCTGTCTTCCCAAATTCATCTCAATTTACAATCTAGACTTTCAAAATTCCATTTTCACTGCTAATAATCCACAGAAAAATCTCACGGGCACAGTCACTAAACATAATATTTCTATGTAATCCTCGTGATTTCTTTAATATTACTTCCGCTTCAATTCCTCGTCATAATTTCTTTCTTATTCTTTTAAAAAATCTTACGACTCCCGTGTGGTTTCAAGGCATCAAGGCACAAAAAAAATATTGAATGAAGGCAAGAAATTTTTTTTTCATTAACGAGAAGAAATGTTTATGCTTTTGGATGTCCTGCTGTACAGCTAATGCTGTTGTTGTTTATATTTTTTTAATAATCGTAAATACCTTAGACATTTTCTTGAAGTTTGTATGGCAACCGCATTGAGAGTGAAGTGGATTGTTTGTATGAGGAATGAGTGATGGGATGGTAGGCTAACGTAAAGATTTGGGGATATCTGAGGATTTTGAATGGAATTTAAGATTAAATTTTAAACAAAATTTCAAGTTTTTTAAAGATTTTTTGCTTCATATCCTCAATATTTGACCTTTCAATCTAGAACAGTGTTTCTCAAACTACACTGGTGTATCACGTAGCATAAATTGAGAAGTACTGTTCTAGTCTGTCTAAAATCCATAACATTATACTGAGTTATAAAATTCTAGAAATTCCAAATGCGACATCAGAGATCATTGTCCTCTACATATCCCGAGGCAAGATTTCCTTGAATCTAAAAATAAAAATTTTTCCATTCAACTTCCGTCAAGAGCTCTGAAATTAAAAATATTTATTTTTTTTTTCATATTCCGTAATGTTTTATAAAGATATTTATGCATGCTCCTTGATGGTAAAATTTGTGGAACTGTGGGATGCTTCTGGGCGGTTCTATGATGTTTATTTTGATGATATTGACATGATTTTTTTTTATTATTAAAATGAGGAGTTTAATGAAGGAAATGTAAAGTTGAAGACTCTTAAGTGAGTCTTGTGAATGACATTCTTATAATATGTGGATATAAATTGCTTAATATATAAGGGACTGTTCACATGACGCGAGGTAGGCTAAAGACAATTAGTTGCTAATAACATCATCAGAGTAGTGGTTCTGGTCCCACTAAAAATTGTAAATCTGCTGAGTGTTGTGGTCTGACTCACCATTTACTTTCCCACTTACTTCGATGGCTGTACTGTTCAATTTTGACCAGCCTCCTTCTACCGTACATCATATTTTGAATAAACTTTAAAAATATGAAAAAATGATAAAGTAAAAAATCTTTAATTTCTCATGATATTTTGCCATTTTGAGGCATCATTTACAACATTCAAACTTAAAAAGTAATCTGGTCTTCAAAATATACTAGCCATAACCTAAAATTCATCTCAAATCTACACGACAATTTACAATGAATTTTAAATCAATTTTTTGCTCATTTTTAAATCCAAACTCACCCACCTAATTCCAACATCTCATTCATCCGCAGATCTCACAATTCAAAATTCATCCCTCGCAGCATTAAAACAAATAAAGTCGCATTAAAAACAACAAAAAAATTGTACAAGTTGATGTTAATTAAGAACATTTTCAATTCCCATTTCGTGAGTGTAACAAACAGGCAGCAAAAAAATTGTTATTTTTATGGCACCATCAGATGGTCGTTTTAGATGGATGTAATTAATCCCAATTATTTGCGGCACTACACAGCGGTTTAATTAATTACATTTGTAAATTATATTTATTCATTATACATGGATGAGGAAAATTCAGGGGAACTTACAGCATTTTTATGAACATTTTTTATGGTTTGAGGACATTTTTGTAGCTGGAAGTTTGAAAACTGATACGAGGAGTAGATACGAGGAGTAGTTAGTACTTTGGAGGATAATTGCTGCTTCATAGACAGTAAAATGACGTAAATTTCTAGCTTCGTACAAAAAACTTCAGATTAAGTCGGTTTAAGTCAAACTTTAAGTTAAACAAGTCCTTGCTTTAGCACAGAAAGTCGTCAATTTAGTACAAAAGATGTCGCTCTAGAAAAAGTCTTTTAATTCCTGTTAAACCCGAATTACTTTCTAACTTTAATAAAGCAAAGTACGGACTTTTTTTTAATTTAATCCTCAGATGGTCGAAATTGATGCCTTTGGTGCTCCATTTAACGCATGCAAATGAGATGAAGAATTTTTCATTAATTTACAGTAGTAAGAAAAATTTCATTTGAACGTTAAGGGAATGAGCGTTAATAAGTGAGTAGCATGGTCATAATCTCTCGTCCCTCTCATTTTAAATCTTTTGTGTATGAAACTTAAAGACACGGTTAATGAACCCATCATTCAATCTCATCCCTCGTCCTTATTAGAGATTTACTTCTTAAAAAAAATGTGCTACGCTATCAAATTATAATATCCTGTGTACAGCATAAGAACTGCACAAGCATAAATTTTCTTATTTTTCTTCTGTTGTTGTTGATGCTGTTGTGATTCTCATTTAGCTGAGAAAATTGGATAATCTTAATGTTAATGAGAAAGTTTTTTACGCTACGTTCTAAAAGATTTTTTTTTCACATTTTTTAGTCTTTGGACTTTTGCTGAATGTAATCTATGATATGAAAAATGGATGAGGATATAAATTTGCTGTAAAAGGGGGTCAGATACTAAAGGAAATTTTGAAATTTTTAAATAAGTAAAGAAATTGACTCAAACTGATACTGTGTCACAAAATTATCAAAAATTGAGGCTATGCTTAAAAATGAAGATAACTTAACAGCTCTCCTTTAAATCTGAGTCATTGCTTTAGAACTAATGCATAGCTTTAAGATTAAGTCATTGCTTTAGAACTAATGCATAGCTTTAAGATTGAGTCATTGCTTCAAAACTGAGCCATCAATCCCCTAGCATTCTTAATATTAACACATCAAAAAATTCTCAAGAACTTTGTAATAAAATTTAAATTAAAAAAATGGAGCAAAGGAAGGAAGAAAATGTTGCAGCTATTTACGAACAAACATAAAAGCAGCAGTAGCAACAGCAAAAAAAGTACGTAGCACAAAGTAAAAATGGAACATTAAAGGGACATTTAAGAAAGTTGTAGAAGAGAGATTAATGAATGCCTGAATGTAAAATGAGAAGGTGAAAAATTTTTGATATATTTTGTGGGTTGAGGATGCGAAGTCAGAAGAACATAATAGGAGACTAAAGAGATTAAAAATTGAGATGTTGGTGGACAAACTCGAGAAAGTTTAGTCAAGAGGAAGTAGAAAATTTTAATTGATGACTTTAATTAAGTAAAATGAGATTTTTGGTCATAAATCTTTCGAATGATTCTAAAGTGGGGGAGCTGACAAGGAAGATGGAGCTGTGGTGTCAGATTTTGTCATTTTCTATGCTTTCTGATCTACAAAACCTCAAATTTTAGTCCTCAACACAAATTTCATCAAATTTTGTCAATTTTTTCCTCAACTTTCCATCACAACCCGTCTTAAGTCAACCCATACCCTACACCAAACCATATAAAGCCTTTTAATTCATCCTAAATGTCAAATTGAAAACAACCCAAAAAAATCTTCAATGAAATTTTATTTTTATACAAAATGCCAGCCACAAATCATTCAGCATTTTGTTTTGGTTTATTTTTCTCTATTTAGACACATTTTGTATCCACAAATGTGCAAGACTGAAAGATAGGACCGAGATACCTTTTTCTGGTAGTTATTACTATTGTAACCGGTGTGTGCTTATGTGTGCGGGTGTATGTGAATTGTGAATGGATTTTTTTGACCTGCTATGATGTTGTGTGTGGATAGATGTATTTATGGCATTTTTGAAGGTGTCAAAATTTTTATGATTTTAGTTTTTATTATTTTTGTAAAAGGGAAATAATTCGTTGCGAAAAAATTAAAAAATTAACTTACTTATTTACTTACTTCGCTGGTCGTACAGATCAATTGTGATCCTTGGCATTCCTCAGATGTCGCCCAAAAATGGTTCTATCGCTGGCTACCCGTTGCTAATTTTTAAAACGAAATGCAATACTGGTTCTATCAATAGATTCTTTCTATCTGTTCTTTGGCCATCCTCGTGATCTTTTGCCATCTACAAAGTCATCGAATCCTGTTCACATTAATTTATTTTACAATGTCATCTCTGAATAATTCGTTACTTCTCATATTTCATGATTTTTGAGTAAAAAAATTATCAAATATAAAAATTTTGGATAATTACAAGAAAAAATAAATTTTGTAACCACATGCAGTCTCATAAGCTCTACAGCAGGTAGAAAATTTCTCATTCTTATCCTCACATCCTCACATTCTCAAAAAATTATTTCTATCTTTCACATCTCATTTTAATTGCCAATTTTTTATGTTCATTCTTTTTCATTCACTTTACATTTTCTACCTTTTGTCCTCCGCATTCATACATTCAGCATAAAAAATCCTCTGCTCGTAATTCATTCAAAACAAAGCAAAAAAAAGAAATAAGTATTAAGAGATGCCATAAAAGGATCATAAAAAAATTTCTTTACCCACACAAATTTCGCCTCTTTTTTTCTCTTTTTTTGCTCCTTGTTGCTGCCCTCGCACACATTCAAATGTGTATAATTTCCATTTTTACATAGCGAAACACATAAGGGAGCTTCAAATTCAAATTATAATAATGTATCGCATTATTTCTTATGGAATTGACTCAAACCACAATTTGGAATATTTTTTGTCGGATGGAATGTGTTCTTTGAGACGATTTCGGGTATATTGGTGAGTTCAGGTGCCCTCACTCTAGAATTTTTAGGATTAATTTTTCTTCACATTAGAGTTTTTAAAATTCAGGTGCCTTCACACTGGACTTCAATTCCATTCACAAAACCACAATGTCTTCCGAACAATTTAATTTCGCTCCTAAAATCTCTACAAGGAAACCCCAAACCCCCATCTGACTATATGATATATGCTCGCAGAAGCAAAAACAGCTTATAACTTTTTTTTGCGAACTGGTCTAAAAAATGTGAATGCAAAACCAAAATCTTTTCTATTCCTCCGCTTCGCTTAATTCTCATTTGAATGAAGGAGCAAAAAAAACACTACAAGGAAGGAAAATAAATGGCAAGGAATTTTTTCATTTTTGATGCTGGCATGCTTGTTGTGCTGTTTTTTGTCTTATCGAAAAATACAGGATAAGAAAACATAAACAAAATAAGGAGAATCTTTTTTAAGGAAGGAAAATAAAGAATGAATTTTTGGCGAGGATGGAAAAAAATTTACTTTTGTATTTTTGGAGTTGCCTGATTAGATTTTGAAGGTTTGTGGTCTGAATTCTAAAAGAACTGAGTTACATGCAATTTTTCCATCAAAAACTTCAATCAGGCAACACCAAAAAAAAGTTTGCAAAAATTTTTCCGCTCTCATTCATCCCCTCACCTACCCTCCAAACCACCACCATCTACCTATGGTAATTTTTCTCTTTTCTTTTCTCATTTTCTGCATACATTAAAAATCTTTCTTTTTTTTTCTCCAGCATCGAATTTCTTTCCTTCATTTTCAGAGTAACAATACGAAGAGATTTCATGTGTGAGGTGGCATATACTCACATATACATATCGAAGGATATTCTCAATAATATGAACATAAGAGGGAAATGAATTTATGGTGGTGTGGGGGTATCAATTCCCAGCCATCGCACATAAGAAAGTTAAAAAAAAATGCTTCGATAACGAGAAGAAATTTTTTTTCTCTTTTTTTTCTTTCATATACGAAAAAGCGCTATTTTGCATACATAAATTTATTTACGTCCAAATATGTCGCTGTATATGTGCTCATGCTTTTAACCGCTCGACACACTCTCATAAATTCACGTTAGATTATTTTTTACTCGTATGAAAAAGTAACGAGTTGGAGTACTACGTGTACTGGTTTTTGGTTGTTGGAAGGTACAAAAAGCATTAATAGGATATTATATCTCCAGTGTGAAGACATCTGAACCTAAAAATTTTAGTGCGAAGTCACTTGACCATCAAACTTCTAAACTGAAGGCATATGAACCTTAAACCCCTAGTGTGAAAGAACCTGAACATCAAAATTTTAATGTAGAGGCTTCTGAGCCTCAAACTCTAGTGTGAAGACACCTGTACCTCAAAACTCAAATGTAAAGACACCTGAATCTCAAAACTCTAACATGAAAGCACCTGAAGCTCAATTTTCTAGTGTAAAGGCACCTGAACTTCAATACTCTAGTTTGGAGGCACTGGCTAACAGACAGTCGGTTATATTGCTCATTACTCTACCTCCTTCACGATCTAAATTCGCTAAAAACAGAAAAAATTCCAATTTCTTATTACCATACACTTCAATATATCTTCTATATTTGGCCCCCCACCGTATTTTTTTTTCTTACTTTCTTTCAACCTCATATATGCACCTCATACTCCATACTAGTGAAAAATTTCCATCTCCTCGTATGCTTCACAGCAACCCTTACAAAAGCAGGAGCACAAAGTATATGCATGATAGAAAGAAAATAAAAAATAAGAAAAGCCGAGAATTTTTTTTTGCGAATTCGGAAAAAAATCAATAAAAAAATTTTTTCATGGTGAAAAATAAGGAAGAGAATGACTAAGAATGAGGAAAGAAAATTCTAATGAGGGATGTATATATGTGAAATGGATGAATTGATGGGTGTGGGGTGGAAATCGAAGACATCGAATTGAGGAAAGCTGGTCGGGTGAGGGAATTGAGAGGTGAAAGTTTTTCGATATTTTTTTATTCTTGGAATATTTTGAAAAGACAGAGATGAATTATGTTTTAAGAGGAACTTGGTGTGAATTGAAAAGATTCAGATAAGTAGTTATTGTATGGAGATATTTGAACAATAGTTTAATTTTAAGATGGTAAAGTGTGACTCATATGATGTTTCATGTTTCAGTAAGAATTTAACAAATTTTTAGCTAGTTTTAAGAAGTTTAGAACAAGATTGCTGAAATTCTGTACTAGATTGCTATAAGTTAGACCTAATTATACGACATTAACAAAAATTTTGGACTAGATTATGCAATTAAATACCCGAGCAACATGAAACTCCATATGATAGCCACATTAACTTGAAAGAATCACTACGATATTAGCAGCCTAAAAAGTACTAACGAAAATAAAAAAATGAATAAAAAGAAACAATAAAGGATCCATCGGCTACAAATTATTATTCATGTGGAATACTCTTAAGCATCAGTTTCAACTTTCCCTTCCACAAACTCATCCCAAACTCAATGAAGAAAGTTTTTTTTTTGTGTTCTTGTTGCTACATCTCCCGTAAGGGTTAAATCCGACTGAACGAAAATTGCATAAATTTTAAATGCGAATTTTTTTTTTCGACCCACGACGGAATCTCAAATTTCTCTTCCAACTCACCCTCTTGTTTTTATTTTGTATTTTTATTAATTTTTTTCTTCGCTCCTTTTTTTTATTTTTTCGCTTCGATAACTCATCGATTTTGAAAGAAAAAAAAATGGGAAAAAATTTTAAATAAAATAAAAATGCGAGGGAGAAATTAGAAATAAAAAGAGGATTGAATGCGACTTACTCACACCACTTTGGTGAATTTTTCGCTGTTGAGAAAAAAAAATTGAAAGGAAAATCACCAAACAATATAAAGTCCTGCTTTCCAAATTAAAAATGTGTCTTTTTGCCCTTGTAATGATTCTTAAATTAAAATAATAGTTTTGTCTTTACAAAATTTCCAGTTATTACAGAATTTTAACTTTTTTATTAATTAGATTTTAAATTTCTCTATGTTTTAAATTTTTCATAAAACTTCATATTCTTAATTTTTGAATTTTTGAAATTTTTATTTTTATTTATTTTCTTTTCAAAATTTGAAATTTACTTATTTTTTTACAATTTTTAAAATTCTGACAAAATCCACACAATTACTTTGTTGTTATGCTAAATTTTTTTGTTTCCTTCAATTTTTTTCCTCACATTTTTTAAAATTCTGACGAAATCCACACAATTACTTTGTTGTTATGCTGAATTTTTTTTTGTTTGCTTCAATTTTTTTTCCTCACTTCATTTTTTTTAAATTCCTTATTTTTACACTAATTGCAATTAAAAATGAAAATGAGAATGTAAATGATCCGCATTTGGTCATTGAAGTGTGATATGGAATAATGAGATTCAATTTTTATTTGATTTGATGATGGTGAGGAAAAATAAATAAGAAGAAAATTAAAAGGACGAGGAAATTTAAATTATTTTAAATTGAAATAAAAGATTGGACAGAAGATGATGCAGCAGTGATAATGAGGAATATTCAGGAGAGTGAATTTCATCTTTGGGGATACTTTTGACTCAGTGAATATGTAATTGATATTAAATTTGAGGAATTTTAGACCAAGTAACTTTTAGGTTTAGAATTTTGAGACTTTTCTAATTTAGGATTACAAATGTTGAGGTTATTTGAATTTAATTTCAAAATTGTGAAGCTATGTGAGGTTAGGTTACCAACAGGGTTACCAATTTAAGTTCATATTTTCAAATTCATTGAAACATCACCAAATAAAAGTGAAAATATAGAATCAATCACAAAGATTACGAAAATATCACGAACCTGATTCATGCATTGTTTTCTTATGATTGTTATCCTTTTTTGTGTTCAATCAAATTCAAGCGTTGCAATTCCTTTGTTCCTTCCAAGAAGACATTATTAGAAAAAATCTACAATTTATTTGATTTTGACACGATCTGGGAAATTTTTAAAATGTTATCAACTATCGTCTGGAGTTGAATTGCCACTTACGGTCATCTTGTTCAAAAATATGGATAAACCTTCAAACATGTGATAAAAAAATTGAATTTATAAAAAATTCATGATTTTTTTTTTCATGCGATAAACCAGAATACTCAGAAAGTGACCGTGAAAAAGCGGAAAATAAGCAATTCCGAGAGTGGAACGAGAGAGAATCCCAAAAAGAGAGAGAACTTGACAGTCATTCATGCACAAAAAATGCCCTCATATCCTCGTCCATAAAAAATATCGTTTGGAATGCGAAAAAAAAACTGTCCATAACAAAAGATAGGCAGGCAATAAACAGCACAAATGTGAAGAGAGCAAGGGACGAAATAACCTAGAAAAATACGGCACACAGCAGAAGTAGTATTGTCGGTGTGTGACGGTTTTTTGTTGTATTTTTGGGGTGCTTTGCCTGCGTCTTCCTTTTTTTTCTTCTTTTGTGGCTAACAGGTGGTCAATATAAGGTGGATGAATGGCAATAACACAACAATTTGTACGTGTGCGTGTGTGCGTCGCATGGTGCAGTTTTTTTTCGGTAAAATAGGAAGAAAATATATATTTTTTGTGTTATTTTTGAATCCTTTTGTGCTCGTTTGTCGATGAATTTTTGGAATTTCTTGTTGTTATGACGGACCAACAAGTTGAATTGAGGAAATTGCTGAATGTGCTTTCTCGGAATTTAAAAATAAACGGCTTATGTTGTTTATTTTTAAAATATTGCTCATTTACTGCATGATATGAACAATTTGATATGAATTTTTGATGATTAGAAGTTCATAACCTCAAAATTTCTAGCCAACAAGTCACCCAAATTACCTCATTTCATGAAAACCGTTTCAAAAGTCACCAATCACAAACATCAGTAAACACATATCCAATAAAAATTTACGACTGTCAAATTAATTCACATATCGACTAATTCTATCAACGACCATCCAATTACCATGAAATGAACAAAAAGTTGGAGCAAAATGTAATAATTGTACATTCAAATAGTAACAGTAAATAAGTCATCGCCTAATTATCATAAACACCTCAACTCGAACACATTTTGAGTTTACATTTTATATTGTCGAGTATAGGAAAAGAATGAATAATGAAACGAAAATGTCTATTAATGAGATATTTATGTCAATTTTAATTTGTAGATTTCAACTTTTTTTTGTATAATTGGAATATGAGTTTTGGTATTTTTGTGGAATGGAGAAAAGAATTTCTAGTTCCCTTATGGAGATTTTTATCTGTTTTTGATTGTCAAAACAAATTCAAACATTGTGCTTTATTCCATAAAAAATTCAGAATTTTTTTTTATGATCAAAAATTACTAAAATTGGTGAAAACTGATTAAAAAATGACCAAAATTGTAATAATCAAGGTCTAAGCTCCCCGAAATTCCCACAAAATCTTCACAATACCATAAAATTTCTAATAACCAAAACACCCAACAAAAATTCAAGTAATTGACATCAAAAAAAAAAATTCCAATCGACAATCGTCAATAAAAAAATTATAGACATCAATCGCATTCAAAACTGTATTGAAACGTCTCGGAAAGTATATCATTCACATCGTAGACATATTCAAGTACCAATTCGATCAAAAAATTTTGTGGCGTCCACACAACTATCGACACTGTTAATTAACACATTCCGGTGATTGAAAATATAAAGAAAAAAGAGAAAGAAATAAAAAAAAATATTCCAATTATAGTTTCATAAAGTATACTTATGGACCGATAATTTTCATGGATTAACAATTATTTTAATTTTTCATAAAGTCTACAAGTCCGAGAATTTCATTCTGATCAAAATCGAATTTACTTTTTTTTTCCTTCCTCGTGTGTGAGATGAAGAAGAAGAGAACAAAAATGTTTAAACTGCAAAAGAAGTCGTGAGATGGTAATTTAACGGGGCTATAAAAATGAATATTTTTTTCTTCGTTCTCTTCTTTGCTTTTTGAGCTGTTTATAATCACCTCTCGTTGATTGCTTCACTTACAATATAAACACCATATGAGTTGGAGTAATTGTTGCAACTGATGTGTATAAAGCGCATTTTGAAAGTGATTTGAGTTACTTGATCGAGAGAATTCTAATCAGAAAACACGTTGGAATCATTTCTACAAAGAAAACATAAGAATTGACTTTTGGTTTGAGGAATGGTTCATTGTTGAGAACAAACAATTACCACATAATCGGTGATCATGCCTCCCAATTCTGAATAAATCGCTAAATTTTCGAGGGTTGGGTATGATTTTGGTCAAAAAAACCCTGAATATCTCATATGAAAGCTCAACCAGTTCTAATTCCCATCCTAAGACAAACTGTCTCATTATAAACTCAATTCATATTGATCATCAACTGTACCCAGCCGAACACAGCACTTAATCGATGTATATATGTACATAAGAAAATTCTTAGAGTGTGATGTGCTTTGCTCTCATTTTATAAATATATATATCGATATGGAATATGGAAAAAAAATTATAAATTTTATGAAGTAAGTTAAAACAAGAAATCATTGGAATGCAATAAGAATGCGTGCGATATGGAATGAATGAGCGGGATATATAGATGCAATGCTTGATTGTAAATAATTGATCGGAATGATCTTGTAGATTAATGAACTAAAATTGAACATACGAGATAATTTTATCGAGGATATAGAGTTTACTGAAAAAAAAAGTGAAAGAAATTACAAAATTAATTTTAGTTCAATGTTTTTTAAATTAATTTCATTGATTCAGATGAATTCTGATTGTTCCATCATGCACAATTTACAAGCAGTGTTGAAGCCAGACCCCCAAACCATCGAGTTCTGATGATAATTATCATTTTAGTGTTGAAAATAAATCAAAACTTGATGTGTACAAAATATTATGAGCTGTGCAGATGAAGCAAGTGCTGCCAATTCCCCGAGAGTCTGGAAATCAAATAAATTTCGTTAATTATAACAATGTTGTGATTATTTGGCCCATTTAAGGCTTAGGTCTTAGTTGCTGAGCAATTGCATAATTTTTGTGTCATTGCGTACCTCAGTCCAATAAAGGAGAGGCACAACAGTGCACTTAAGCACAATAAACTTGTATCTATTTACTTACCGTAAGAATTTTACTTGAATCTTCTCCAGTAATTAAAAGAAGGAACAAGCTCAAAAACGCCAAAGCATCCCAAACTTTCTTCACATTAAATTTATATTGTTCATCTACATTTCTTAAAATCTCAATAGTATACATTGACTCTTCCATAATATAATATGCCAAAAATATACACATACATACGTAACATACCACATAAGAAATTTGCATCGGAATCGGAGTGATAACTAAAATGATTAATATTGTACTTGCAATGAAATAAAACCAAACTGACTTAAAATATGAAATTATTGTGTCAGAAGGTATTGGAATAGTTGTGTAGTAAACTGCTGTGTATAGCGAAAGGAACAGAAGTGCAATTATTTGTGAGTTATCCATGAAAGATTTGTCTGATAGGCGAAGGACCCAGGCATAAAGAACTATTCTAAAAAAGATCAAAATTTAGATTTGATGAATTAAATGAATTGATGCGTCAGTATGCTCACTTGATAGCCATCCATACCAGCTCCCATCCACAATTCCCATCATCAACTTTACTTTTATTTACTTTATTCAACTGAACCAATGGAACCAATAGATCTACAAACTTAATTAGCAAGAACCAACTCTCCAAATAATCTCTATAAGGTTCTAAAAAGACAGCTAGTATATTAACTCCGTACATTGTATTTACTTCTGTTGTTTCCGAATGTGTACTTGATACTGAATAATCAACGTGAATCTTATTTAGATTAGTAAGTATTTTTGATAAGAACTTGATTGTGACAAAAACATTCAACACACTTGCGAACAGATTAAATTGTTTTGAAACAGCGCTGAAAATGAATATAGAATGCATTGTGCATTGCTTTGTAGATGTGACATGCTTTCACAATAAACAGATAATCAAATGAACTTAGTTTTAATAATTTTAATTCTAGCACGAGGACTCCAAAGACCAATTATTACTATTTTGGTACGATATGGAATAGGTACTACTGGATATGGATAGGTACTACTGGATATGGAATAGGTACTACTGGCACCTACTGGTACGGTATACTGGTAAGGTGATACTACTGGTACTGTACAGTGATTTTCCAAAGTGATATGCCTGCACCGTGCCAAGGTGCGACTAAACCCTACAATCATTCTATGTCATACCAAGTGCACCATTGTATCGTGCCAGTGGTTTACCTACACCATAACGCATATTACTAATCAAACCAAGTCAAATAGTCCCAAAAAAGTCACAAAATTCAAAAGAATTCAAAACAGCATATTGATCTTTCCATACTTGCAAAAACATCTATTAAATCTTAAGATACATCTTACTTCAGCTACATTTAAGAGATATCTCAGTTCCTCATCTCACTCCATACATATCTGTGTCTGTATCTGAATCAACGTACATTAAACTATATTATTTATAATGTAAAAGATAAGACGAGCAATTATTGTCAATTATTCATTAAATTTCGGAGATTTTAAGTGCCCCGCAAAAGAAATTGCATTCTTCATCAAGGAGTCGTTCACAAATTACGTTCAGGGAGGAGGAAGAGATTGCAGACATGATTTAAAAAATGGTATAATATTTGAAAAAGTTTTATATCCCTTATAAGATAGTTCACTTATTGCGGGACGCTCTTAAGGTGGAAGGGTAAAGATTCTGTTATGCCTCAAAAAATACAAATCAGTGAATCGAACTTAACGTATTAAGTGAATGGTCCCCAATATCTTAGTCCTTTTTCACATCACACATGAAAAAAAGCTACATTTTTTCGATTAAAAATTAAGATTAATTTTTGTTTTTGTATATCGATCGATCGGCGAGTAAAGAGAGGAAAAAAAATTCTTCAATCTTCAGCTCGAGCATATGTGATGCATATACATATCGTATGCTTGCACACACTAATTTCAAGAGCATCAGTGAAAGAAAAAAAAAGTTTCCAATAATTCGCAATTATCGTTTGCGGCTACGAAAATTGTTTGGTGTGCATGGTTTCTCATAATTTTAATTTTTGGTGCTCATGTTTTGAAATTATGTTTTCTTGATGTTTTAACTATGACTGAGTGTCTAGAATGATCTATTTTGGATATGTAGGATTGAATATTTAAAGATTAAGAACAAAATGTCAAGTATTTAATGGTATAAAAGATTTTTGAGTAAAAATTTGACAATAATCTGTTGTAAGGTACTAAAAATCAAATCATAACTTCAAATTGCGCTTTATATCAGTCACCTTACTTCCAATATCTCAAACTCATTCCCTTCATTGTCTTCTTCTTTCCCCCTTCATTTCTTTTATATTTTTTTCTCATTCTTGAAATGAAATTAATGCGAATTTGTGTACAGTATTGAATATTAAGTGCAATGTGCATATGCATGATGGGATTTATGTAATGAGAATCGCCATAAATGTCTGTAGATATTGATGGTAAATACCTTGATGGAAGAAAAAAAAGAAATGATGAACAAGAAGATTTTTTTTCGATTTATTCAATCGACACAGTGTCTAATTTGATACATTGTATGTTTCGGAGGATTGTGAAGAGAAAGTGGTCGAAAATTGGATTGAAGGTTCAGGTGTCTTCACACTAAAATTTATTAAAATTCAGGTGATTTCACAGTAGAGTATCTTCCCTCCAATCGTCAACTCAGCCTCATTTCCATCGATTTCTACCTAGTTTTAATTCCATTATCTTCTCAATCTACTCACAATTATTCTCATCATTCAAATGCACATTTTTCAGTTCTTCTTCCTCCTCAATTTCATTCCTTTCTTACCTCTTTATTCTTATTCCATCCAATAAAAAGCAGAAAATATTTTTTTAATTATTTAATTACTCGCCTTCAGGGTGTTGGCGATGCTGAACTTCAGAGCAATGAAAGAAATTGTGAGAGAATTATTTTTCAATCCTAGATCAAAAAGAAGTTTTTAGCTTTGTTTTGTTTTGAGATGTAATAACAGTAATGAAAAAAATAATAACAATGATGATAATCGATTTCGTTGTTTGTGCTTTACTTGCAGGTTTTGTTGTTTATTATAAGGCTTATGGGAACGGAATTGATTTTTGTAGTGGATTGGGTAAAAATGTTAAATCTACTAGCATCCCGATCTCGTCCTATGGTCCTATAAGATCACCTAACCTCAAATCCCCCATCGATCCACCTATATAACCTCAAATATCCATCAATCAGATCACATATATCCATAATAATCTCTCACAACACATCACACAGGTCATGTCGATCAGCATGAGCTAAAGTAACAGAAATAATAAAATTAAAATCTTTCACCTCATATAATTCCATTTCTGATTTATACTTTCATCATATCGATCGAGATGGTTGCATCAATGAAATAAAACTACAAATTTTTATGATTTCGTATTAAACTTCAACATTCATGACACCCTCAAGTGCAAAAATTTTTATCGTTTTTGTGCAACATTGTCCGAACTGAGAAATGAGTTTGATGAACGTAATAGGCCGATGATAATAGAGCTTATTGTGATTAATTCGAATCTGCTGATTTTTTATTTTTCTTGGCACGACAGGGACGGAATGAAGACTATTAGTGCCCCAGGGAAAAAAGGGTTTAAAATCGACTTGAGTCGACTCTTGTCGATGATATTATAGTCCACTTTGAGCTGAAATCAATATTTAATAATTTAACTTTTTTGCATTAAAAGTGTTTGAGCTTTTCTGTAATGATGTGTGACAGAAGTAGATTTTTGGGTAACCCCTACTCCTATCTCTAATCCTAATCTTACATTTAGCTAGAGCAGAGGTGCATGTTTTAGTGTATCCGAGGCTGAGTACAGGGTAAGTGTAAATATGGGAAGTGAACAATTTAATTGACAAAAAACTTCTAAGGATATAAGACCAATATTATAAGAGTGGGGTATACCGAAGGATATAGGATGATGGATATACGCCTTTAGTGAATAAGAGAAAACGTTTATCGAGAAATCAACCCTTGAGGTCCCGTTTCTGTCCTTAAAATATTAAAGAGCATAAAAGGACATGAAGAGATAGAAAGGACATACCGCCAAAGATATCTTTATTCAAAACATTAAAACAATCTCACAAGAAATTCAAAATAAAAACATTCAATCGTGACCTCACATGACCCAATTTATTCACTCATTTTATTCCGTCTTGTCTTCAATATTTTTTTAATGTGCAAATTTCGAAAAGGCAAATTGATCGTTTATAATAATAAGTTGAGTTGAGATCTAAATTTAAATTAATCAAATTTGCAAATCACATTCGAGTCGACATGAAAAGCAAAAGCAAACTGTGAAGGAGAAGCAGAAACAGCAAGAATAAAGAAAAAAAAAACGTAAAAACCCAAAAAAAAGCTGAGCTAAAAATATCGAACGACACATTAACTCACATAATTTGAGAATTAAAATTCATATTGTGCATTGTTTTAAATTTTTAATTGCCAAGTGGAATTGTGTGATGAATGTTAAATGGTGAAATCTGATTGACTTGTGTGTAGGCATATATGAGTGCTCTGGAAGCGGAGGTTGACTTGAACAATTGAGGTTAAAAATTTTAAAATAATTAAAAAAGAAACTATTTTTTTATTTATAAAATCTCAATTTAATTTCTATTTTACAAGCGGGAAAAATTTGCATTTTCAATATTTTTTTTACTCTTTTCATCTCTCACATCCAACAAATCACTCGACTTGATTGCTCGCGGCTCTACGTGCTTTATGGTTCTTAAACAACATTTTTTAAAAAATATTCTTGATTTTCTATTAGAAAAAAATAAAATATTTTTGCATGCGGCTATTCAATTTACTTAATGCCATGGTTTTGTCTATCAATCCATCCATCCATCGATCTATTTCATCTTATTATTACATTCAGATATGCATGTGAGGCAAATCAATTGATATGTTTTGAATGTGAGCGGCTATCTTGAATGAATGAGATGAAATAGAACTGGACTTTGAGGAATTTTATTTTGCATATCAAAAGGGGTTTTCTTGTCTTGCATGGAATCTTTGAGGTTAGAATACTTTTGATGATGAAAATTTGATTGGAATTCTTGTGAATCAGTGGGAAAAAAAGGAGGCTTTGATTAAGAAAATTTGAAAATCTTTGAATGGAATGTGAATAAAACTAGTTGATGTAATCAGATGGAAAAATCGAATTTGATTGAATCCGTTTTGGTTCTTTGAAATTTGAAGATCACTATCTGTATTGGATTAAAAATTTCTTCGTAGCATCACTTTCATGATGTCCTGAGTTAGTCAAATTTGTCAAATCAGATATGCAGGTTGACATATCAGACTAGTTTTTGAACCTAAATTCTTACCGCTTCCTACTCCCCATAAGGTCTAATCTCTCATCGACCAGATACATTTTTATCTTTTATCTAAAAAAAAAATAAAATAAACATTAGCTTTGCAGACCTTAAGATCCATAGCTGCGCGTTTATATGCGTTTCATGGCTATCGGGAGTTTAACGAGGGAGGATTCGCCAGATCATTCGCTCAAACATAGAGCTACAGTTTTATAGTAGAATCTGAACCTCTTCTTTGAGGACATTACTGCTTGTAGCCTTCAAAGTGAACCGCGTTTCCACTACATATGATTCGAAAAAGGACATGTGAAAAATTTCCCATGCCGAGTCTCGAACCCATGATCGCTAGATCAGTGTTGCAATAATTATGTACCGAAGTACTAAACCATTCCGCCACCGAGCCACCTCGACTCACCATCTTTTATCTACTTGAAAACAATTTGAATCTACTTTGTCAATTTACATCAATAAATCCATTTTTCAATTCACTCCATGATTCACCAAACTTAACTGGCTATAAAATTTATTTCTCCATTCCTTCTTCTTCTTCTTGTCTTTATTGACATATTATTCATCCAATTTCAATTCATTTTTTTTTGTTAAATTTTTCATAAATTCATATTTATGCATTTGCACATTGTAGGATATTCTGTCGATTCCTTCCTCCTTCTTTCTCTATGTCGATTGCATGTCTAAAGTTTATGTAATGATGTGACGTGCATGTGACCCAATTTTGTATGTACTTTACTGTTGTTTTTTTTGCTCCTCGAGAACTAATGAAAAAATCAAAAACAAAAATTGCTGCTTTTTTTAAGTTTAATTTTAGAATGATTACTTTACATTTTATTTGGGAATTTTATGGATATGCGTGAATTCATTAGGAGATCCTTGGATCAATTTTGAACGATATTGTATGTCCAATATGGGTATTATTCTGGAATCAGTTATGATATAATTTATGTAAGCAGACTTCATATGTGTCAACTATAATCATTTTAGCTACACTCTCACTTAAATAAGAAGTAACAAAAATTGCTCTTCGTCAATTAGCATCCTCGTCTCGTGCAAATGTGCAACTCTTTTGTCTCTACTCAATTCTGAGAGTAAATTTAAAGATTTTTGACACAAAATTATGAAATTTGAGCATTTTGATATTTTTTAAAGGAACACATAGATTATGAAGAATTTTTTCATGTTATATTGAATATAGTCTAATTTCTGGTGAACATCCTCTTGTCTCCTTTTAGTTGAGCATTTTCGAGATAAAAAATATTTATCTGTTATGAATGACTTGAAACTTAAGATTACACATCGAAATTTCAAAGAATTCTTTCAATAATTTTGAATTTTTTATACAAAAATATTCAATGAACAAAAAAAACCATTAACCAATACAAAGAAGCATTGTCACAAAAGCAATTCCCGTAAATCCTCATCAAAACAGTTCGATACATTTTCATAAAAATAACTATCAACCCTGCGCTATTCCCATTTTTTGTCGTATGTGATCTATAAAAAATATTATTAATAATGAAACTTCATCCCTAATTTATTAAACAAAAGAAACAAAAACTACACATATGTATCGATATATTGAAATAGGACGGTATAAAAAATTCTGTTTTTTGCACATTTAGCAATCTTTCGAGTCTTAATTTTTTTAATAATTCAAACATGTTTTGCCATTCATCCGGGTTTTTAATACATTAATGATGTTAGCTATTTATTTGAAATTTAAAGGGAAAATGAGTAGGGATGTGCTGCAGATTGGGTGATTTTGTGTCAAAACCACCTAAGTTCAGAAACATAACCTAAAAATTCAGGTGTTTAGACGAAAAATTTAGCTTCATTATCTTCAAATTCTGCTTCATAACTTGAACATTTAGCTTTATAATTATAAAATATAGGTGCATAACCTCAAAACTCAGTTACATAACCTTAAAATTCAGCAAAATAACTCTAACATTTCAAATGCGCTCTATGAAACTCCATCTGAAAATCAATAAAAAATTCTCATTCACTCATTTACAGAAAATAAGTTCGATTTCTGCCTGATGTTCAATATATCTTCATGCTTATTCGATTTTCTGTGTCACACATATCTCTATGCGATATTCGATAGATAGACAAACATTAAATTCACATGTGTATAAAAATTATTCCTGTTTTTTTAATTTCTTTTATGGGACAGAAGGGATCGATTTTATGCAGTGCCGTAAATTACAGCAACTCAAGACCCGAAAAAAAATTTCATTTTTTTTTTTGCGACAGCTGAGCATCGAGGAGACAATTGGAAATTAATTAATGAATTTATGGGTTTTATTTCGGGTTGCGCTGCGCTTCGAATTTCTGCAGTTTTTTTATGTTTTTAGTAAATAAATGTGAACAATTGGGAAGGTCTTGAGACCCTTTTTTTATCGATCGATTGAAATCAGCTTCCGTTAGAATTTGAGAATCGAGAGCAATTAATGAACCGAAATAAACAAATGATGACAAACATGCATGAATTTTTTTTTTTTTTTGGACAGAATGAGGGAAACAAATAAATAGAACATAAAAATGAGGACGTTTTTTGAGGATGAGAAATTTTTCTTTTGTTTTTGTGATGAAGATTATCGGAATCGGACGGTTATCTGATGGTCACGGTCATAATTGAGGGAATTTTTCTGAGAATTTTTAAGAAGGTAAGGGAAGTAGTTGGATGAAAATAACTGTAAATTTTTATGTGGTGCTAGCTGTTTTGTGTAAATTTGAGGTTAAGTTTCAAATTTTTTCAAGATTTTGTGGATGAATTGTTGAATTTTGAGGTTATAATGCAGAATTTCGAGGTTTTCCTACTGAATTTTCAGGCTATGATGCTTAGTTTTAAGGTTAAGACAGTTCTATACTTCGAAGCCTTCTACCAATTCGTTATCAAATGTTAAGGTTATGTTACTGAGTTTTAATGCAAATCATACCCACGACAATCCATAGCATAGCCATTTATGTAATCTCTCAAAGATATACTCAATATTTTATTAACTAACGAAGCTCATCCAAAATAAGAAAAAGTAATTTTTGTTTAATTTTTTTTTCTCAAATTTCCTTTTGTCAATTTTTGTTATAAAAACAATCCATCATCCTTAAGTAAACAAAGAAGAAGGAAGCATCACAGAAGATAATTAAAGAAAGTTGATTCACAAAGGAAAGTTAAAAAATTTTATTAGTAAAAAAGAAGCAACAAAAAAATTCATTCATTATATTTTCTTTCACAAATTGGCATCAAAAGAGAGTAGAAAAAAAACTTCTTTGCTCATTTGCGAGTCGCAAGGCATACAAGCAAATGTTGGATAGATCCATCGATGTAAGACATCAAAGGAGCATCGCCGTACCGTAAAAGCTCATTATCCTTTGCCTTCTTCTTACTTAATTCCATGCCATCATCAATCCATCTTCATTTTTTTCAGTCATCAGACTTTGTTACGGATGACATTTTTCTTTGGCTATGGATATTTTGTGTGTCTATGATGTCCTTTGACTTTAGATTAATTTTTCTATGGATGGAGAGAGGTTCTTGTTGATGAGAACATGGATGTGATTTTTTTAATGTTTACGCTTTGAATCTTGACTTTTGGGGTATTTTATATGAGCTGGTACTCAAATTTTTAAATATTTTGAGGTTATGTAAAAAATTTTTAAGTTTAAATGACATATTTTTGAGGTTATGTTCAAATTTTTGAGGTTATGCTGTCGTTTTTCGAGTTATCATTCGAGCAGTTCAACTTATAATACATAGACAGCTCCAAAAATCCTATACAATCAAGCACAGTGCAAAGAACAACGTAATTTGCGAAAATTGAATAAAAAAAGCAGAAAAAATTAAAAATAATATCTTTTTAAGAAGATTGCAAAAAAAAGAAGGAAAAATTTGCAGGCAACAAAAAAAAAAAAGAAAGCAGGCAAAAGAAATAATTTTGATGTGCTCGCGTGTGCCATAAGAAACATGAGGGAGGAAGTGGTGGTGGTATTAGGAACAGAACATAGCAATAAGAATTTTTTAAAATAAAAAAACTTTGCTATCGCTTATTAAAATGAAGGGAGGGTATAAAAGTACACGCAGAGCAAAGAAAATGAGTGACAGAGTGAGAGAGAGAATTTTAATGAAGGCGGCCATTGTAGGTTGTTATGAGTTTCATTACTTCTTATTATTCCTCTCGTTACTGCTGCTTTTTTTTTTTGTTTCTCATTATTATTATTTCTATACGCGGAATAAAATAAAAAATGAAATAAAATTTCGAGGCGACATTTTTAATTTTCTTTTATTTTTTCATCCTCCCTATCCACTTTTTTATGATTTCCTTCTTCTTCTTGCTATTATGCTGACTTTTTTTTCTTCTTATTTATTTTCATTTTCTTACATTAGAAAAAAAATTTATCTTCTTTTAGCGAGAAATTTTTAATGAATAGAAATTAAGTTGATGCGATTTGGAATTTCGAGGGCACTTTGGAAGTATTTAAGGGCTCTGTAGCCAGATTTCGGGACATTATTCTAATTTTGAGGTTGAGATTCGAATTTATTGTGTTTATGTTGCTGAATTTAGAGGTTATGTTTCGAAATTATTGAGGTTATGATGCTGAATTGAGGTATTGATACTGAATTTTGAGGTTAAGTCACCAAATTTTAAAGATACTTAACCAGCCTCATGTTGCTAAGTTTCTAGGTTATGTAGTTTAATTTCGAAAATAAGCTAGTCAAACTCAACTCCACCATCCCAAAAAAGCGCTATGTCCCTATCATACCCTACCATCCATAATTTAAACATCCAAACTCATCTTCTTGATAAAAAAGTTTCATACTTTTAATGACTTTGATGAGATGATGGAAATTTCTTTCTATATATTTTTCTTATTTCTTACTTTGATTGAGTTTTTTATTTTGCAAATTTAAATCTGAATTATTTTTTTTTCTCATTTCAGTTTTGCGCTGCGAAGAAACATGACAACGTTAGAGCATCAGAGGATTAATGTTTTTGAGTAAGTTAAGGAAATAAAAAGTACTCAAAATGATGGAAATTTTGTTATTGTAAGTAGGTTTTGGGAGAGAAAAAAATTTAATTGAATTTAGTTGGAGCTTATTTAAGATCAAAGGGAGTTTTTGGTAACTTGGTTGATTGGTTATGGAAATTTTTAATGGAATTTTTAAACTTTCTTTGATTATAGCATCAAAATTTGATACCATAACCTCAAAATTTAGTTACATAACCTCAAAATTTAGTTACATAACCTCAAAATTTTGCTTCATTACATTAAATTCTTGCAACTTTACTTTGAATCCGTTGATAGAAACATATATATGTTGATTTAACCTCAAAAATTCATCATAACCTCAAAATTCCCAATAAAACTACAAAAACTCCAAAACCTCATTCATAATCTCCCCAAAAAAGTAAATTTAATAGCCGTTTCATGTCATATTAACGCTTCTACCATCAACACCCATAAAAATTTCATTACATTTTACCTTTTACCGCATGGTAAGCCAACAACATCACATGTGTGCTTCTTAAGCAAGTGAGGCTTGTTGTGGATATCACACAACACATAACAATAATAATCTCTTAGTATTGTGGATCTTATTTTTTTGGAGGATGGTCAAATTAAATTCAATATTTGCTTTTCTGCCAAAAAAAAAAAATTTTTTTTTTCGTTCTTTTTGTTTTATCTTTTGCTGATGACTTTTATGCCTTCCACCGTGCCTTCTTCTCCCTTTTTCTCGTGAAGAAAGTCGGCATATGAATGAGACGATGGAACGAAAATGAATAGAGGCAATAAAGTGCAGGCAGAAAGAGTTTTTTTTTATATATTTTGCACGAGGGTTCCACCTCTAATTAAAGTCATATATCATCACCTCTTTAGCTACGCTCTTGGTGCTGTCAGAATTTATTTATAAAAATTTTGCAATGAGATGAATTTTTTGGATTCGATAGAACGAGTCATGTGCTTCTCAAACTATGCTTCGCGATATACTAGTTGAGTGGCGAACAATATTATTTGTGCCACAGTACGCCTGACCCTAAGCAATTTTTCGTTGAACATCTAAGATTTTTAACAGCTCCCTGTATGCCGTGGAAATGAAGTTTCCTACGATTGCACTTTTGAGCCATCAATACCTTCTGTTGCGAAACCAAGTCAAATTCCCAATATGCATTAGGCCTCTTTGGTCAGTTCTTGTGTAATGTGCCTTATAGCTGAATGTTGTGCATCATATTAAACCATTTCTTAATCTTGTACATGACATTTAAAATTTGTTTAAAATTTCGTAAGCAACTGAACCACTTCTTTTTATTAGTTGACTAAAACCTTCAATCTTAAATCAAATAAAATTTTATATAAAATACAAAACAAAAATTCAAAAAAAACAAAAAACAATTTTCGCCTTTCAAATGCAATCAATCGCACTACAATCCACTTTAATTTTCACACGATATACCTAAAGTGAAAAACATAAAATGTGAAGTTAAAATCGCACATACGGACAGACTCACTAACACACAACAAATTTACATCAGTGAAATATAAACTCGATGCCAAAAGCGCGCTCAAAAAGTAATCCAATATTGTGCACATTCATATCGTCAAGAGCATAACTTTATTAACTTTTTACTTTACATTGCGTGTTGCTTTTTTTATATATTTTTCATTTTTGCACAAAATGTGTACATTTTCATATAAGCAGCAAAAAGTGTGAGAACATGAAATAAATCCAATAAATCTGACACTTCATGATGTTCGTTGCTGCTTTTAGCTTTGTATACTTCATACGGATAGGGTTATGGGGGGTGGTGGGTGGCTGGAATGGTCTGAGCAGAAAATTGAGAAATGAATGTGAAGATTTGAAAATTGTTGATGAAAATTGCGAGTTTTTGAGTAAATTTTGAATCCAGTGAGCTGTTTTTTTAAATAAAGATCGTCAAATTGGCTTGCAATGTGCTATTATTTGTCAAATTTTACGACTGTAAAGTGTACGTATCGATCCTCAATTAATTCCAAAAATCCCCAAAACAATTTAATTTCTCACGTCTTTATTCCATTCCATCCTTTTGGCATCTTTCTCTTCTTATTTTTTACCAAAAAATATTTCACATTTTTCATTTTCGATAATAATTATGATTTCTTTATGAACACCATTAATATTCATTTATGTTTCGTAGCATTAGAATGGAATATATTTTATGCAATAAATTATGATTTAATAATATGCACAACATATCTTCGTAAATTTTTTTTCTTCTTCATCTTAGTTAATATGTTTTTATGAATATTTGTAGTAGAATGAGACATGTGAATATGGAGAAAAGATGTATTATGTAAAGTAATTTTGGAAAAAGGACTCTTTTTTATGGTAGATGAGTTTATGAATTATTTGGGGAATAGATGGAAATTTTATGAGAGTTTGGGGATATTTTGGGGAAAATATTAATGTTAAAAGTGTTGGCAAGCACACGCTTAAGTATGAAAAGGATGGAAAATTCAGCTTAGGGTCATTGTCACACTTACGTAGAGACAAGTTTTTTGCCTGCTGTAGGTTTTTCTACACCATGGGCCTCCCAAAAGACATGATGAGGCCCAAGCATTAATACTTTGGAGTAGCATGTTTTAAATTTTGAACATATTATATAGAAAGTAATCTAGAAAGACGAACATCATACGACTTCATTAAATCGCTAACCAGAAGACAAAAAACCAAAAGGTTTCATTCCATAACCATCTAAATGGAAGAAAATTTCCTTGATTCCACCAAATCATCCTCATCACATAGCACCCTACCACCCACTACACAGCAAGCACCAAAGCAACACCGAACATGAGAGTAAAGGAAGAATAAAAGTAAGAAAAACTCATTTTCCTCTTAAGACGAGCAGAAAAAAAAATCTCGTTGCATAATTAAAAGCAAAGAAAGGAGAAAAAAATTCTGACAATGCGCAATTAGCAGCAAATTTTTTTTACTTCTCTCTTCTCTCGCCCGTTTTTTTTTCATCTCAATGTGTTGTTGAGATTCCAATTAAAACGCCCACACTATGTTCGTAAAAAAAGAGTCTTAATAATGTTGATGATGTTTAAGTGGTGATAGAGTTCTTGGTACTTGGAAATTATGCTGGCATGTAATTGTGTTTGTGTTTTAAGAAATTGAGGGGTTTTGTGAGGGTGGTGTAAGGCATTTAGATGAGATGTTAGAGGAAATGAATGAAAAATCCATAGAAATTTGCAAAAAAGTCGGAAAAAATTAGCATTTTAAAAAAAATCGCGCAGTTTAATTTTGGGAATTCAGTCATTTTTGCAATCTTGACGCTGAAATTCTTGTGAAAAGTACGAGTATAAAACAAAAATAGTGAAAAGTTTACGACTACAAACAGTTGATGTAGAAAATACTCTTAAAATATATACTGCAAACAATTTATAGCTGTTTTGTAAGAAGTGGTGTGTAGTGTACTGTTCAATATAGTTTTATTCAAAACTAAAGAAACTAAAATCTGTTGATAGAAACAGTATGTCATTTGGTAGTAAAAATTGACAAATTAGTTAACAAGCAGTCAGCTTCAGATTATGAATCAAAAAATTCTTCGATTTCCTAAGGTACCTTGAGATAAAATTCCTAAACTCCCTTTAAATTTTTGCATTCATCGTCAACTTCCCACACCCTCCCCCAACCCCTTATATGTGTGGTGTATAGTGCATGACTATGAGATAGTTTCTCTTAATTTTGTCAATAATAGTGAATATTGCACGACATTGAGTCGTTCTCAATTTTTGATCGATTCATCGATTTGTGGATTTGGGATTGATAGATCAGGATCACATTGTACCTACCCCACACCAGGTACGTATTAAAACACTCTTGAAATACTATTATTATTGAGGCATTAATACATTCGAAATCTTGCAAATCATCTACACTATTCAGTGTCTTTTACCTATAATCTGCCATTCAACTTGATTTTTTACTCTTTTTAATAAATCCACACATCATCCATTTAATTGCCTTAATAATCCTCCACATTCAATTCCCATTTCCCATACAGTCTTCAATATAATCTTCATATATGCGATAAACTTTAATGGCTGCATCAATTATTCCACCCATCCAGTTCCTTTTCTTTCTTTCTTTTTTTTTTGTATTCAATAATTCACATATATAAAGTATGCACATAAAGTACACAAAAGTCGTGGGGCAAGTGAGACAGAACGAAAAGAAAGTAAACACTAATTAAAATCATCGATCTGAGTCAGTAAATGTACGTGGATGGATATGAGTGCATAAGGAGAAGAGAAAAAAAACAACAGAAAAAAAATTCCGTGTAGCTCATTTAGACTAGAAAACGAAGGGAAAAGAAGCCCGCATAAATAATATATGTATACATATTTAAATGAGCAAATTTCATTGGCTCATAAGCAGCCAATTGAAACGATTGCGCTACACACGGGAAAGAGAGAGAATGGAAAAATAAGAAGAAAAAATATTTATATGTATATACGACGACAACGACGGCGGGAGTCGCTCCGCATCCGTATATGTCGTCTTAAGACACAGCAAAAAATTGGCGGAATTGGACTGGGATCCCGCATCCATCCGCGCTGTAATATTAGTGCACAAAAAAAAAGAATAAGAATCGGCAATAAAAGTGTGTGATGTGCTATAAATAATCAGCATAGCGCACGTATCTACATACAATTTATTAATACACACGTCTATATGTGTAACATGTTGATGATTATTCGCCCCCTCATGTGCATGATTATGCCGCACATATACACACATGTGTGTGTGTGTCATTGTAGTTGTAACTTACTCATTTGCCTCTCACTTCTAACTGATTACTTCTTTTGTGCACTTTAATGTTTTTTTTTATCCATAATTTCCTCTCAATTCTTATTTTTATATTCTCTCTTTCATTCTCTCTTGCTCGGTGACTTTCGGCTGAATTCTGAGAGACATCAATTGATGTCTGTGCCTTGTGAATATTAAAATTATCTTGCTGCTTTCATATTGTTCTCTTTTTGATGAGCAAAAATAAAAATTAAATTTTTTTTGGTAATATTTGCTGCTTTTTGCTTTACTGAAGTGAACTGGTGAAAAGAAGGTTATGACTGAATTGGATAGGTTGGAATGGAAGTGAGGTGATATGAATTGATGTATGATGGTGTCACTCTTTGACTCAGAGCTCGAAGTCGACTTGGAATTTAGATGGAAATTCATATTGAAGCCAATAAAATATGAGCTGTGCTCTTAGGTAATATGAGGTCTTGATGACGGTTGCATTTAAAACCAAAACTTCATAATTTGTCGCTTGAGATTAATGTAGTTTTCATAATATTACATTTGTAAGGTTACCAATTTTGAAGCCATTGGAACTTTTTCATCTCTTTACAAAAAGTTTAGAATCTTTAGACTTAGGGTTGCGAAGTCAGTTCAGGCTATCAAATCAAATAATGGATATTTAAGGCCTTACTGTGATAAAGATAATGGTCAACTTGAGTTACTAGAGTTTTCGATCTTTAGATTGTAAATCCTAGTAGCCACTAGGTTCTCCAAGGTTTAGTATTAATTCGATGCTTCCATAGTTTGACCCGATATTAGTAACTGAAGTTGCAATTCTAAGCCTAATGTGTAATGTGCAAAAAGATTTAAAACATTGTTTAATAATCATATGAAGGTGCTAATGATTTATTAGCTGTACTCTAGGTATCAGAAAGCAATTTTTAGAACCTAATATTTTATAAATTATGATCTAACTTTATAATCATGATCAAGTCTAAAGATAGTATTTCTAGGATTTGGAACTAAAAACTTGCATTTTCATCAATTTTGATCCTTTGGAGTAGACTTAGACCAATACTGGCCTGTCTCACCTTCTACATTCATCACTCAACTTCTAAATGCATCTCATATTGCTCTCCAAAATTCCTCATGGATCTACTTCTGTAGTTCCATTAACATCGTACAAATCCATCATTCAATCATAAGCCAATATGCATATTACCTTCTTCTTTTTCTTTCTCTCTTTTTTTTTGCTTTCGTTTTATTTTCTTTATATTCATATTTTTGATTCATTTATTCTGTCTTTAAGTTAAAGCAAAAAATATATAAAAAGGTAAGCAAAATATGAGTGAGAAAGAAGAAGAACAGAAAAAAAATCATATTTTTTTCTTTATAAATTCAAACTGATATTGTTTCCACTATTGCTGCTCTGCTTTATTCATGAACTTTACTTATGCCACTTTTTTAAATGATTTTTTTTGTTGTGTCTTGAACTACAAAAAAAGAAGAATTTCTTTTAATATTCAATCCTTGGCCTCGTCAAAATGTGCTCAATGTTTTCTCTTCTCTTCGAGTACGGAAAAAAAAAATTTTTATGTTGCCTGAATGTCTTCGGGGCATTCTGTTGGTCTTATTGTAGATAGTCAGTCGTTGTTGCTCTCACTCACTCGATACTGTTTCATTCTCCGTAGTTTCTTGTCCGCTTTGCAATACGGCGGATGATGATGATGATGTCGACTTTATGGGGATATCGTGAACGAAAGAATATAAGCGTTGCAGTTCATTGCCGCTTTGGCCCCGTCGCTCTGCTACGAAAATATTCTTTTCTTCTTGATCTTGTTGTTATTTTTTGTTTTCAGTGCTGATGCTTACATTGACTCGGATTTGTTTTGAGTGTAATGTGTGGATAGTTTAGTAACAGATATATAAGGAATTGAAAGGATTGATGATGATTTTTTGAGGATTTAATGACTTCCGAGTTGGTTTTGGGGCGTTCGATATAAATTTTTGGTTTATAGTTGTCTATCTGGAGTTAAAAGTCATCAATTTTTTATTTCTGGATTTAAAAAGTACTCAAATATTGAGATTAAGTTACAAGTCTAGAACAGTGACGTCAAATCAGCCAAAATCTACCGTTACGTTTCAGTCAGGACAATTTTGTACCATACCATTCTTACGGTGACGTAGCAGTGCCCTAGCGACGTTGTCATTGTGTCATCACTGCACTTGTTTGTACTGCTCGGTTTTAATAACACCAATTTCATTCGGTCTTACCTCTATTCCCTCCAGCAATCAACCCAATTCTCAATTTTGTTCTAAACAAGACCTAAATATCATTAACAGAATCAATTAATATCCAGCAATCATAAATCAGCGCAACCTCAAAACAACGATAATATTAATAATTTTATATTTTTTGTATTTGCTCACTCGATTAATTTTCAATTCAATCCACCTTGCTGCAGCCATAAAAGGAAATTATGTAAAACATGAAAAATTTTCAATTTAAATTGGCTGTATTGTGAACTGCTTTTGTTCATTTCAACGTGCAAATTTATTAATCTGAAACGGTTTTTAGCTGACTATTTAATAGTTGGAGTTAATTAAAGATTGAGATTTGTTATGTGCACTTAGATGGTAATTAATTGGGTATTTGAGGTTATGTTTCTAGAATTTGCGGCAAATTTAGGCGAGACAGGAATGTGATTTCTTGAATATACCAGCTTCTTTAAGCAAATATTGAATAACATGTATAGAACCAGGGAGCGGGGATGGTGACTTCTTGAATATGCCCTTCATAATGCTCATGAACTCTCCTGACAAGTTTTCTTAAAAATCTATAAAAAAATTCAGAATTTTTGATTCGTTTATCATCAAAAAATTATCTCAGAAATATTTTTAAAAAAAAAGTATAATTCGAAATAAAACAATGTTAAAAAGACGCAAAAACCAATTAATTTTAATTATATGTCCATATATGAAAATCATTCACATCAAAGCCAGCACAGTGAACAGAGCAGTGCCAAAAGGTAAAACTAATCAGTTCTCTCCTATTGTTTATATTGTCTCTGAGAGAGAAAAAGAGAGAGTAAAAATATTGAGAATTGAGAGAAAATTAAATAAAATAAAAAAAGGTTTCAAAAAAAGCAACAACAAAAAGCAGTGGCAGCGCGCAAGAAATGAGTAGGAAAAAAGTATTTAAAAATGTATAATAATTTCAGATAGCGCGAAGTTCATGCACACAAACACATGCGCCCTGCTTGTTACTCTCATTTGCACACATGCACACGCAGTCGCACGCATACAGGCGCACATAAAAAAATTTCAATCTCATTTGTATATTTTTTTCAGATTCATCAACATCTTCTTGAGCTGCTTCAATTGTTTAACGACTGAAAAATTATACAATTTTACTCTCCGTTCTCACCAACACAACCAAAAGTGACGAATTTTTTTTTCTTAAATGAATTCGCGCGGTGACGAAGAACCGAAGAACGGCACATACGGTAAGAAAAGAAGACACTGGCATTGGGATAATCAATCTCATTTACCTCATCGGCATCGCATTTTCTTTCCAACTCGTACATTCATATGTGTGGAAATGAATTGACTTTCATGGGATGATGTGAAATTCTTTTTTTTTTGGTGCTGTTAAGATTGTTATGCAAAAAAATTGTTAGTTGAATTTTAAAAAATATTAATTTGAATACAAAGTTTTAAATTTTATATATTTAATTAGGAATGATTTTAAAAAAATTAATTTTAAATTTATTTCAAAATTTTAAAAGAAACAAATTATTTTTTACAAATTATATTGAAATTTGATTTTATTTTTTTAAAGTTTAGTTTATCAATATTTAAAAATTTAATAAAAATTAAAACAAATATATTTATTTAGATATAAAGTTTTTGAAATTCAATTATTTTAAAAACACTTTTTATTTAAAAAAAATTAAACAATAAAAAAATTAAATTTTTAAAATTATAATAATATTTTAAAACATAGAATCACATAATTCATTTTTATATGAATTTCTATTTAACTTTATGCAATCACATTTCCCATGCATTATTCTTTTCAATAATTATAAACAATTTATTTCATAATTCATATAATTCAATAATTGCTGCTAATTTAAACAGTTTTGCTCAATTCATCAAACTATTAATTTTGTCTATTGAATTATAAAATTACAAAGCTAATTGCCGCTGGCACTGCAATGATGGTTTGCAAAAAAATTAATATATTTTTTAATTTGCTATTCACGATTATTTTACTAAAATTTCAAATTTTTCATTATGAATGATCTAATAACAAATATTTCACCAAATCTATCTTCATTCTCACACAGCAGTGGTTTGTGGAATTCATGCTGGTTATTTATTAACATGATGGTGGTCTCTCGACTTTAAATATTAATTGTTGTCCATTGATTTCTTTTTTTTACAAGCTATGGTTCATTGACAACATTTTATTTATAATTTTGGATGAAAGTTTTGATTTTTGATGGGAATTTTTTAAAATTTAGAAAAAGCAGCATATCCACTATATTGAAAAATAATTTAATAAAATTAAAATTTTGAGTTTAAAATTCAGATTTAAATGATAAACATTCGTATATTGAAAAATTAAATTAAAGACTTAATTTTTTTTGAAATTTCAAAAACCGGTACAAAATTCTAAAAAAATGTACGGTTTGAGAACCGAATCCATGACCTCTTGAATTGACTGAAAACCTTATCTTCTGGACCACCAAACAATTTCTTCAAAAAATTCATCAACAATTTTACAATTCATTCCCCATGAACACCTCAACCTGCCATCAAGTACAACCAATTACAATAATCATAAGGAATTCTAATAGTTGAACCTCAAACAAAACGAAAAAAATAATAATTCTTAAGCAAACTACGAAGAAAATTGCAATTCGATAAGTAAGAAAATTATAATAAGAATAGTAATCATCAGAAGAACAAAAAAAAAATAATTGGAACAATAAGAATATCAAGGAACAAAAGGAAGAACAAGAGCAGCAGCAGCAGCAGCAGAAGCAATAATAATATCAATAAGAAAATCAGAGAAGAAAGAAAGAAATTAAGAGAGTTGTTGTTGTTGTTGTTATTGTGTGCATAAATATATGAAAAATAATGAGCAGTGTAAGTAATGTACACATATGCAAGCACACATATGTGACTCACACAACGACACATGAAAAGAAATTTTTTAAGGAGAAAAAGAATTAAAAAAAAGAAGTCGACCTGACACATCTTTATGAGAATGTATGGCTTGATATTTAAAACAAAAAAAAAAATGAGAGAGAAAAAAATGGAAAAATTGCGCGCGGGGTTGAGGAAATGGAATGAGGTTTGAGGGGGTGAAGTTTTTTTTTAAGAGATTTTTTTTTGCGTAAAAAACGAAAATTTTTTTTGAATTTTTTTTTATTGGATTGAAATTTTGTTCCAAAAATCCTGAATATTTGCTTGAAATTTAAGAGTTTTTCTATTGATTTTTCCAAATTTCGGAATTTTTTTTCTAAAATTTCAGTTTTTATTCCTTTTGTTTTTAAAATTTCCTTTAATTCCTCAAAAGTGATGTCGAAATATTGCAAATTTATCTCAAAACTACTGATTTATCTAGCAAAACCATCCAAAACTCTATTCAACCCCTTCATAAATTTCTCAATTTACACCCGCTTCCAAGCAAAATACACCCAGTTATGTATGCACATACCATACACATCACATAACATTTAAAACAAAAAAAAATGAGCATAAAAAATTCAGGGCTGATTTTCTCCTCCACAAAAAAAAAGGAATACAAAAATTGCCGACAGAATCAGTAATTGCGCTGCTTCATTTTCACCCTGAAGGATATAGAAAAAAAATTATTCTTCACCAACACACACACAATCATGCTCACATGTACATAAGTAAGTTGAGAGAATAAAAAATTAAAAAATTCGCTCTCATTAAGACACGTCACGCACACAATTAAAGCCGCGGATTTTTTTCTCTCATTTAGTAAGTGAAATGGAGAGACATAGAATGTGCAATGCACACAGACATGCTTAATGTTAATGACTACAACTACACAAATGCAAATGAGTGTTAGTGAGGCAAAAGAAAACCAGAAAAATGCGAATGATTGTGTGTCGTCGTGCCCCGTAGATCATTTATTCGGGAATTTGTGCTCATTGTGAGAAGCGACTCGGGATTTTTGTGTTGTGTTTTTTAAAATATTCCGACACAGAAAGACAAGACAAAAAACAACACACAATTTTTTTAATAGTTAAAAAAAATTATAACAACAAACATTTTTTGCCTGTCTCGCGAATGATTAAGGAACAGGAACAACTCAAACGGCATTTTTTAATCATTTTTTTGTAAATTTAAATTAAATTAATAAAAAATTATCCGTAAAATAAATAAATTAAAATTAAGTGAAAATAAATTTTTTAAAAACGAAAAAAAAATGAAAATTTAGTGATAAAAAATTTAAAAAAAAAATATCAAATTCAAATTAAAAAGCGAATTTTGATTAAAAATATTGAATTGAATAACAAAAAAGAGTTCAAAGTTAAAACCCGGAATTGGAAAAATATGTCAAAAAATTAAAAAGTGAAAAAGTTAAAATAAAAAAAGTGCAAATAATATTGAAAAAAATTCAAATTTAAAAGGATAACTTTAGCGGCAAAATATTTAAAAAGTATGAATTATAATATTTTAATTTAAAAAAATTATTTTAAATTGATTGAGTTTAAAATTTGTTTATGAAATATTCAAATCAGTGTTAATTTTTACCTACAAAATTGTCTCAATAGCTGCAATGTAAATTAATTTCTTATAGAAAGTCACAAAAAATACCGGAAATTTTTGAATTTGCATAAATTATTTTTTAAAAAGGTTCAATAAATTATATGACAAGTGCTCATAGGGATTTTAGGATACAGGCATAGACCTGCTATCTTGAGTCAAGTTGAAAATATTCAAAATTTCATTGAGTTTAGTTTTTTTGCTCGTTAAAGAAGCTTCAAAATTGCAATCTAAATGTGAATAGGCAATAAGATTTAAAAATATAATTTCTAGTAAATTATATAAAGTTAAGTTTACTTAAATACGCGAGTTAATAACTTTTTTCTTAAAATTGTCATTTTATTAAATTATAATATTTAAAAAAAATTCTTCAATTTCAAAATCAAATTTTGTTATAAAGTTTAAAAAATGTGTTGAAAAATCTTCAAGATTCATTCTGAATTGTCTTAAAAAATATTTTTTAAAAAGATAAATAAAATGCCTTAAACATTTAGAAAAATCCACAAATTGTCGACTTCATTTGAAGATTCAAAATTTCTGACTCAAAAATCAAAGCACAAAAGTATTTAAAACAGCTCCAAAAATTTCCCCAAAAAGCTTAACTGACTAAAAAATTCCGATTAAAAATCCTCATCAACCCCCAAAAATTACCCCCATCTTCCTCATTATTTTTTTTTTCTTCATCCTCAAAAGAGGCAAAAAAAAAAATCTCTCAAGCAGCAGCAAAAGTTTGCATATCTCTCGTATCCGAAATGGTGTGTGGCTGTGCTGTTGCCAGTGTGATGATGATGACTTGCCGCCTCACTCTCTTTCTCTCTCACTCCGGGTCGCGCTTTTCGGTTCGCACCGCGGTTGATGCGCGGGTGTTTCTTGTGTTTCACTCTGCGATTTGCAATTAAAACAGAAAAAAAAATTTTTTTTCTTCTTTCTGCTCTCATTCGTTGATTGCGATTTTTTTTTCATCATAAAAAAATAGAGAAAATTTTTTTTTGTATAATTAGTTTTAATTAGGAAAGCGACACGAAAGGATCGCGGAAGAATTTTTTGCGCAAATGTTCTTGGATGGCTTTTGATGATAAAGAAAATTTTGTGGATGTGAAAATAATTTTTTTGGAGACACAAAAAAAAGTGATTAAGTGAAAATTAGTTAAATTAGTTTTGTGATGAAAAATTAAAATTCCATAATAAAATGTTGAAAATGAGTTTAGTGGAAATTTTTAAAATTTGAATTTCATGAAAAACTATCAAAAAATAAATTATTTTAAAAATTTAAAATATTACTAAATCTGAACAGTTTCAAGACAATTAATGAAATGTTAAATTTTTTTGTTAATTTAAAGATATTGAAATAATTTGAAAAAAGAATACAGTGAAATTTGTGTGAATAAATATATAATTTTTTAAAACATTTTACAATTTAAAACTGTTTGAAAATTAACTAAAAGTTTAATTTTAAAATTAAACAAACATCACAAAAACTAAAATAAATCCACAAAATTATTCAAAAAGTTATAAATCAAAAGTCAAAATCACGAAGAAAAAAATAATTAAAGTTAAAAAGACAATGTTTCAAAATAATTGAAAAAAGAATATTATGGACAAGAAATAAATCATATAAAACAAATAACAATTGTTAAAGTGACATTTTATTGTTATTTTACAATTAAAAACTAATGCAAAAGTAATTAAATTTTAAAAATTTATGTGAATATTTTTAAATGTATTTTGAAAGAAATTTATTAGATTTTGCAAAAGTCAAAGTTAATTTGAGTGATAGAAAATTAATTATTTTTGTTTTAGTTTTAATATTTAAATGTTAAAAAAAAAAATATTTCTACAATTTGTTTGTTATCACTTGATGTGAAATGTTCTCGAAACTGAGAAATTCTCAAGAATTATCAAGAAAACCAACTTGATATAAATACTTTTATTTAATTTAATTCTTATTAGAAAATCATTTATGTTTTCTAAATAATTTTGAATTTTTTTCTATATTATGCAAGTTAACTCCTTTAATATTCTAAATTGTGAATATGTTTCCAAATTTAAACAAGTATTTAAAAATAGTAAATTAAACATTATATTGAATATTTAAATATTCCACAAGTCTGTAATTACAACAATTTTTGAAATATATAATTTGACTTCGATTCAACAAATTAAATCTCAAAACTTATATAATAATATAACTCATCATCACAGTCATCGTCAGCAGCAATGGCAACAATGAAAAATTAAATTTAATCAAACAATACAAAAAAATTAAACCCAGAGGCTCAAAAAATAGCAAATTAATGTGCTTATATCAATCGTGTTAAATGTGAAGTGATTGGTTGAAATTATTTTGTTGAAATATCTGTGGTTATATATTGTGAACAAACTGTTTATTGCTTAAATTTTTAATTTTTTTGTGTTTTTTAAAAAGTAATTAGAGTCAAGAAATTATAGTTTTTAAAACGATTAAAATATTTTTTTTTTGAAAAAGATAAATTTGTGAAATTTAAATAAATTACCAGAATCAGTCGTCAAAAAACATTACAAATTCTAAACAAATTGAAAATAAATCTTAAAAATAATTTTTTATGCATATTGAAGGGTTAGTTCTTTAAGATCACAAATATCCCTAAACATTAACAGGTAGACAAGCTGCAAGTGTTTGCAAGTGCAACTCAGTTCTTTAAATTTCAAATAACTACACAAATTTCATATTTATCACCAAAAGTTGAATTAAATCCAATAATTTTCAAGCCTCTCCCATTTTACTACAAAAAAGATATTTTAAAAGTTTAATTATTTTTTTCCATTTCACAATTATACATTAAAGATTATTATTAATAAACTTTCATTACTTAATTGATTATGAGAAAGTAAAGAGCATCTTAAAGTTAATGATATGTTGAAGAAATGATTGACTAAATGACAATCTATTTAGTTTAAATGATGAAAATTTCCATTTAAATGTCAATAAATTTTTTTTCGTCTTCTTTTTCTTCCTTTCATCATTTTTTTTTTTTATTATAACGTGCAATTTATGAGATATTGTGAAGTACTATGGATGAAAAACTAGGAAAATAAAGACGAGAGTTAAGAATTAATGCAAAAAAATGATAAAATATTCATTAATATGGATTTTTTAATGGTGAAGAATTGAGATGTATATGATGAATTAATTATTAATTAAATTACAAAGTATTGAAGAATGTGACATTAACATGGGAGTTTAACATGAGAAATATCAATTTTGTAGTGTTTATGTAAAAATTATTGCAAAATATATAAATAATTTAATTTTTTTAAAAGATTTTAACAAATTTTATGTAGATTTTAAAGTTATTAATCATTTAAACAAATTTCATATTTTTTCAAATTAAATAAAACTTTTTTTTTTTTCAAAATTCAAAACTTTCAATTTTTCACAATTTTGAATTTTAATTTTAAAACACATTTTTTAAACAATTTAAGTATCTAAAAAACTATTTTTCATATTAAAACTTAAAACTCCGCATTTTAAAAGTCCACAAAAATCTACTTAATTACCTCCAAACATCCACATCTCATCACTAAATTCCATCAATTTTAATTTCCATCACAGCATCAAACTTAATCATACTTAATTAATTTTTCCTGTGTAAATTAATTAACACACATGATAATCATCATTTTTATCATCATATCAGCTCAGTCTAGTTCCAACTCTCGAGCAGTTAAAATGTATAAAAAATTTTGTGAGCATTAAAAACAACAAAAAATAAAAAAAAAAATACAAAATATTTTGTGTGCATTTGCAAAGTGAGAGAAGATGTAGAAGACAAAAGGAATGATTTTTTTTTTTGTGAGAAATGTGAAATGTTAGAGTGAAATAGACGTATTAAATACAGGAAATGTGATTGTGTTGGTGAGATGGAAGTAGGAGATTGTTGTGGACTTCCGTGCGGCTTTTATGTGAATATTTCAGAGTTTTTTGTTGATTCTTGAGAGTTTCATGCTAATTTAGACAATATTTTCACTATCTAGGTTAGGTTTGCAATTTTTGGATTGTAAAATGTCGAAAAATTGCTATTTTTAAGCAACTTTGTTAATTTTTAATGCTAAAAAATTAAAAACACGATAAAAATCAAAATAAATTTCCAAGAACTCCTTAATTTTAAGCATTTAAACCTTCATAGTCACCAATAATCTCTCAATTTCAACAGTCTTCAGAAATTTTGTCTCACTTTTTTTCATTGACAACGCGTCAATTTTCTCTAAATATACACATTCAATTCAATTGCATTCTGATCATTCATTGATTGTTATAAAGATGTCAATGACAGTGGGACAGTAAACTATATATATATATAAATAGATATATGAGAGACAGAAAATGTTTCGTGTGACAATTTTTTCAATGTGATGAGGTGACTTTTGAGTTTTTTTTTATTGGGGACCTTAGGGGTTTTCATCTGGATGGTATCTGAATCGTATAATATGAATATAGGTATAACGATTATTAGCTGCACTTGTAGTCAATTGCTATCTAAAACCTTAAGCAATGCATCAGATTTGTCTATTTTTAGTTGACAAAGATTCCTTTAACAATTTTAAAATTCTGTCTTTTTTAAATGTCTGATTATGTTTACTGATGACCAAACAGTCATTTACAAGATAATGACGATGACTTACAAAATTTATTATTCGCTGTTGCTGCTTTTACGACAAAACAACAAAATTGTCTATTCAACTAAAACTAAATCGACTGAACTACAATCATAAGAATATCTCTACATACACACAATATATCCTTAATATGATTCCGCAAAAATAAAATCTCTTCATTTCCTCTTACAAAATATAATAATTTACATTTATTTTGATATATTTACTTATTTCATATCCAAAAAAGTAACTCAAATCAATCAATCTTCATTCATTATATTGTAATTCATCTAACTATTCCCAATTTTCTTCTCATTTTAGCATCAATAACAAACCAGTGAAGTGAATAATTCATCTGAAAGAAAAAAAAAACTGCAAAATAATTAAGTGAAATAAAAACGGATCGAAGTAGCTTGTGGATTATTATTTAACAGAAAAATAAATCAAAATAGACTTTGAAAAGTGAAAATAAAATTAAAAATCATAACAAGCTTTGAAATTTTGCCAATACAAAATTAGTTGAAATTGACTTGTGCTTAAATAAAGGACTTTTGTGTGTTTTTGTGGTTGAAAAAAATTAAAAGTGTGCAAAACTGAGCAAAAAAGTGGACAAAAATCGAGCAATAATAAGGAAAACTGTCAACAATTGAGAAAAATCACCGAAAATTTTCCCACGCAACCCTCTTTTTTGCATCTCAAATTCACAATCACCACAGTGATTAAACCTCATAAAAAGGACAGCAATAATTAACTTTGATATTTATCCGAAATCATCAACATCGTGTACATCAGCTGAATAATTCCATAAGGATATATTTGTATTAAGGTTTGTTATCACATTTTCATTATTTACTCTTGTCCAGTTTACTGTCCGGCAATTGCAACCCCTCCGATATCATTAACTACTCTGTTTAATCGTCTTTGTTGTAATCTCCGATAAAAGTGCGAAAAAAAAAAATTGAGGGAGAAAAAATTTTCTTGTGCAAATTAATTAAGTGAGAAAATGAGAAGGTTGATGAGAAGCTGCGAATGGTAAAAATAACAAAAAGGGGGAAAAATTAAGACGGAAAATTCCCACAGTTGATTATAAAGGAAACAAAAAGAGTAGTCAGGAAGTTGAAAGCAGAGATTGAAAATGAAAAGATAAAACGAAGAATAAAAGTGGAAAAGTGCGGCGTGAAAAAAGGGGAGAAAAACTGACTGAGGGTGGAGGGAAAAACAATTAAAAGACTGTGAGGTTAATGGGAAAAATTGGTGGATTTTGTGAAGAATTTGTGGAAATTTTCTAAGAATTTGTGAAATTAAAGATTTTTGACAGATTTATAAAATTTTAAACATTTTACTTCTTAGTAAGACTTGACCAGATATTTGCTTCTTATGTAAGTCAAAAATTGACACCAAAATAATTTCAAACAATCAATAACCATCTTCAATTCTACAAAAAATTTAAAAATTCCTCCAATCTTCTTCACAAAAATCTCAAATCATTCTACGATATTTTCCAGTAGCAAAAATCAACTCAAATCCCAAAAGAATCATAATAAATGGCTACCTTATATCCATATTATTGCCTTCTTTTCTTTAAAAATTAAGTCATGCAATGACCGATCGTTTACCTGACACGATAAAATATAGCAAAAAACTACATATAGTGAATAAAGAGAAGCTATTAACATGCAAAAAATGTAAGGAAGAGCAACCAACACGGAATTGGTATCTGTGTGACTGTTATTTAGGGTTTGAAAAGAGATAAATTAATTAATTTAGGGATTCTGGATTGAGAATTTTGAACTCCTTCCTCATGTTCCCCTCGTGCTCCATAATAGTAAAACCAAGTAAAACTGAACCTATAGAATGAAATTTTGAGGTTATGTTGACTAAAATTACCTTTAAATACTCAAAAAGTCAAAAATTTAGAATTCAGCACAAAATCCCATTTTCTTCCATATATATTAAAACTTCTAATAAATTCAAAATCAGATCCGAGGTAACAGCAGCAATAATTCAAACTACCAAACCTTCTAATTCTGCATCATGCAATGCAAAACAAAATCCGCAAGAATCTCCACACAAGCAAATTAAAAAGTCACAGGTAGACCAAAATACATGAAATAAAATAAAAAAAAGCCGAGAAAACTTTCGTGCGCGACTTCATTAAAAATGCGAGCAGAAAGTGTTTAGTAATTTGTAAAACATAAGTGTTAACACGTTTCAATTCCACATTTTTTTTTTCTTCCTTGGGCTTCATTAATGACCAAGTGACGGACTCTTATTCATTATTACGATTCCAATACGCAGCAACACCTTGTTCCACAGTCAGAGATAAAAAATTTAGATAAAGAACACGCAATGGTGCGCTTTGCCTTCTTATTTTTTTTATTTCATTATTTAGTGGACAGACGGCGCTTTTGCATTGTGTGCGTGCGCGCTGACCGCCCTCAGGCCTCCCTGATCAGCTGTTTTTGCCTTTGATTTTTTTATATTATTTTTACACATTCACTGTCATGCCGGCTTTTTTTTATTATTTTTCAATATTTTTATGCTTCTTGTGGAACCACCTGGGTACTCATGTTTTCTGAGACTCATGTTGCACTTGTTCATGCACGGATGGGAATTTCTTTTTAAAGGGGTTGAAAGAATGTGTTTTTTTTTTTGCATTTTTATTTCAATGCCCTTTTTTGAATTGGAGTTAAAAATAAAGTTTCATGTAAAAGGAAAATGTGAAATTTCCTTTGTACTAATTATCGAGTAATTTGTAGCACATAATAAAAACAATATTCAAGCACATGGGGGGAATGTAAAATTGAATTTAAATTTTTTTTCTGTGAGTTTTTTTTGCACAGTTTTGATGGATGAAGGAAATAGTTTTGTTAGTTTGAAATTTTTGAGAGGGGAATTTTGGAATTTTGACAAAAATTTGAATATTTACAGTTTTGTAGCTTTCTTATAAGGGCTGATAAAGCCTGATTTGCTGAATATGGATCATTATTAAGCTTAATTTTATGTAATTGACAATTTATAGAACTTCAAGAGGAGTATGGGGTGAACCAAAACTTATACTCCGTAACAAGATTGTAAACCATGTCCCCTACCCCGTAATTTCAAATTACACCTTTTTTAACTAAAACTGCAACTTTTTGTCATTAAAAATTCAACAAATAATTCTAGAAACAAAATATATCCATTAATTCTGTCCCATTATCAAAAAAAAAATTAATTCAAACAACTAAACGTAAATTTCGTAACGACTGAATGAACAGGAAGTGATTATTAGGGCTCAAATTGTAAAAACTATGAAAAATCCACCAATACAATTCCATAATTCTCCTAGTAAATCTAATAAATTCAATTTCCTTTGTATTTGTATCAAAATAAAATAAAAATTTATTAATAATCGGCAGCAAATGAAATAAAAAACGAGGCACAAAATGTGTTTTTTTGCTGTTCTCTAAAAAAAAGTGTAGAGAATAAATTTCAAATTTCATTCAAAAAAAAACGTGAAACAAAGTTTCTCTATGGAAACGAACACACATGTACGATAAATTTTGATGAATAGGAGGAAAGAAAATACATAAAAAAATGAATAGAAACTTCATAACAATTAAAAAAGGATCATTAAGGATCACCTACAGAATTTTTTTTTATCACACCATAAAAAACTATAAAAAAAATATTTTTAATGAATAGAAGCACGAAGAAAACAAAAAAGAGGAGAAGAAGAAGCAAAAAGGATCAACAACAACAAAGAAATTCCTTTAACGATTTGTTTGGGGTGCAATGTTTGACGATTGCCATGAAAAGCATACATATTGATGATTTTGAGCGCGATTTGTGGGAGTTTGGGTGATTTTGAGGGAGTTTTATTGTAAATTTAGAAGTTATGAATGTGGTTTTCTAAAATATTTTAGGTTAGTTTCTTAAAAATCTAAAATTTCGAGGTTATATACTCTGCAAATTTTGATACTTTAAGGTTATATTGCAAAATATTTAACATTTTGAGGTTATATTGATAAATTTTGTCATTACTTCAAATCTTAATTGCCCAAACTTGGACATTATATACCAACTACCTCACCCATACTTGTTCTATTAATTCCATCAACCAATTCCTGTTCCTTAATCATCCATTAATTCTCTTCACTCGTTCATCATCATTTTTTATGAATTTCTTTAAACAGTTTCCATTTTTTACTCTCTTATTTCTGTTTTAATGTTTCTTTCTTGTCTATCAATAACTGGAAATAGGATGAAGATGACGAAAAAAGGAAATTGAAATAAAAAGTTTTTTTTTTGTTTTGTTAGAAATAAAAGGAAAGAATAATTTTTATAATTTATTGTTAAAAATTGAAAAGATATTTTTTGAAGAATATAGTTGGATTTATTGTTATATAGTGTCTTTGTAGCTACATATGAGAATTCTAGTAATGCTATAGTAGCAATGTTGGGAATTTTGAATTAAGAACTGTGAAATAAAATGATTCATGAGTCCTTAAATGATAGAAAAGTTTAGATAAATTACATATTGATCAATTTTGTTCAATTTTGATCATTTTACCGGTTCCACGCTCTTGGTAGGAGCGTTTCCATGGGGATTTGGTGTCAACCCTGTTAAACCATCTTTTATGCTTATATATGATTTAAATATCAGTCTTAAAAATCCAAACTACCTAATTTGCATTATCTGCAACAAAATACCAAAAAGATTTACAAAACAAACCACAAAATACGCAGCAAAAAAATGGAGAAGATTTGATTAAGAAAGAATTATTGCAGGCAGTTGTTCGTCTAACAAACAAATAAACCTGCATATTTTCTATTAAAAATGAGAAAAAATAACATAAAATATTATTAAAATTTTTCTTGCAAACTAAGAATTGGGAAAGAAAAGAATTCAAATTAAAGAGAGCGATGCTAATGGCTTAGCATACATGAACGGAATTAGAAAATGCACAACAGAAGAGGAGAAGAAAAAAAAAAAAACTTTGCAAATTTTAGACAATAAAGGAATTAAGAGCACAATAGGACGTGCATAAATTGATCCAGGTGCAAAACTGCTTTTTTTGGCATTAAAAACTGAAATTTTGTTGCCTTTTGTTTTCTCTTCTGTCTTTTTCCTTTTTCTCATTTCTACCTTTGCCCCTTGCTATACCTTGTATATTTGTGCATTGTTGTGTATTTTATCTCCATTTCACTCACTCATTCTCGTTTTGTTTATTTTCTTCGTTTTGTGCATTTTTTGTTATTTCATTTTCGGGGTTTTTGTTTTTGTTAAAATTTTATCTGTTTTTATGAGACATAGATTGGTAGATTTTGATAATATGGAGGTGATTAAATGGTTTAAAGGAGCAGGAGCGTATTCAGGAATTTGAAGAAAAAATCCCAAAACTTGAGTTCAAGGGAGGCTTTTTAGGGTTTGGGGTATAAAAAATCACACACTAGTTTACTGACTACAATTTTTTAATTATTAAAAAGCTCAAAAAAGCCGACATATGTCAAATTTCGTCAGAATTCTTCTCCACAATTCCTTCATCAATCAACTTCCATTCACAAACTCATTCATATCAGTAAAATTTAATTTAAAATACATAGTAAACAAATAGATAAAAAATCACGATATTTTAAACTTATGGCGGGTTAAAAAAAAATGTGCAAAAAAATCCACATTTGCAATTTCACTCAATACATATTGTATTTGTCAATTCAACACTATCAAGCATTAGTTTCAACTGGCATGTAATGGTGGAAATCGGCATATAATTTAAATTCAATTATAAAATGAATTTTTTACTGCTGTTTTTTTATTTTTATTTTGTTGTTTATAGTTCAATAATAAAAAAAAAACAGTGAAAGAAATTGTGTACACAATGGGAATAGAGAGCATATAAATGGAAATAGAGGAGTGAATGGAACTAGAAAATGGTGTGAAATGAAATAATTGGATAAAAAGAAGAAATCAATACACGGTTTTATTACTTTTGAAGGAGTTTTTTGGGATTTGTTATCGAGAAACTTAGAAATTGCAATAAATTAAGTGGTAGGACCGGCCAATCATCTTTTGATCAGTTTTAGGTCCAACTCGAATTCTAGTTCTTACCTAGTTAATTTAAAAAAATTGAATTTCCAAAAAAACATCAATTCTTTTCTGAATATTAGCTATATCGATCCTCATTCACCATCCAAAACTAATCTTCAGCTCACAATGCATGTCTTAAAATGTCAAAATTTTGTACCTGATTTTACACTTTCTCTGATTCATTTCAAAATGAAAAATATCTCACAGGAAAAAAGTAATCAACTTGAAATTCGAGTAAAAGCAAACAAAACAAAGAAGATTCCTTTTTTTTGTATTTCTAATCCTAGAATTTTTTTATCCTTTCTCGCATCATTTGTCACATGAGATAAATGAGTTACATTTTGTGTGTTGATGTGTGTAAAAATAAAAATACTCACAACTGTGTATGGGTGTAGAAAATTGTAAAAGGTAGAAAAACTCACATGTTTTGCAAATTCATTGTTCTTTTAAATTTTTTTGAGTCTGGGAATAAATATTTGTGCATTTTTTGCAAATAAATGAGAATTGTGATGCCAAAAATGATGAATAAATTATAAAAATCGTACGTTAACAGCACTTTGTACTAGAAAATATAAATTTGACTCTAAATCATAAAATTAACAACATTAAACCTCGTAAACTGCAAATTAGAATCAAAATCATTTGAAAATCATAACCTAAAATATGAAAATCATACATCCAAATACGAATAAACCCATATCCACTTATGTATCTTCGACATATAATGAAACTAATTTACGAACCCATAAATAATGAAAATTCATTCATTTAAGATTCTTGCTTTTTACAAAAAGGAAGCGGCAAATCTTTTTTTCTCCTCTTCTGTTTCATTTCCAAAAAAAATTAAAAACTCGTTTTTGAATTGAAAAAGTAAAAAAAAAAAATTGTTTAATTGAAGAAGAGAAAGAAGAAGAAGAAATATGAAATTAAAAATGCTAAGGGTGCAAAAAAAGGTGAAATATGAAGTCTTTTTGTTGAATTTCTCATGTCCATTAAGTACTTTTTAGAGATATTGGTGCTTTTGTTTGAATTTTATGTCTATTTAGGGGATTCTGATCTAAACTAATACATTAATATTAGTTTAAGACATGGTCATGTTGGTCATCATATTTGTGAAATTAAAGACACCAGTGTGCAGTAGCATGTTTCGTTCCATGGGACTAAAATATCCTTTTTCATTAAAAAAAATTATTTTTATTTAATTATAATTGTCATTTTTTTTTCTCCAAATAACATAAATCGAGAAATGGATCCAAAATTCGGCACCAAGTCAGTACCATGTCAGTTTGAGCACGAATTTTGTTTTGATTAACCGACTTGTAGTATTCAGGATTAATATCATATTTCTAAAATTCGACATAATACGACAAATTTGACGAAACGTCAAATAATTGCATTTCTTAAGAATCCCTATCCAAATCCTGAATCTTTATTAATTCCTCTACCTGGCGAAAAAAAAATCCAAATGGTCATAAGAGTATTTAAAACAACATCGTAATATGAATATTCAACACAACTACATTCATAAAAACAAATAACAATAGCTAATAATACATTTCTTAATGTATCGTTACAAAGGAGAGGATTTTAAGATTTTATTTAGAACAATAGAAGCAGAAACAGGATTTTTTTTTTGATATTTTTCCACATCGTCATTTCACAATTGCACACACAGACAACAAACTGTGAAGGTTAAAACTTGAAACCTTTTGCTAAAAATGTAATTTTTTTCATTATTTAATGAAGGAATAAGAAATATTAGTAAGAAATTAGACATTTATAGGAAGTTAAAGCGCATTTTTCATATGACAAATATACGAGCAGTCAGTCAGACAAACCAATATAATCCTTTACAAATAAATACACTAAAATTCTAAACAAAAGAAATTTTTAATGTCGTCCCTTAAGAAAAAAAAAAGTTTTCAATTATATTTCGAATGTTATTAATTCTCGTGAAATCTTCTTCTGTTGACATTCTGGATTTTATTTTTACTTTTTTGCTTCTTCAATTCATTTATTAAAAAATGTTCATATATGTAAGCAGCGTGCATTGTTTTCTTCTTACTTTGTTGAACATGTCTCTTACATTTATGAGTCCTCGTGTATGACGATCTCATTTATTGAATTTAATTTCTCGTTTTTCTTTCTTTATATTTTAGTTAAGATATTGTTGCGATCTTCAAATCATGCTATATATATGAGGGGGTATTTTACGGGGTTAAATGTGATATGTGCTTGCTATGTGAATTTTTTGGATTTGTTAAAGGGAAATTGGGAAGTGAAATTGATATATTGACAATTTTCTAGCTAAACGATAATTTTAAGCAGTAAAGATACCAAATTGAAATGATTTAGTCAGAATTTATCTACTTTAGGCTGTCTTAACTTCAAAGAAAATTTATGTTTATATAAAAATCACTCAAAAACCATCACAACACTTCTTGACCTCTGTAACTATAAATATGATTCATTAAACTACAAAAATTAATCCCCATATGATCCAATAATTCAAATTCATCCAACAAAAGCTCCATTTCTCTTCTTCTACAAAAGTAATCTTTCTTATTATTCATCTGTAAACCATGAAATAATTTCTTTTGATTTTTTTGCGAAAAAGTCATACATCATCGTCATCGTCAGCATCTAACATTAAATACATCTGTAGTCGTTATGTCTATCTTTCTTAAATCTATCGTTTGACTATGTGTGTGATTCTATTCATTAAGAAATCATCATTACAATGACGGAGCAATCACATTGAATAATCTCGTAAGTTTTCTTGGAATGGAATTAATTTTTTAAACATTGAGAATTTTGTGGTGAGATGGAATTAGGTTTTGATGTGGTCTAGTGGAACTGTTTATTCACTAGTCTTAACTCAGGTTCACGAATAGTGGAGAATCTAGTGCCGGACTCTTGGATCGATTTACCGACTTGTGTTATTCGGGATAAAAGTTAAATATTCAATGGATCTCATTTTAAACCCAAAATCCGACGACAGAGTTGATGAACTCTTTCAATTGCCTTTTTTTAATAAGCCTTAAATTAAATTTTACTTCCAACTCCACATACGAAAAAAGTAATTGCTTCTTTTCTCAAAAAGAGTCTTCTTATATACCTCGATTGCGCATTGTGTGGTGCTCTTTTCTTCTAATTTCTTTGATTCGCAATTTATTACAACTATTGCTGATTCTTTTGACTTCTTTTTGTTAATTTCTTCTCATGACGTGTTGATGATTTTTTTTTATTTTGTTATTTGAGAGACTTCATACGGGAAAATAATATCAATATGAGAATGAATAAGAAGAATGATAGGAATTAAATTGGTGTACGTGATTGGTTTTTTGAGACTTTTTAGTGGAAAATTGAGCAAATTTAATAGCTTACTCTTGATAAGAATTATTGGTTGTCATAATCAGGAGTGAAAACAGTAAAAATGCGGAAATGATATTCTTAATTATTTCAAAAACGGAACTAAATTGATTTAAAATTCTTAATAACGTATTGTAAAACTTTACAAATTTTTTAACATCTTTGGCTACTCCCCTGAGAGTCACTTTAGATTAAATAATCTCCAACCTCCATCAAAATACCTCATTCTATTTTTAGTGTCAATTTATGACCATTTCCATAATCAAGAACTTCCGTACAAAAAAGTAATAATTTTCTCATGAAATATTCATCCAAAAAAATACTCAATTAATTCCATCATCGTTCTTAATATTAATGAGACAAAATAAAATCACAAATTCATATCTTGCTGTTCTCCTTCTTGATTTTTTTCTCTTCGAATCGATGTGCAAATGAGATCAATTCGAGTTTACAAAATGAAATTATTATTCATCTTTTTTTACAATTTCTCATCGCACCGCAGTTTGAAACATTTTTCTTTCTTCTTAATAAATAATGAATTCGCAAATCTAATGACACATCTGCAGATTTTCTCTGCTTGATCGCGCAGAGTTACAGTTCATCTCATTTCTTTACATGTCGTCTCGTGTATGTACTCATGTGTATGTCTATTCCAAATTAGGGAATTCTTTGATATCGCATTTGAAATTAAAAGATTTTTTTCTTCTTTTTACTTCTTTTGATATTTAATTAAAGATGGAAAATGTTCAGCATTTATGGATTAATGTTGTGCGAGCTTGTGGGAATCTGTGGGAATTTTATAGGTTGGAAATGCTACTGAGTGAGGATTTAGAAGGAATTAATGCTGATTTAATTATAAAAAAAATTAAATTTTGACGTCCGCCATTTTGTATTTTTTACTCTCACTTCGAAAAGAATTTTAGTTATAACTTTTAACTCTTTTAATATTATCAAGTAAAATTTAGATAAATTTGTGCAAAAAAGTGGCAAGGATCGTTCAAAGGCTCTCAAGATATTGACATAACCTTAAAATGTAATGAAACTTAATTATTTGTAACAAAATTGAAACTCATTCAGACATATATACCCAAAAAAAGTCTAAAATTTACCGTTAATTTCGTCATTCATCAGTCGTCGCTGAACATATGTCATTCACACAGAAAACAAATGAAATGTGAAGACTAAAAAGCTAGAAACCAACCAGAATAGAGCAAAAAAATTAGAAAAATAATTGTAACAAAGCCGACCTCAAAATTTTTTTTTTTCGTTTCAATTATTTACATTAAATTTGATACCATTAAATAATGCCAAAAGATGGAATCAAGCCAACCATTTATTAAATATTTTTTCAAGTCTTTTCAACGGTCACACATCGTTCAGCAAAACAAAAGAAGTAAAAAAATTTTTTTTTCACTCACACATGCGAGTTTGTTTTTAGAAACTCATCGCAAATCAAAAAAACTTCAAAATCCGGTAATGCCAATCCCTCATTGAAATGAAAGCAGAAAGCGACAAACAATTGAATTTTTTTTTTTTGCTCATAATTTCCATGTTTCATATTCCTTCTCATTATTTTGCAATTTAATTACACATATACAGTCACATAAGATGTGGAATTAAGCAGTTGGTCGTTGGTGCTAGATGCTTACTTTTGTTTGAATTTTGAATTTGCTTTTGTTGATGTTATTATTGTTATTAACATTCATTTTGTGTGCGCTAGCTGCTGCTGTAGACCGTCTGTTGAATGTCTTTATAGATATTATAGGAAATTGTTTTAAAATATTTTAATAGAGAGGGTGCGAGGGGGTCGTAACTGTAGACATCTAATGAAGATTTAAAAATTTTAGAAAATGTCAAATTTTGTCAAAAATATTTTCCGATTTAATTACAGAAAAATTTAATTTTTTCATAATATTTCAAACTTTTTTATAGTTGCACACCCCTCGATACCCCATCTCATTCTTCAACATCCTTCACTCCTAATCCCTCATTCATTGACACACATTCAGGGTGGATGAATGACAAATATTTTCATACATCGAGGGTTGCAAAAAAAACACCCATAACACCAGTACTTAAACATGTTCAATAAATGATACGATGATCATGTTGCGCGAAACATTTTTTAGTCCATAAAATCCAATCGACAACAAAAAAATTTGTTTTTATTCAGTCCTCATCATCATCATCATCATCGCAATTATACACACAACAAAAAAAAATTATTTCATTTCATTATAATTACCACTTTTGTGTTAGCGGATTTGCCCACTTTTTCTTGTGTACGCGTCAGTTTGGAGAATTCTTTGTTCCGATTTGAGGCAGTTGAGTTGAATAAAAATTATTATTTTTTTGGCTTCTGTGTAATTGTAATTTACGAGCAGTTACTAAATTCGGTGAAATTTTGAGATTCTTAACCTGAAAATTTATACGAAATATTCTAAATTGTTTTATTTATAGGCAAAACTTAATTGCTTCTTCCATTGAATTCCATTGCTTCAAATCCACTCAATATAATTATCACAATTATGCCTACAAAGCAATTATTGTTCTGATTCTTTTCTGTTTTAATAATTCGTTTTTGATTGAAGCGAGAAATAAAAATTGAATATCAATTAAGTTCTCAAAAATATGTGATCTGGGCTGCATATGTTTTGAAGTTGGATATTGCTAGGTGTCCTGGGACTTGCTTTTCCCACCTAATCTAAAAGATTATTTTTATTTCCATCACATTTCCTCAAATCTACAAAATAGTCACAATCAAAATTCATAAAAGTTGCTTTTAAATATTTTTTTCCAACTAAATTGACATTTGATAATTCATCTATACTCGATAATATCCACAAATAAAAAAAAAGACAGCAAAAAAATTATTAGAGTCACAAAAATAAAATCGAAATCGAACGAAAAAAATTCCTCACCCGGTTCAACTCTCCAATTATAATCAATTTAAATGAATTAAAAACAAATTAAAATTTTTTTCTCTCTTGTCGAACTCTTTCTGCATTCATTATTTTTTATGTGATTGTTAAACAGAAATTGGATGGGTGTGATTTTTTTTTTGATGTAGAAATATATGTTTTCGAAATGTTGGTTTTCCTATTTTTTAGACGAGCTATTGTCTTCTATTGGGACAAAATAGTGCTCCATGGCTTCCCTTACTCGCTAAAATTTTTTAAATTTCGCCATTTTGTTTTTTTGTCACCTCAAAAAGTTTTTCTTTATTTATTTTAATCAAATCAAATTTTAAATTCCAAAAATCAATAAATTTAGTAGAAAAAAGTGGCAACGATTCTTATAACCTAAAATATTTAGCCAAAATACAACATAACCTCAAAAATTACAGCAAAAACTGTAATTGAAAGCTTCATGACACAAGTAATTTTATAAATAATTTTAAAAATATATAATTTTCATGTATTTTTAAATAATTGCGAAATAGAAAAGCTACAAAAATAATTGTGATTAGTCAATAATAATAATGAGCAAGTGGGAGTGAGACGAAGCTAATTCTCGAATCAAAATGAAGAGTTTTGTGATAATTGACAATAATTGCGATTGGATATATGAAAAAAGTTTGTTGATAAAAAAAATTAAAAATGTTGACAATTTTTGTCGATGATGACGCAAAATAATAAATTAAACGTGAGCTATTGGGAATAACAAACAGAAAATTTAATGAAAATTCGATGACTGTTGATAAGCAGCTTGTAAGATGTTTACAGAAAAATTAAAAATATGTATGTGGGACTGCATGTGGATTTTTTAATTTATTTTATTTGCAAGAAAAATTTATGGAAAGTTGTGTGTGGGCAAAAAACAGCATACTCGTGTTGTTTGTTTGTTTTGTAAACAGAATGGCAGTTTTTGAGCATAAGTGTGTGCTATAATAAAGTTTTTCGGGATCGTTGCTATGCAATTGTTTGTAATTTAGCTCAATAGAAGTGTTTGGTGTTTGATATTGGACATATTTTGTTAAAAGTGTCCAAATTCGTATGCAGCATACGATTTTAGACATTTCATGCTAAATGTATATGCAGTGCATGGTTTATGACCCACAATATCTTAGCAAACTCAATAAATCAATAATCCACACATGTTACGCAATGATCCATAAACATTCCACATTATATTCATCCATAAAAACAAACGTTAATGAAGAAAACATATTCAGAAGCTAAAACATCATCGACATTCCATTCTATTAGCTTCCTTCAATCATTTTCTTCTTCATATTCCATATTTTTGCACAAAAGGCAACAAAATTGTAAATTTTCTACCTGAAACTCATCCATCAAAGCACATCCAAGTGTAAATCAATTTTTTTTAAGAACTTGAAGATCGCTCAAAAAAAAAATTTTTTTTCACCCATTTTTTTCTGAAACAAAAACCCAAAAAATGCCACAAAAGAAGACTAAAAAAAAGGAAGAAGAAAAGGAATTGAAAAGATTGAAAGAGAAAGATGATGATGATCCATTGAGTAGTAAGAGCAAATGCCCAGGTGTACATACAATAAGAAAATACTTTTCATAGATTTAACGATGACGATGATGATTTAGCTTGTCAGATGATGCTTATGGGAGAAGATATTGTCTTACCTTATGTGTGTGTGTGGCTGTATGTGAAATAGAAAATTTGTTACAAAGCGAGTTGATGATGTTGAACTGATTCTGTCGTGAGTTTTGAAGAGTATATGAGCGAATTTTGTTTCTTGTCACATGAGTTTGTGGATTTTTGTAGAAAATCTAAAACCATTTGTAGGAATCTAAAACCATGTCCTCCGCACGACTGTCATCAATAACAAAACTAAACCGATCCAATGAAACCATTTATTTATACCATTGTACCCAAATTGGATCCATTTCATCACAATTCAATTCCACAAACAAAAGAGTCACTAAAAATCCACAAAAAATCGTGAAAATTTACCATTACCCAATAAGTCGACTTATGTTAATATAATTACAAATCTATATTTCATTACAAAATTAAAAATCAATTCAAAATTATGTTAACAAAAGTGTTTAGGCCACATATCCAAATAACATTAAAATGAGATCACATAATAGTTCATCATTGAAATTAATGTGTCTAATAGCCATGATGGCAACACGTTTTCATCCACAAAAATTTTTAATTAACTTAACTTAAGCCCCAACAAAGAGGCTGAAATCAAAACCTCAATCGAATTTAAATGAATATTGATCTGTGAGGTCAGCATTAATATTTTTTTTACTTTTCGGCTGTAAAATGCCCTCAACTTCAATCTTCAATCTTCATTAACTCAATACTTTAAGATTTTTATATTATATTTATTTTCAAAAATGAAACAAAACAAAAGAAAATGAAATAAAAAGATGAAAAAAAAATAAACTTTTGGCAACAAACGAATAATAAAAATTGACAAGTTAGGGAATAATTCAGGTGATGTTGTTTTTTATCTTTGAGGTTATGTATTTTTGGATTCAGCTAAATCCCCTAAATTCAATTTGAGTTTGATCTTCTAGGGTCGAGCAGACTTAGATTCTTTCGGATCGAGCTAATTTAGATTTTCACAAGTCGATAATAGACAGTCAGCCCCAAACATGCACCTACCTCACTCCACACCCACCAAATCTAGTAAAATAAATTCCAAAACAGTCAAAAACCACAAAAAATCATTCCCAACTGAGAAAGACCAAGAAAAGAAATCAAAAAGAAAAATTATTATTTTATCAATCGCTTGCCACTCACATCATACTCGCCACAATTAAACTATACATAAAGGTATTGTTCATGAAATGCTTAGAGTGTACTCAAAGAATTTTCTACAGCGGTTCTCAAATCGCGATCTATTGATGTGATAGGAATCAGGTGTGGAGACTCGTGTAATTGCAAATTGGCGATTGACCTTTGTGTGGGGTCGATGAATTCATGAGGGAACATAGTTACCATACCCATACCCCCTTGTTACAATCCATCAAGTCCATTAACTCATTAACCATTCCAAATGTAATTTCTTAAGATGAAAAAAAAGTTATTCAACAAATAATAACAATAACAATAAAAATAATAAAAAAATTAAAAAAATAACACAATGAAATCTAAGAAGATCGAAAAAGAAGCAACAATCATCAGATCATAAAAACCATCACAATTGAAGTCAAAGCGAAGTAAAAGGCACAAAAATCAAAAGAATTTTTTTTTTTCATCTCTCGTTCTCCTTCGTGTGTTATTTCATTTCTGTGTTAATTAATTATTTCCAATCACGGCGGTGGTGATGATGAATTTGATGCCTCGCACTTTGTTCTTCTTGTGTCTCTTTCTCCTCTTTGCTCTGTTACGCTTTTTTTACCTCTTCACTCGTTAATATTGATTCTGCTGCTGCTGCTGGTTTCAAGAAATGAAATTCCATATGTGAACAAAAGGTGGATTTTGAGCTGATTTTGCTGAGGTAGGGATTAGATGAGGATTGGCGGTTTGGGAGTGGATTCTTGTATAGTTTAATTATTTGAGATATAACTGTCCTTCCCTTGAATGACTAGAGTGAAACATAACTTATATCATATGACCCTACATTCAGGTTAAAACCTCTGGAATTTTATGCACCACTGTCCTAGATGCAGAGACTTAGTCAGAATTTTTTTGCAAATGTTTGACTGAAGCTTAAATTTAATCCGAATTTTCAGTTTAACATTAGATTCTTGATTTGAATTCTTAACTCGACTAAGGAAAGTGTTTGATATAAACATGCGCTTTAAAAGCTCAAAACTCCGTCACAACCTAACCTCAAACTTCCTCATATTTTCATTCCATTTATTTCACCTCATATATATGAATTTTTTAATTCTTTACTTTATTTTCTAAAGAAACAAACAAATACAAACTCACGAAAACATAATTAATAATTTTAATTGATACTCGAAATCTGAGAATTTTATTCTTTTCGTTCTCTCTATATTCGATTTCATAAGGAGGCTTTTGGTCCATGTTAGATATAAAATGAATATAAAACAGAAAAGAAACTGATGAGTTGCGACGAGATAAGCGCATTAGAGAGGTGAGACGAATAGCATCAATCATGCCACAGCTGAACAACAACAAAAAAATAGAATTTTTTTTTTAACTTTCGCTTCATAAATTTTTGTTGTTATTGAGAGAGTGAGATGACCGCATCACACCGGAATGCATTGAGCAATACAAACAACGTGAAATGATTCTTGTTATATACCCGCATGCATGTATATTATGTATACAGTGTTGCATGTCTGGTTTTTTTTCTCGAAAATGTGCGATATCAGTTCGCAAGTCAGTGCGATGCAGTTCAACTTGAGATGTCTGAATTCAATGCACTTTAAAAAAAATTGTTGATGACGTAAGGTAGAGAATACTCTCAAAAGTCGTGGGTGTTGTGCGATTTATGAATAGCGAAAACAATGAGACATGAGACAGAGTTAATTAAAATAAATGAGAAATTAGGTGTGAAATTAAAATGTTTATTTTGAGTGGATGGAAATGAGTGTGTTGAAATAATTGATTGTAATTTGTCAAATATGTCTGGTGTATGATTGAGGTTAGGAGGGTATTGAATATACATTTTTTACTTTTCTGGTTCTAGTAGGTCATTAGACTACAAAATTATGACAGTTTTTAATCCCATTTCACTTTCATCAAACATTGACCCTCCAAAATCTCAACTTCCTGCCATTTTTCAGCTGAAAAGTGAAAGGACGTCTCAATTGCATGCAACACTTATGCTATAATACACACGAGAGAAGTGAATATGAAGAGACAATATTACATAAGAATAGGAAACCAAATGATCTTCATCATTGTCATCATTATTTGTCACGTCATGATATAACATGATATACCTTTCTTCTTGTTGTCATAATTGAGCTCGATATCAATATGTTCGAATTCTCGTTATGTATTCGAAATTTGAATTTTAAGGTTTTGAATCTAAAAAGTCATCTAAAATTAAAAAAAAAATACACCTCAGTATCCCCAAAAAATGCGCCATACCCCCGAAAAAATAGTCTAATTTCACCTGATCAACTTCTCATAACAACTTTGAATTCGTCACGCCGTCACTGTCGTCAATTCCTCACCTCGTTATTTTGTTACTCTTTAAATTTATCTACTTAGTTAGTTACTTATTCATCCACTCAACGAAAAAATACTTTTTTTCGGATTTCTCTTCTTCTCTTATTCAATCTACTCACTCAACCATCAACATTGATCCATACACGAACAAATAATAATAATAAATATACAGTCCAGACGTAAGAATAAGAAAAAAAGGAAAGAAAAACAGCGACTCATGAAATTCCAACGGATTTTCGAGCACAGAGGAGATAGAAATTTTCAAAATAATAATAAGGAATAAGAACAGCAAGAAGATCACATTGAGAAAAATTAAAGAATTAACACTTTATGATTGTTGAAACAAGAAATTAAACGAATGATGATGATGAAGAAGATGGAAAGAATGAGAAATGAATTGTGGATGGGATCATGATTTTGTGGTAACAAACTTATATTTTTTTGTGTTTTGTGGACTTATTCAAATATTATGGATATTCATAAACTCAATTCTCACTTTGGTTTCGTTCATTTTAATGACTTGAGTTTAAAATTCTTTTAATTGTTAACAAAGGAATTCTTGTGTTTTTGAGGAATTTTGGTTAAAAATAGAGACTCCTTGTGAGTGTGACTCCTTTTTTGGACAAAATTCTTTTGTAATCCTAAGACTAAACTGAATGTAATTCTTAAATTAAGTAAATTTTAATCCCGGTATCGAAAACCCCAGCCTGGATGTCCTCCATAAAAGGAAATTAATATCACTTCAAGAAAAAAAAAGTCACATAACAAAATGAACTGAATTAAAAGTTTCCCAATACACAATTCGAATATCTTAAAATATCATGCAAGATTTCTCGAAAATATTCATTGTCATTCAAAAATGAATAATTTTAATTTTTTTTTCCTTTCCTCGATCGAGAGTTAAATAAATTCATACCACACCTTAATCACCGATATCTTCTCTTACTCGCACACTTCTCCTTCTCAACATTTCATTTCATTTCATCATCAACAAAAAAAAATTAATGTTTCTTCTTCTTGTTATTTTGTTCTGTTAAATTCAATTTCAATTCGACATGAAGAGAAAATTTCATTTCATTTAATTTCAAATTTGTGAATCTCTTCTTTTCTGGCTGTTTTTTGATTGATTTTCTCATTTTCAATTATGTTTCATGAAGGAATAAAATAAAAAGAAAATATGTTAAGATATTGAGGAGTTTGTTAAGAAGAAAAATCAATTCAATCAATATTTAAAAAGAAATGTGAATTTAAAATTTAGTATTGATGTTGAAAGAACAAAAGGAATGAAATTGAGAAGTAAAAGTATCGATTTTGGTGTTATTTGTGGGTTCATGGACTTTTACATAAATAATTATGGAGATTTTTGGGAATTGATGAGCTAATTTTATACTGAAACTTAAGAACTTAGTGATATAATCTTAAAATTTGGTGACTTCAACTTCAAAGTTTAATAACATTACCTCAAAAATTTAATCATTATCTAAACATTCAGTAACTTAATCTCAAAAACTAGCAACATAACTTCAAAATTTAATCCAAATGACTCATTACCCCCTCATAGCCCAATAAGCGATTTCATTGAATTACAAAGTAAAGAAATAAAATATGAAAAGTAATGTTTAATCGATCATGTGAGTTGAGACAGGCAAGAATTTGAGTTCAATAAAGATTTTTTTTGTATATTTATGAATAACAAGAATAAGCAGCACAAAAGGTGATCACCATAAACTTTGTATTGGGGATTATTGAGCGAAACAAAAAAGAGAGAATTCTCGCGGTTGTTTCTTGGGTGGTCGAAACAATTCATAGAGTTCATAGTCGCGCCTGTAGATTAGATATTGTATATACTCTCTTAAAGTATAATGTACAAGTGTGAGAGCTCTGGTGTTTTATGGCTCGAAATCGGCTATTATGGAAATTTGTTTGTTGTTGTTAAAGCTTTTTTTTCTAGCACTATTTTGACACCTTAAGGCGATTAACGATGAAGACTCTTTTGTCTTTTACTTCTTTTTTTCGCGAATTTTATTCTTCTTCTCAAGACGGGTTTGTGTGTCGTTTTGATTAGCACAATTTATGGCGAATGATTTTTGATTGGTATTTGGATTTATTATAAAGATGCTAATAATTTTTGTTTCCATCGCTCATCGACTTTTATTTATAAGTATACTAAATATGAATATTTAAATGACTTCAAAATTTGAAGATGATAACTTCTAAATTGAGCGTGAATTGGTGATAGATTGGCAAACTTTTCAAAGATTCAATCTCAAAAATCTGGAATATAACCTCACAAATTGAGTCTTAATACAAATTTTTGAGCCCGAACCTTTAATATTTAATGTAACCTCAAAAATCAAGAATCAAACCTAAACATTTGGCAGCCTGATCTCAAAAATCAAGTCTTTCACACAAATGCGTCTTAGTCAATCACCTCCTATTACTTCTCTATTTCTAATCGTCTTTCCTCATCTTCAGAGGTGACGAAGATAAAAAATTGCTAATTTTATGTATCGATTAAAAGGAGTGCTATGAATTTTTAATCATTCACGATGCCTAATCCAACATTTGTGTGACTAACTCATTGAAGATTTTGATTTTGTGGCATGCTATTGATGATGAAGTTGTGGACATTAGCTGTATTTATGATACTTATGACATTTCTATTAGACAATGATGCTGGCTTGACGCTCTAAAATACAATCCAAAATTGATACTTTAAAAAAATTTATGAATTGATGCTGGCTGAAATTTAAAATCTGATTTTATGACTGCTGTGTGGTGTAAATTATGAAATGAAAGGGGGATTAATAATTGAGTTCAAAATTTGAGACTTTTATGAGGACGTAGGGAAATTAAAAATGGCACAAAATATTGGAATTGGAATTAAAAAGAAATAAAAATTAAACAAGATCTAAGAAGCTTTTATAACTGGAATATTTAAGTATATTTTAATGACTGGATTTGAAGCGATTGTTGTGATATAAAATGGCCACTGAAAATATTTGATTTACATGTGGATTTGCATATTTTGTATAGTTTTTGATGAATTTTGATATTATTTTACTTTAATACCAAATTGTCAATTTTGAGGTTATGTTTTAGTTTTCTTAAATTTATGACTAACATTGTGTCAAATATACTAGCAGAGTCACTGCTATCTCATCCTAATATTTGTGACATTCACCAAAATATATACAATAACAATAAATTCTCACCATCATCCATTTCCATTTCTTGATTTATGTGATCCACATGATAATTTATGATCTTTAATTTCTTTTTTTTTTTCGCTAGTTTTCGATGAAAATAAAAATATTTTTGAGTGTGTGATTTGCAAATCAAATTTTTTCATATTTTAGTTTTTTGTTTTATGAAATGAGAGATATTGTTTGTTATATCGGGTTTCTTATGGATGAATAATGGCTTTTTGATAGACGGAGGAATTTCTTCACACGTATTTTTTTTCTCGAAAATAAATTGGTAAATGTGAAGAATTTTTGAGGATTGTTGGAGTCGAGTGAGTCACTTTTTTACATAATCTCAAAGTTTTGACACTTAACCTTAAAGTTTAGATAAATAATCTCAAAATTTAGTCATCTGACCTCAAAATTTGGATCCTTACCTCAAACTTTTGCAATATATATTTTCATAATATTCAACTAAACATAAACATCATCCAACATAACCTCAAAATCTTTCAGTTGAATCAAAGTCGCAGTCAGCACGCAACTATTACCCCTCTTCTAATTTTCGATGCTCATAAACCAAAATTAATTTAATTAATCACTAATGAATGAATTTTTGTCTATTAAAATGATTCAAAATGTTCTGCGTGCCGCCGTCACCAGACACAATATTCAAGAATGCCATTCCAAGTGAAATAAAATATTGGGGTTAATTAATCAATTAATATCTCTTGATCGTCATCAAATCAATTAAACAATCAGTGACAAAAACAAGAAGTTTGAAGAAAAATTTCAATTTACAGATTGAAGCTTAAAAAAAGAAGAAGAAAAATTTTAATTATTAAAAGAAGAAGAAAAAAGCAGATTCTGATGGTAGTCATGAACATAAAAATTCAAAACGATGGCACGAGCTGATGGTTAGTAGATGTTTATTAGGATGGGAATATTTATAACGTGTTATATTCTGTTGGTTGTGAATAGGCCCTATACTTATTACGTTATGAAAAACAACAAATCTTTAGACCTAACTGCAAAGTCGTAGGCACACACGCCACCCAAACTTCTTAAACATTTGTCACAAAATTCTAGCATAACCTCAAAATTCTTATTAAAAATTACTTCCGACATTAAAAAATCCCAAAAAAAAAGTCAAGACATCTTCACTCTAAAATCGAAAAAGGCCGATTAAAATACAAAATCTAATAAAATTATTAGCAACAACGAATCTTTTGTCTGGGACCTTGAATTCTCGAGTCAAACAGGCACAAAAAAAAAATAAATTTTTTATCTATTTTTTTTCTATGTTTCTTCTTCCTCGCCTTGTTTGCCTTCGCGCTATTAATTTTTATGGTAAATAAATTATAAATCAGTAACCAGGCAAACAATGCGACTGGAGTAGCTGTTATGGAAGGGCCGAGTTTATTTTAAACATTTTTCTTGGGGAGAGAAAAAGGGACAAAAAAAATATTTTTATGAAAATTTATTTCGTGTAATAAATAAAAAGCCGGAACAGCAACTGCGGGGTAGGAGGACTAAGATAATTCAATTATGAGGGCATCAAATCTGTCTACAGTGAAGCAACAGACTTAAATCAGTTCACGAGCGATATTAATGAATGAAATCTTTAATCTCTGTTAAGAACGCCCCTTCTTCTCTCTTCTCTTCCTTCATGCTTGCTTTTAAGCTGACTATTTGGTGTTGTTGCTGTGTTTTTTTTGCAATATTAATTTTTATTAACTCAGAAGTTGAGGTTTAATTTTTAGAATTTTATTGGTGTGGGGGGTCAATGATTTAGGTTTTTGTGCTGTTCATTGAGCATATTGTTAGGCAGTGTGAGAAATATGTGCGTTTTTGTTGCAATATTGATCCCCGGTTTGATTATAGACAGCCATGATCATGCTTTTCTTAGAATTCATGTTTTTGTCATATACCAAGTCATATAACAGTACTAAGAACTAATTGATTAAATTCCTATTAATCTCAAGTTAAAAATCTCAACTAATCACATCCCACAATCTCATTGACCACGTGCTACAATCTCAAAACCCCCACAAACCAATCTAAAAAGCTACCACAATACCCGAAAAAAAGAAAGAAGAAAAAAAGACTTGAAAAATAATCTTCGTTAACGAAAAAACCGTTGCCGCTGTGTGCTTGTTGTGCTTTCCACAAAATTTAATTCCTTTTAATTCCAATTAATTAATTTCTTGACGCTTCCAATATTCTATCATAATTCTACTTTGATTTTTTATTTACATTCAATATTTTTTCTTCTCATTTCTTCTTGTTTTCTCAGTTCTTTCTGTCTTGATTTTCGAGATAGTGGAGAGGAAAAAAAATCTTCTCGAATTAATTTTTTATTTGTTTGGAAACAAATTTTTTATAAATTTTTTATTTCATGTTTTGTTTGGGGATTAAAAATGTGGAAAAGAAGATTTTTAATTCAAATTATTGAGAATTCTTTTCTAAGGAGAAAGATGGATTAATGTTTGACATTTATGGCTGTGGTTCAGATTCAAGTGCCTTCATAAAAGAGTTTTGAAGTTTAGGTGCCTTGACTCAACAGTTTTAGGTTCAAATTTCTTCATTATATTGCCCTAGCAGTCAAATTAACTTAAAATATATCAAATTATATTAAAATCGTTTTGAATATTCTTTAAATGATTAATAAGTCTATTCTTACCCTATACTTTCTCAATTACCATAAAATTTAAGTCCATAATAAAGAAATTATAGAATCGAATTTCAATTTTTTCGTAAAGTTAATTATTAATTTAGTAATATTAAACTGCTTTCTTCATTACACGTGTTTTCCCTTACTTTACAAAACTTGTAATTCTTATAATGAGCACTTAGTTATTTACTAATATTAATGACATGAACAACCCACAGATTTGGTAATGTGAGTCGAATTAAAATGTCGCATGAAATTAAATGATTTTTCATTCAAAGTTGAGTATTTTAAACTGTTAAGAATTTGAATTTTTCAATTCCGATTCAATATTGTCGACTTGGTCGTTCAAAGCAAATAAACTGCATCAAAATCAATAACATCCTCTGAAAACCTTTAACAATAATCCAAAAAAATACATCTTTAAGACCAAAAACATCACAAAAATCCAGTCTTTAATGTCACATCGATAAAAATTCTTGCAACTCTTGGTTGAAAAAAGGACACGAAAAGCTGCTTCCATCAATTCTTTTCTCTCTTTATGTCTTCCTTTAAGCAACATACAGACAATTTTTTTTTCTTTTCAAACACACATCAACAAACCTCCGTCGACCACTTCAACCAACAATATTTTTTTTTTCTGTTGGACACTGACCTTTTTTCTAGCTTCTGACCCGATATCTACTTTATGGCTATGACTTTCTTCTTATCCTATAAATATATATATACGTGTTTATACAGACACACATATGGAATTTTTTTTGACATGATTTTGGAGTGAGGACCGAGAAAAGGAAATGAAAATATAAAAAATACTGAAAATCGATAAAAAATTGAAAAACAGTTTTCTGACGTGGCATTTGTGAAGAAAACGAAGAAAATATGTTTGTGGCTTTGTGGATTTTGATCGGAAATGGAACAAATACAGGCACACATGTGGGTGAAAAATTTTCATATTTTTTTTTTCTTTAAATTTAATGAAAATTATAACCCTTGATGATGATAAATTATTTCTGAATATGTGAATGTGTTTAGTGTGGAATTGAATGAAAATCAGGGCAGTAAACTCAATTGCAAAGCAATTTTGTGGAAAATTTTTATCAATTTATGTTTATTTTATTTAATTTCATAACGGTTTTTACTAATTCGAATTCTCAAATGTCTAATATCACAAAATTGACCCACCGGCAATACATGCTTAACCTTTTGACCTAAACAATATTCCAAATTTCACCAGACATCCGAAAACATTTTCTTTTACATCAATTGATAAAAATTGAATCTTCAATAGGAGAGAACATTTTTTTTTGCGTAGTCTTGACATTGACATTACTGTCGGAGGAGAAATTGTGTTACTTTGGAAATGTAGTTAAGATGTTTTAAAGCATCCTATATAAATCTGAAAAAATACTTTTTAGTCTTAATCTGTTTTTATATAAAAATCTAAAGTATTACATGCAGTAGCAATTGAATATAAAGAAGAACACAAATGTCAACTTGAGATTGTAAAAATGAGAGAAAAAATGTGTAACTGTGGATACTCAAGTAGATAGTTGATACATACATGTGGGTACGAATTGGATGAAGGCAATAATGATGATACAATGTGTCACATTGAATGAAAATGTGAAGCTATTGTGGGAAGTTATTGTGAATTTGATCTGGAAATGTTAGAAAAAGGGAGAAATTGGGTGAGAAATGAGTTGAATTATGGACTAAGCTAGACTGGTCCATCACTGGTGTAGACTATGCTCAAACTTATTAATTCTGGACAAAACTAAATTTAAACCGAATCAAGCATTCAAATAACTAATATTCTTCAATTTTTCATCTCATTACAGATACTAAAAATATTTTGTATGAAATATCAGAATTAAATCAAATTATAGAAACAGAAGTGGAGGAATAATCACAAAAAATAAGGTAAGTTGACAAGATATTTTAAATCATTTTCAGGATAAATACATTTTGAGGTTGTAAATTATTAAGTTATGCATTTAATTGGAGTAAACTCTAATTAATAGTAGGAGCATATAAAAGTGAAGGGTGGGCTGCCATTTGACATCAACATAAAATCAAAATCAGAAATCTCAAACCACAGCAGTCCAAGCAGCTCACTAAAATTTTTTCTAATTATTTTTCCTTCATTTTCTTCCACTTCTCTTCATGCTTTCGTTAATTCTTTTGGTTAATTCATTAGAAAATTACATCCGATTGGTTTTTTTAATTTCCATTTACAAGAAACGAGAACTTCAATTCACCACGAACACGCTTCTTTATTTCCTCCTTTCCTTTTCGATGATATATTCCCAAAAAAAATCTATCAGCTCTTCTGCCCCGTCCACGACCAAACAACAAAAAAAGTCTTCTTAGCAATTATTCAACTCATTCTGCCGTCTCAAAACCGCTTCTACAATAATTTTTTTTCCTCTGTTCCATCCATTGAGTTAATTATAATTAGTCATGCGATGGCTGGGTCTCCCGCGAGACATTAAACGGCAGTCTCGAATAGTTTTTTTTTCTTTCATTCTTCTGTGATTTTTTTGGAATTTAATATTATAGTTCAGTCATTTTTATTATATGACATTCAATGGTAGAGAACTGGAGCTGTGGTGTGAGTAAATTAAACAAAAAAGTAATTAAAAAAAGGCTTCGCGGATATGACAAACGATTTTGCTTGCTCTGTGAGGATTATGGAGTGTATTGAGGGGTATGGGATTTATAATTATAGTTTTATGTTGAATTTAGGATATTGGAACTGGATAGTGAAGAACCTTTTTTTGAGACCTCGCTCACCAAATTCGAAGCTATGAATTACCCAAAATAAATTAAAAACCCACCCCAACATCCCGAATTCCACCCCCATCTATTCACCTATCATTACTCATTACCCCTTTCAGTCTACTTTTTTTCACTCTTCTACTTTATCCATTTATATTTACAAATCGCTGAAACGACTATGAACATGGGACAATATAAAAAAATTGTTATAGTTCTAATTACCGATTTCGTGGACATGACGATTGTGAGCTTTTGTGATTTTTTTTCTTCTACCATTCGGCTATTGTATTTATAATTGCTGGCTATGTGTATAATTAACAGTCACGTGAGTGTAATTATTAATGATTGTCAATTATTCATTTGGATTTTTTTGTATTGTTTGATGGTGTTATAGAAGAATTAAGAATGGAATAAAAGGATTCTAAGTGGGAAGTGAGTGGGATTTATGAGGCTTAAGGTAGGAGGGATCCCCAATGCAATTTGAGAGTTTTATCAGAAAAGGAATTCAGGTTATATTGTTTAGTGTTAGAAATTCAAATTCAAAATAGCAAAAAATTCCTGACTAATTTTTCAAGAATTTTCATTTTTTCTACCACATTCTTACCAAACATTCTGTTTCCTCGCGTGTCTAATTAAAATGTTTTCTTTAACATGTACTTCCTATCTTACTTAATTATCCTTCTTGGCTATCAACAACGTAATTGAAAAATCTTTTTTCCTTGAATTTTTAATTTTTCTTTCAACTTTTTTTACATGTTTTGCTGAGCAATTTTCATTCATAAATTTTCCATTTTACGTAATTAACATTTTTAATTGCAGGAAAATACGAGGAAATGTTTCCATCAATTAGAATTAATTTTTTACCATATTTTGTGTCTATTTCTGTTCAACTATGCTGTCTAATAAAGAAACATTCCGACTAATTATCCTCACTTTTTAAACATTTTCTTACTCACATTAAGAAAGCACATCACCCTCTATACTATTCAGCTAATAAAATATTCCGAATAGTTTGAGGATAATGAGTGAGAACCCCATGCAAAATCAAAAGAAATAGTAGATATATTCAATATAGGCCCCCTCCCCCCACTCCTCAAACCTACAATTTTCCAATAAAAATTGTCTATTTTTGCCATGAACCTCTTTCACCCTACAATAATTTTCATATTTTTCCAATGTTGTTTGTTTTCACATATTTTTTATTTTAATTTTTCCATACTTTCTAACAATTTTCACGTCGTCTTGCATGCTCAAGACTTTTAGGTAGATAAAAAAAATGGAAAATAAAGAAGTTAATTATTCAATTACAACATTAATATCACATGATAAAAGGCATAGTCATGTCATGAATGACATTGTAATTATTGTCTGATGTTTGAATGAAAATTGAAAAGTTCATTTAGAATTTAATTGTGAATTTTGTATAGGGTTTGAGGTTTGAGTCCAAGTAAAGCTATGGAGACTTAAGCAGAAGTTTAAGGCTCTAAGATATTAAATAGTATTTTGAGAACTAGAATAAAGCTTTGAAAACTTGAATGTACCCTCTAAGAACTTAACAGTCTGAATAGATGTTTGAGGACTCAAGTAGACCAAAATACAGTATTTTTCCCTCATAACATGTCACCCTTACTCCCTCCATCCAATCCAAGATTAAAAGACTCAAAAACCCTGTTTAAAAAATCAAACAAAAAACACACTAATCAATTGAACCGTTTCACATTAAGGCAATATTCATGCACACACAATACATTGATGAAAAATAATAATATAATAAAGTAAAAGGAAGCATAAAAGTAAAGAAAAAAAAATATAAAAACAATAAATATATTATGAAAATGAGAAATATAAAGTAAAAGAAGGCGCAAAACAAAAGGACGAGTTGTTTGTTCGATAATTTTCTCTTGAAAACTGAGAGATACACCACCCAACTACCCCCAATCTAACCCCTCAAATTCATTTTATTATTTTCTATCAAATAATATTAATACGGGTCGTGTGTTTTTTCCTCTCTCGACTCATTTTTTTTGTTTCATTTTCATTTAGAAAATTTCTTTTCCCATTCCTAATACAATTTTTTTTATCGTTTGTTGTTCTGCTGAATGAGTCGCGCGAAAAGTCGATTGAACGATTTGAAGGATATGTCGATTTTTTTCGATTTTTTTTTGCCTTCTTGCTTCATTTCTTTTAGCTCACGTATGTCGATATGTGTGCTGATTGTGTATTCTAATGTTTATGAGTTATGTTGGTTATATGTACTATGACTGGAATGTTCTTGAGGAATTCATAAATGTATAATTGCATGTTATTTTTGTTGAGAATATGGATAATGGATTATTGGGTAAATGGTGATTTATGGAAGATATAAGGTGTATTTGAGGTTTAAGAGTTGTAAGTTATCCATCCCTGGCACATCTAACAATATATCCTAAAATAATGAATCTTTCGGAAATCTCGAAATTTTCAAATTTTGATTCTCTAATTCTAATCTTTACTAAATATCCATAAATCCATACTTTCATCCTCTCCATCCCCAATAAAAAACCCCACACACATCTCCAAGAACGTCACCTCCCATTCGTCAATATGAACATGCCATGTTAGTTCCTATATGTGACTTTCCTCATTTCTTATTTTCTCATTTATTTCTTCTTCTTGATCCGCTGTTTGATTTGCTTTTACAATGTTTCATGATACATGAAATATTGCAATGTAATGTTTATTATTGTATGCTATTTTTAATTTCCTTTTAAGGCTGATATTCTTTTTTTTTTTGTAAGTTAAATATTGAGAAAAAGAAATGAAATGAAATGAAATGTTGGAAGTAAGGAGGTGAATGAAAAAGAAGGAGAAATATTTATTGGCATATTAAGGAATTAGACGTTTTATAACAATATTTAAGGTGGATAAAGTATTTAAATGAGGGTCTATTATATGACTAATTGTTAGATTCTTGCTTGATGCTTATAAAATTGTCAGTTAAATGTCAATTTCGAGCTTTGGGGTGGCTTATAATTTGGGTTCATGAATTCCATACAAATCGCTACGGTAAGAGAACAAAGGAGGATCCTCAAAACCTTAAAAAAACCTCCGTCAAATAAATCGTAGAAAATCATAAATTCTCATCAATACCACTCAGTACCCTAAGAAATTTTTAATGACATCCATTAACACATTTGACTTTTGTTACTACTTACTCATTAGCTCCTAGCCAAGAGTCATTAATTCATTAATAATTTCATACTTCAATAATTTTTTAAATATTCATCATGACTGAAAGTTTCGTTTTTGGTCATAATGAAAGGGAACTGATGTGATTTAAAAAATAGTTCTGAAGAAAAAAAAGTCACAAACTAGTAATTAAGAACGGGAGTCAATAAGTTTATTTTTGGTTTGTAATTATGGGTTGAGTTGAAATTTTCTCTGAAAGTGATAATTATTTTTTGATTTGTAGATGTTGAATATTTGGTCAGCATTTGTTATTTTGGTTTAGTTAGGAATGCCTGATCCTTTTCTTTCAATAATAGTGTAGGGTCTGATTTTTATCGAACCTGTCTTAAACCCAAAGGACACCATTTTGCGACTTTTTTGAGCCATATGCTTTTCGGAATTTCCTCAGTCACAAATCAACTTAATTTTCCAATTTCCACTAATTTATTTCTTTTGTTCTCAAATAAAGCTCATTAATTGAGCTGGTAAGGAATCAAGTGGTGGGAGTAAGCACAGCAAACGCAGTCGAAGGTCTCGCATGATGAAAAATTGATTTTCATGTGTCCATTTAATGAGAAATTAGACACAAAAATAATTTCCTACACAAATGTAATTACTTTTATTTATTTCATGTGTTGTGATTAGCTTTTAATTTGTAATTGATGAGTGAACATGATTTTTTATGACGTCCATTATTTTAGTTTTTTTTTGTGGAAAATTGTTGTTGTTGGCCGCAAGTCGTGTGAAAATCTACTGGGAAAATTAAAGGAAAAAGTTTTTAGTTTCTATTTTTGGAAGGGCTGAGGACTATGTTACATGACTATATTTATATGTTTCTAATTACAAATAGGCTATTATGTCGATGCATTGATAGTTAATAGGTCAAAGTATTTACTTGGATATTATTATTGAATTTATGTAAAGTGTCGTCCTGGTATATTGTGGGGAATTAGTAATTACGATTGTCGATATCAGCCTTTAAAGCAAGTGTTTGTAGTCGCCCTCTACATCCGATTTAAACCATCATTCCTTGTGATTATGAAAAATATCTACAGTGGAATTTCCACTTAATTCTAATCTCACTTGAAAAAATCATTTAAATTAAATTAAATATCTTGCTCAATTTCATGCCTAATTATGCACAATCTAAAAATTATCGAAAAATCTCTTTCGACTTTTTCCACTTCTTCTTAATTAATTAGCTATTGCCCCCTCTCCCATGCCCGATAATTCCACTCAATTTCTTCTTTCTTAATTACAATAATTACAATCAATTTTTCATTTGCGTCTTTACTTTAATTAGCAAATTTCACGCAATTCTAATGAATAGTTGAACGTGCATCGGCCACAAACTAACGAAACTTTAATTAAAGACTTTTTTTTTGCTTAATGCTTATTTTTTGAGAAAAGTTTTGTTAGTTACCGGTGCTTATAATTAAATTACAATTAAATCATAATTAATCTTATGAGGCTAGTTTTGTGCTGTGGAATGGAAAATAAAAAAGTTTTGTAAACGATTTTGTTCTTTAATTGCATTTTAATTGAAGAGTTGTGAAGAAATTGTAGATTCTATGCAATGAGGAAGGGTTCTTGAGAGGAATGATTGTGTTCTTTGAAGTTTGTTGTGGAATATTTAATATTTAGAGCAGTGGTGGGCAACCTGTGTACAAAACTATAGGCTAAAATTAAGATTGATCTAACTTGACTCATTTATATCTAATACGATCCAAAATCTCCACATTAGATTCCTAAATAATTTTTCTCCTTCCTCACACTAAACTAATAATTTTTTCTGCAATCAAACTAACTCCCTTCCCCCCGGAGAATCCCAAATCTGCTTCCCAAAACCACCGCAATCTCATTTTTGTCCATTCATTTTCCTCTCTGCACATTTTTTGTCCATTGACATTTTTCATCCATCTATGCCACATATTTCTGCACATGTATTAAATATTCTTGTGTACACACAAAATTCTTTTTTGGAGGGGGAGAGTGCGGGAGGTCCAATCATGCAAGATGTCATAAAGCTTCCCCCTGAACCAAGCAATTTATGTACATGAAGGATAAAAAAAAAAACGAAAATTGAGAAAATATTTGGATAACAAAATGGCTTTCAGGAATTAATTTTCGACTGTTGACTCGACTCTCATGTAGATTTATGTGTGTGTGTGCATATATGGGGGATATGATGATGACGATGATTATGTTAGTTTTTCTCTTCTTTTCTTTTATTCAATCTTTCATGGATGGATTGGACAAATAAATGAAACAGCAATGTTGACGGAAAATATGAGAAGAATTTTTCAATTTCGCTTTTCTTTTGTTTTGTTTGAGTTTGATATTTTAGCTTATTGAAGAATTATTTTGGCTGTTGAGTAGGATTGGGTGATTAATGGATATTTTTGGAATCACTGAAGCTACTTACTCTGTACTATGACAAGATTTTAACAAAATTGTACCCGTTCTGGTAGGTTTTGAGGTCAAACGTTGTATTAGTTAGGGATTAAAACTAAATTTTTGGATAAAAATTCGTCAATATTTTAATTACGATTCATATAAAAAATATTCAAACCCTCCCAAAATTCTGGCTTTGCTTTTAGCGTAAGGTATCAAAAATCGTCTACGATTTAATACAAATTTGATGAAAATCAAATAGTAAATCATTCAAAAAATCAATATATCCTCCAATCTCTTAACCTAATTCCTTACAATTCTAATTCAAAAGACACAATTCATCAATCTCTCCATCTCTCTCACATAGAACTTTTCTCAATTTCCATTTCCATTTTTCTCAATTAATTGACGCTGACAGCAAGCGCCGGAAATCTGTTGGGCGGAAGTTGAAAAGCAAAAGGAAAAATTGTTGTTTTTTTGTCATGTCATTCTGTCTCTGTCTCTCTCCTTTTCGCTTCCAAAACAAATTTTTCTTCTTCATCACAATTTTTTTTTGTTTTTATAAAAAAAAATACCGGAAATTAAAATTGATTTAGAGTGGAAATGGCAGGAAAGGTAGCAACAACAATATTGGATGAAAATATTCTTTCGAAACCATAAAATATGATTGAATATGAAAAATATTTCACGAGATTTGTAGTGAAAAGGTCGAAAAATTGGAAAAATTGAAAAATTATCATTGAAAGGGAGTTTGTCTGGGGTTAGTACGGGTAATAACAAAAAGTAGGAGCTTCAAAATGACCAAAATAATACACCAGAATCGTGATAATTGTTCGATTCTTGTCTTGCAATAGCTAGATAAGCTCAATCTTTTTTAAACCCTTATGCATTGTACGACTATTGACTATTGACAGCAACTCAATAAATTCACCCCACAAGCCATTCATTAACATCACCACAGCGAACTCAATCCACAAAAACGAAAATTCTCATTTTTTTATGCGCGCGCGATTTTCATTAATTTTCGGGTCCTCTTTCATATCTCCACATCCTGTGTACATGTGCTCTGTCGTCTCCTTTATCTGCACCACAATTCTGTGGTGACGATTATTTCTCTCATTTTCATTAAATGCTCTATAGTGTGTCAGAGTAGATTTACGAAAGGGGTTGGATGAAAAATAAAATAAATGAATTTTCTCTCATTTTCATCTCGTTTCAGTTCTCAATCGGGGAAAAATGAAAACGAATGAATTTTGTGTATTTTTTTTTCTTTAATTTTACTCATTGAGCTTTTTTTTTATTCGGGGGGAAAGAGAATAGATGAATGTGTGAGTGAGATGGAAATAGAAATGGCATCCAATGAGAATAATTAAAACAATTCCGGCAGGCAGACTCCGACCACAGAGACACACTAATATATGTACATACGTAGTCAATCTTCCAATATTAATGAAGATGAAGAGAACAAATGAAAAACAACTTTTGCTTGTGCGTATTTTTCCTATTTTATTTTTCTTTTTTGTTCTTTTCGAGAAAATTAAGTGCGAGTGGAAAATTATCGGAATTTTTTTTTCTTCTGTTTACTTTGCTGATGATGCTGTTCTTGTTGTTTTCTTTTACGACTGTGTAGGATGAATTGATTGGCAAAATTAACGAGAAAAGAAAAAGAAAATGGTGGAAAATCAATTTGATGGAATTTTGTGGGGGGTTTCTTGGAGGATGTAATGAGTTCCTCAGAAAAGATTTTGTCGTAGGAAAATCGGCTATTTATGCAATATCATTTACGTATGTAGACATAATTCTGCATAATATTAGTTGGAAATGATGAATGTTTCTTGTATTATCGATTAAATTTTATATTACGGTGAAATTCATTTCATCCATAATATTTTGGAGAGACATTAAACTGTTTCTTCTGGGTGCATCCAGGTAGACAGATGATGAACCATGAACCACATAAAAAAGTTTGGGCAACAATGCTCTAAAAGCTCATAAACTATAAAAAAAAAAACAAGAATGCCATCTCAAAATACGACAATGAACTTTTCTACTATGCTCAAGAAGGAAAATGAAAAGAAAAAGCATTAAAAACATTTTCTTTGTTCGAGAGTTTTTGAATATTCATGGCAAGAGCTTTTGCTTCATTTTCTATGCTTTCTTGCCAGAGTAATGCAGTAGATTCTCATTTTACTCTACAGTTTTCGTCTAAGTGCTTTTCTATTTTAATGGAAATTTTAATGAATATTGTATTCGAGATAGGAAAAAGGATGACTTAATTTAAAATTAATGCAGTTTGGGGATGATTGTGAGTAGAAAAAGATTTTAAGGTTATTGATACTAATAGCTAGAATATAGCTTCATTGCGTTACTGAATATTGTTTTTAAGACCTAAATCAACTAAAATTTTTGAAACGTGCTTCATATTTTGAGAACAACTTTACAGTTTCCTCAAAATAAAATGCACAAATTCAATTCTTGCTCATTTTTTCACAACCTTTCTTTAAAATTTACCCTCAAAATGTCTCAAAAAATGCTATAATCTCAAAATTTCTTGTTAATTATTAACTTTTTTTACCGAATTCATCAACAATATAACAGATATCCCCAACGTCAACCCACATTTCTCCATTTTATATCCTTTATTCTATCTTTCTCTTCTTACATACATTCAATTCATTTTCTCATCTGAACTTTTTCATTTCATTTTCTTATCCTTTCACAAAAAAAAAGTCTTTCCTCATTTTGCTTATACATTCATTGTTCATTCTCATTTCGAAGAAGAGTAACTAACAAAAAAGGATAAGCAAAAAAGAAAAAAAATAAAAAGAAGGGATATATGTGTGTATAGTAGCTCAATAATATCAACAAAAATAAGAATAAGAAAAAAAAAAGTAAGTGAGACTGCTGAGTGGAAATGAGATAAAGTAGAATGAGTATGTGGGGATGGAGAGGTTACCCCCAATCTGGGAAAAATAATGAGAAAATTTATCAACCCACCACCCACACATATACATAAAAGAAACAAGAAGAAAAAGATGAGAATAATAATAAATGAAAAGAAAGGCAGCAGTAGCAGCTTAGTGGGTGGCATAGGGGGGGTGTACATGCATGAAGATGTGGGGTGGGTGGGTGAACATCATTTGCTTGTACAACTGGCAATGGCAATATCTCAAAAGCATATAGCGGGTATGAGGTGAATACATTGAGGTGCCTTTTAATGCGCATGTGATATACATGAGTGATAATAAATAAGGAGCCGAAAAAAAGGAACTAGAGTGAGAAGGAAAATGATAAATAAGATTCATTTACTCGATTTTTATGTTTATATGTGTGTGCTTTTTTTCTTTTAAGGGGGGGGATGGGATTGATGCTGATTTCTCATTTTTATTTCTATATTTTTTTATGTGAGGGTTCCATTTAATGGAATTTTTCTTTTCTTTGTTGTTAAGATGAGAGAAAATTTTTTAATAACAATACTTTTTATGGTAAAGTTTTTTAAGGGTGGATCTGCCATTGCTACCCAAGAAAAAATAAAAAAAAAATGAAAAAGTTTTCTGGGATGGAAATTTTTTTCATGCTTATTTTAAATGCTTACGAATATTTTTTTAATGAGATTTAATGAAGATGAGACTATTTTGTATTTTTAATGGGGGATCTTAAGGCACTTAGGATGGTACTTTGTGCAGGACAAAAGATGTTACGTTGTCATGAGAATTGTGACATGATTTTGTGATTTATGGACAAAATTGAGCTCTAATGTTAGAATATGTTTGGTAATATTTACAAGAATATTCAGGTTATTTTAGGGGTTGTTTACTTGCTACGTAATGCTCTTTAGTTGAGGGGCAAAAAGTCTTCAGTTGATCATTACTTCATCCATCAATATTCAAATATACCTTCAGTCTTCATCATAACTTCCATCTAATACCTACTAATTCATTAAGCAAACAAAATGACGCCAGTTTTATACCTCAAACAAAAAATTAAATCGCTAAATATTCAAATTTCAACACGATCACCAAAAATAACCAGACAGACTATAATTTTAAGACACAACAAATACTTTACTAATTTTCTAAGCTCATTGACGCCGATCGATTTCGTTTAAATAATTTAAATTATCATTACAAGTTTAAATATTTACATAAAATTCAAGTGAGTAAATTGAAAAATGGAGAAATCGATGCTACTGGTGTTGTTTCTCACATCTCATTGCACTCATCACGACTTGCTTAAAAGGTCGCCACAATGTTAATTGGATAGTTAAACATGAAAAAAGTGCTTTCACGGTGAAGAATTTAATCGGAATGGAAATGGATGTCTTGAATATGTGGTTTGTTTGAATTTAAATAGAGAGACGATTCGTGGTTGAAAGATAGAAGAGATGTGCTTGATGCAAGTTGTGGGACTTTGCTATTTTACCTCAAAATTAAATGAATACTTTTGAGACTAGAATCCCAAAATTTAAAAATTTTGAGGTTAGAATTTAAAAATAAAATAATTTTGAAATTAGAATGTAAAAACTTGAGATTTACCAACCAATGTCTCATGTCAATATCCTTCTAATTCACACCCCTTGTCATCTAAATTAAACAAATAAGCTACCAACAGTGAGTATCCCATCGAGAAAAACCAGAATTTAAATGGAAGTCACATAATCATAATAATTGCATTAACAAAACAACAGTAAAAATAAAATAAAAAAAATTTGCATCGCCATAAATTACAAGCAGGTTAAAAACGTTCACATTAGCATTGAATATTCAAGCAATCATCGATTTTGATGTCTTGCTGACTAGCATGAGATACAAAGGAATTTAAAAAGCTTCGGAAGAAATTTCTTTCTTCGATGGAAAATCAATTTTATTCACAGTAAATGAAATTGAAATAAAGAGAATAAAAAAAAAAAAATTGGAGATCATCAAGCGTTGTTGGACATTTTTACGCTTTACGGTGAATTTTTTACACACACTTTACTAACTTGGTGCTGTGCGCTCTCGTTTCGTCTATCGTTGAATCATCCAATTGTGTGGATAAAAGTAAAGAAATTGATGAGAATATATGCTTAGATTAGAAGTAGTAAGAATCAGTGTTATGATGATAAAGGCGCTTTTTTGGGGAAGTGGACTAACATGATTAAAACCCGAATAGTACAAATCGGTTAATAGATCCAAAATTGGGCAAGTTCACATTTTCCATAATTCGGGTCAAAGTTAAAATTTCGTTATTCTTGTAAAATGTCAATATTGACAGTCAAATACACCCAAACCTCTCCCAAATCTCAATCAAAACTGACCACATCAAATTGACTTCTTTAAGTTTTATCATCAAAAATTCAATAATACCAAAAAAAAAAAGTCTAAACTTTGATGTAGAGCGGAACTGATTTGAGGTGTTATGTGATGAATGAATTGAGGATCAGAAGCTGCGTGAACCTTCTTATTTTTCCAAAAGAAAAAATAAATAAACACAAAAAAAGTCTTCAAATTGAATGTGAAAGATCGAGAGAGGTCAAGGTACTGTAATATTGTGAATAATGTAGTTTGACTGTGTCGACACGTTGCTCTTTTCTCTTCATCTCTGGTGCCGATGTGGCTGGAGATGAAAAAATTCTTCGGTGAGATTTTTTTGTGTGTTTTCTTTTTATTTTGGCGAGAGTAAAGAATGGACATGAAAAATTGAAAAAGGTTAATGGGATGAAAGCGATGTTGTGATTAGAATTTTAGAGGCTTCGACTTTAAACTTTTGGAGAAGCATAAATGGTTTAAAGAGTCGAGTAATGTCGAAATGATAATAGATTGATTTGATTTTTGAAATAAATGTATGAATAGATAGCTTCATAATTTTTCTGGCGTATCCTTTAGATTCGATTACATAACCTCAAAGTTAACAATATTTCCTCAAAATCTCCTTAAAAATCAAAGCGTACTTGCAATTTAAACAAAAAATTCTTCATTTATTTCACAAATAAACTCAAATAAATACACTAAAAAAGAATTTCAACTCGCAACAGCAAATCTTGTTGTAATTTTTGCAAGCATTTTTATTTTATTTTATTTCATTTTATTTCTCGTAATCAACCGCCATCATCTTTACTGTCACGCTCCAACTGGTCGCAGTACTTTTTTTGTGCTGCCTTTTTTCAATGAAAATTGCAATTTGTGGATGCAACAACTTAAATGTATATAAAAAAGTGAGATTAATCTCTGCGAAATTGAAAAAAGAATGCGAAAAAATAAGTTTTATTTTTGTTATTTTTCGGTGAGTGTGTGGAGAATTTAATTGAAAGAATTTCTTAAATCTTAAAGTGGAAATCAAAAGTTGAAATGCCTTGAAAATTTCCAAAAAGACGAAGGAACACAAAAAAAAGAAGCGATGAAAAAAATTTAAATTTAATTAATTGGAGCGGTTGATTTTTACTTTGTGGATATTTTGTTCAGGGGCATTGCAAAATGTGAACTAATGGCTGAAGAATGAGAGTCACAGAGTCAGTGTAGGATGAAATAATTTGTGGTTTCGCATACATAAAATGAGATTTTGTTGCATTTTTTATAATTTTTTTTCGCCGATAATTATAACAATTTTGATGCTTAATATGCAACAAAAATTATGCAAATTTCCTTTTTTGAAAAGTTTCTCGTGATTTTGTTGGCGTCTAAAGGGAAATTAATAACAAGAGTGATTTTTTTTGTGGAATTTTTGTAGCTCATTTAGTTAATAATTATTAGTATTAATATAATAATTTGATGTCTGTCTGCAGACTCATTTCAGCTACCTTCTATTAATTATTGGAATTCTGAAAAAAAAATCGTTTAGGTCTGCGTCATATTCTGGGAAATAGTTTACAGTATCTCTTAATATGGCGCACAGCATGATTTTATTTTGAACGTCATGTTAGAGGAGACAATAAAGTGTTTTCCAGAATAAAGCACACATCAAATTATTGTAATAATTTCCCAACCAAATCTCTCAACAAGTACCAACAAGCAATCCTAATAAGACGGCAAACAAAACAGCAACAAAAATCTTATCACGAAGCCATCTCTTCTTCTCCTTTCCTTCATTCTTAGCAGAATTGTAATTAAATTAAGAATAAAAAATTATTAACATGAACGAAAGAAAGCAAAAAAAAAACGACAGAAAAGAGCGCGCATACATAAAGAGGAGGAAAATGAGACACACAAAAAAGTTTTTTTTTTTGCTCACGTTTTCTTTCGGCGGACTCTGTACGGGATATGAAATACAACAAAAAAAAATTGTTTGTGTGCTCTTTTGAAGGTAATTTATGGACTCGCGGCACTTTTGAATCCTGATGTCATTTGAACGATGCCCCGTCGCGCGCTACATGCCGCGCTGTTTTCATTTCCTCGAAAGAAAAACTGTTGGATGAATTTTTGGGATGATGTCTTGAGGGTACTGGCTGGTGGTGACTTCAAATTGATTAAACTGTAATTTTAAAGATTTAAACAATCTAAAAAGTCAAAATCATCATCAACATCCTATTAACCTCCCAAATCCCCATCCATATTCAGCTCCACAAACCCAATCTCATACATATTATTTAATAAATTCATATACATTATTAAATTATGCGCGTATGTTTCAGCATAACAAAGTAAAAAAACAAAGAACAAAGAAAATCTAAACAAGCAACGAGAAAAAAACTATAATTTTGATATTTATACACATAGCGATGAGATAAGAATGTAACGCCAAAGGTTCACAAAAAGAATTTCACACAAAAGCGAATTAAAAACAATTCAATTTTTTTTTTCTTCTCTTTATCATATTTTGTTTTTACATTTGTGCAGATTCTACTTTGTTGCATAGATAAATTGTGGTTTTTAATGAAAGGTGATGAATGGGGGTTAAGGATAGATATAAGCTTTATATTCTCGACAAAGGTGTCGGGAAAGCATGATGATAACTAATTTCCGAAAAAGTTCTTCTGAAAATGCTTTAGTTCCTTTAAGTTATTTAATTCCACGCATCATATTCGTAGAACCAGTTAAATGTTGTCCCTGAATATAGTGCATGCAGAATCGTATCCCTTTGTCCAGCATCATATCCATATTGATATTCACTAGAAATTAAATATAATTTTGACATTTTTACTCCATTGTCTTCAAAATCTTCCTTTCCGCGCTTCCTTCATTATAATTTTATCTCTCGTATTTTTTGTTGTTGCTCGTTGTTCTGGCTCATTTTGGAAGAATCTAATAATCGCAGCTTTTGTTAATGTTTATTAAAAATATTTTTTTATGTATCTTCCTTCTGCTTCTTCCATTCATTATACGAGCATAAATTTCTTAGTTGATGCTGCTTTATATTTTATTATATTATGCTACAGCATCTGAGATATATTTTTAATAACTTTTCTTCTTTTCTATCTGCTTTATTGTGTGTCTTAAGTTCTTTCTGGGAATTATTATTATTGTCATTATAAATAGTTTGATCTTCTTGCCATTGTTTCTTTCCTCTCGCTTTTTTTCTGCCCTGTCGCATTGTTGTTTCTCTTCTTTTCAATATTTTTTCTTCCTCCTCTTCTTAACTCATTTCATTATGAATTGTGAAGCTTTTGTTTTGTTATTTTTTTTTATTCTCTTATTTTGAATGGACTTTTTTTTTGTTACTTTTTGAGTGTACAATAAGGTTTTTTGTATGGATTATCGTATGAAATTAATTTTTAATAAGTGGCTTGTTCAGCAAATGGCGATGATGAGGCTTTTTTTGGTTAAAGAGATGGAAAATGGAGATGATTGCTAATTAGATCTAAACTTGGATGCCCAATAGCTAAGGATGCACTGCTAAATTTATTTTAAGAGTTATGGTCCTGATAAAGCACTAAAATATCTCACGGAAACATCTTTTATTAATTACATGAACTCTCAAAACTGAATTCTTCTTGCTATTGAGATCGATATGCCTCTAACTGTACTGACACTTTGCATTGCTCAAAACCCTTTCATTTCATTATTATCAGACCGAATTCTCACTAAGAAATCCAATCATAATCAACATAAAGTTCACAACATTATATTTCTTACATTCCAATCTACAAAGTCCATTCAGAGCAAGATGAAGAAATCTAAATCAATATTCTTCAACCTCATTTCAATCTCATCTAGATCTCATTCATTTCCTGCAGCATAACCAACGTCAACAGCATTAAGAGAAATAAATATTCGCGCATTTGTGCTTCGTCATAATCCATTTCACTCCACATGATGCTCTTTTTTTCTCGAGAAATCTTTGAAATCCAATAAATCACCATTCGTATTCAATAAAGAGCAGAGCACAAGCATAGGAGAGAGCGGGCTGATGTGAAGTAGGAATAAAAGTTGTACGCAAAACAAGCCTTTAAGTAAATCACACACAAAACAGAATTAAATTGAAAAAAATCTCCATACGCGCATAAGCCATTGACGAGAGAGATGATGATGAAGAAAGAAAAGAAAAAAAAATTGGAAGAAGAAGAAAAAGAGATGAAAATGAGATCCAATTGGATGTGAAGCATGAGCATTAATCGCGCGTTGCTAAGTGATGTAGAAAATTGTAATGTGAGGAGATGTGAAATAAATAAGATGAAGAAGAAGACAAGACATGATGAGATGCAAGAAAGGCGAGAAAAGACAAAGAAAGTTTAACTTATAGATTTTGTGAGATTACAGAAGGGATAGACTGGGAAATGCGAACTGAGAATTCTTATGTAAATGCACTTGAACCTCAAAACACAAATGTGTATGTATCTGAACCTTAATTCGCTAGTGTGAAGTCACCTGAATCTCAAAACTGAAGTGCGAAGTTGTCTGAACATCCAAAATAACACTAAAACTACATCCATATTCTTAATTTCATCATTTCTCAAAACAGAACTCCTTTTTTTTGTCAATAAATTTTACATTTTTGGTGCTTCATAAAATTTTCATATTCGCCGACCAAAAAAAAAAGAGGCAAAAAAATCTTCATTTTTTAAACTCGATTAAAAAACTTTTTTTTTTTCCTTTCTTTCTTGGCTTTTTTGCGATAAAATCTTTCATAAAAATCCATTTTTTATATTGTAATAATAATTTTTATTCACATTCTTCTTTTTATCTCTCCTTCTCCCTCTCTGTGCTCGGTTCTTTATTTTATTTTTTCAATGCTTATTAACGATCATCATCAATTTATTTCTACCTTTTGCCTTTTTATCCAATCTTGAGAAAGAGTCACTGAAGTTGACGATACAGCGTAAAAATCTTCATCTTGTTTGGTTTTTGTATTGGGTTGGGTAGGAGAATATTGTTAAGAATTTTGAGGTTAGAATGAATTTTGAGACCAATTCTATAACTTTGTCGATTAGTTGCTAAATTTTGAGGTGAATTATGAGGTTATATTGCTGAGTTTTATCTGTTTATTTTATTTTTTACTACAAATTCTGACTATTATCTTCATCAGGGAACTAACTTCAATTTTTATTCATTATTAATATACAAGAAAATATTATCATTAACCTGTGGGAAGAGAGGACTTACTCTCATCCCAAATGTGCATATACATGCACCATAGAAACAGAACAGAACAGAACGGGGAAGGCAATAAGCAATCCGGTCGATGGCCATAAATGGACATTTACAATGGCAGCGATCAGCTCTCGAAAAAAAAAAAATTGTATAAGCAGCGCTCATTGAGTCTCATTGCTCCGTATGTGTATTTTTGCCTCTTTTTTACTCTCTACATTAATAATTCATGATCACAATCAATGCGCAAAAAAGTAACATTTTATATAGGAAATTTTATACATACGTCCAACAACACACAAAAAAAAGTCAAAGCGGCGAATTTTTCGTTCAGTTAAAATTCAAAAACAATTAAAAATGGAGATGAAATGACAATAAATGGTATAAATTTTAAAGTTCTTCTCGATTTTCTGCTTGTGCGAAAAAATTTACAAAAATTTTAAGTTTAAAAATCTTGTAAATGATAAATGTCGGCATTTTTGGTTAAGAAGTTTTGCGTGGAAAAAATTTTGAAAATTAAAAATTTTAAAATGAAGGAAAAAAATTACTTTTAAAAATGGGAAAAATTTTTATCTGATTTTTTCTGACTCAAGATGGGAATAAATTGAAAATATGAAATTTATAACCTCAAAAAATCCTGAAATTTAAATTCTAACCTTAAAAAAATCTTGATATATAAATTCTAACTTTTTCACTTTTCTTATTCCAGAATGCTTAACTGATTGATAATCTCATCAAAAATTTTCATCGTCACAATTTTCCGCCAAAACTCAAAACGATCAACTTACAACAGTCATCAAAACAAAGCGGACGAAAATTTTCAACCAAATATAAAACCGAATTGTACAAAATAAAGCGTCAAGCCGATCCGACCCGCGTGCGTCATCGATTTTCGCCACGGAGTCGATTCAATTTGACGGCCGAGCCATCTTGCTCGGCTCAGGCACATCAGCCTATGTACCATCATCCGTATCATCGGCACAAACTCCCGTAACAACATCAACAGATATAAATTTAAATTTATTAAGAAATAGTAGCACATTGAGTAATTCACAATTGTTACCACACAACGACAACGATCAGCACAAGAATGATTTTCAGGCGTTGTTGAAGCAGAGTGAAATGCCGCCACCGACACCTGGTTCACCATCGCCTCGTAAAAGGCGACGAAAGCGTGAGGATCCACAGAATTGTGTTACTAATTCTGAGGTGAGTGTTATTTTAAGGATATTTTATATTTTTGGTGACATAACCTCAAAGTTGAGTAGTCAAATTTCAATACTTTCCAATTTTGTTGATAAAATTCATAATTCAAGCTTAAAAATCAATTCAATTACTAACAAGTATATCAACGATAATCACATGATCCCCATGTAGATCATACTAAGTGTGAAAATACCCATTAAAATCATCACATTACTCCATAACATTCATCTTTAAATCGTAAATGAAATTGAATCTTCTTTCTCAAAATGTCTTCATTTTAACGTCGCCATCATGTCTCATTTACATTAATTTATTAATTTACTCTCGGTGCTCAGCTTTCATTTCCCTCCCCAAATGAATATGTATACACATATAATCAGCATATGAGTGAATGAATACGGACGACTATGTGACGATAATCATGGCAAATACATGAATCCAAAAACTTGAGAAGATTAAATGCGTCGCAATCAGCACTGATTTATCATTTCATTAACTTTAATTTAATAATTTAAACTTCCTTACTGGACGTGATTTTCTTTAATTTTTCATCTTTCACGGCTACGATTGGAACGGACACTTCATGTGCTTTGTGTCATGTTCTTAACTGTACATGTTGTTGTGTATATTATAGAATCCAGTTAATAAGTTAATGACGGCCTTTTGAAATGAATGAGCTTTGATTAAATAATTGTGGGAGTTGGTGATCGTTACTCGATGCTAGTCCGCAATGAAGCTGATGAGACTGAATTGTTGATGATTTACAAACACACATACATAATGTTTTTTTTTTCATGGATTAAATTAGTGAATGATCGCATTGTTATTGCTATTATTTGAATTTATGTGAACACACAAATATTGGTATATGGTGCATGATGATTAGCATTTAAATGACAGTTTGGTTTGCTCAGTGCAAATTTATATAAAATTTTGAGGTTAAGATCTTAGATATTAGAATTTGATGCAACTTTATTGTGGATCCAATGCTCAACCTTATTAAAAAAATCACAATGTCTCATATCCAGAGATAAAAAATGAAATCAGTTGGGTCTTTTTCATCACATTATGTATAAATTTTTTAAAAAAATTTACAGGTCATCTAAAAGACAAATTAATGAATATATGAAAATAATGTGAATGACGTGCCTGTTTTTTTAACTGTCTATTATGTGCATGAATATCCACACCAATACATTAACGGTCTTGATTTATATTAATTAAGTTCATTTAGGCTTTTTAAAAAAGAATTTTTTACATTTTATTGAAATGAGAGAAGATTAAAAGTAATTGATCAGCATTAATAAGGATGTGGGACATTATCATTAATATTATCGTTAATAATGCTTGCCATTGGTCATTATTGTTTAAATTTTTTTCATTTTGTATTATGTGTGTGACTTTGTGGGGTATGAGTCAGTGATAAATGAAATGTCGGGGACGCAGATATGCAGAAAATATTTTACTGAAATATTGTAATGCTAGTGTTAAGTGGCTAGTGTCTAGGGTGGTGTGGTTCAAATTGGTGTTAAGCCACGATCTAGTGCATTGTGTTAGACATTAGAATTTCAAATATTGAGTATCGAATAGAACACTATTGACTAACTCAAGTAATAAGCATCAATTCCTGTCCATAATTCCTACAATATTCTTAAATCTCAAATCTCACAACAAGCACCCGCAGAATTACTCATTTTCTAATCTTAACCTTTAAACTCAATCAAAAGCCTGGATAATTACCACAAAACACCATCAATAATTGATTAACAACACACAAGATGAATAGTAAATCTAATCATCAAGTTCAAAAAAATCTTTTTGAGCTTAGAAACTCGCTAAAATTAAAATTTATAAAAGCACGCAGCGAGATTCTTACAAAATGATTTGATCCGTTGCTAAATACAGCTGCTTATTATCTGAATGTATTTTTTGTTCCTCCTTCTTCGTGGTAATTAGTTTGGATCTCTCTCTTAATATTTCGCGATAATTAACAATAATTATCTTTGAGAATATTTTTTTTTGGAAGTCATTAATTCTTTTCGAGAAGGCTTATTAAATTTTTATTCAATTAAAATCAAATTATGAGTGTGGGTCCATTATTGTTATTAATTTCTGAGATTTTTTATTATATTTTGTAATTCTACATAATATTTCAATATTTTTTAAGGTTAGACTAATTATAGGTTTGGCTTTGAAATTTCGGATTCTGGTGCATTTACATTATAATTTTTAGATTTAGATGCCATCAAACTTTAGTTTTTGGATTCAATTAAATTTACTCTAAAGTTGCACATTTTCATAAGAAGTCTTAATCCGCACACATCAAACGAAAAGTTTGCTGAACCCACTTGAGACAATCAGATTCATTCATCTCATCAACGATTGAATAAAACTTATCATCTTCTTTCAATTCAATTTCTTCTCATTCTCAATCACAATTCAGATAAAATTTACAAGAAAAAATTGTAAGATGAAATGAAGAAATTTTTCAATCAAAAATTTCCTGCGTTTAGCACAAATTAACCACTTAGTTATGACACAAACAAACGGCTTTGATTTCTTCTCTCACTTAATTTTTTTCATTCATGAAATATGTCGAAATGTTTTGGATATTAATAAATGAGAAGCTTCATATAGCACGTTAGTTTCCGACAATTTTATGTTTCATGTTGTTTTCGTATTTGTAAATGAGATTGAAATTGCTCTGGTGTAATTGAATTTGAGAAGACAACAGAATTTGTGGAGGAACCTGAACCTACAAAATTCTACTTTCTACCTCAAAATTCTATTGAAAAAGGCGTGAAAGGTGTGAAGGCACCTAAACCTCTAAACTTAAATGCTTGAGTGTCTAGCTGATAAATTTGCCTCAATATACACCATAACCTTAACTTACACCATATTCAATTCTTCAATCCATTACGATCATTTCAAAATACTAATGAAAATGGTGATGATCGCTAAATAGACGCTAATTGAGCCGTTTTTATACCCACAATATTTTCTTTATTCATCAGCATCATCATCATTTTCAGCTTCATTCATTCATCGTCATTATACACGCACAAAACTCATAAATACATTCAAACCAGTTGCAATGTAGATGTGCTTGGGGTTCAGTGATGCTAAAATGAGAGTAAAGAGATCATCGAGGAAAAAAATCAAAGCTTTCATGAATATAAAAAAAATCTCATTGCCTCGTACACAAAACGCTAATTGGAAATAATTTATGTAAATTTTTATTTTTTTCTTCTTCTTTTTTTCGTGTGTCTGTTTCGGACGAATCATTAAAACCGAAAGAGAGCTGGAATGTGGATCGTTGGTTCACTAAATTGTGTGATAAACGTGTGTGACTACTCACAAAATTTTTTGTGGGTGGAGAATTAAATTAATTAAAAGAATCAACACGAGTTTCATATTTTTTTTTGTATTTCTCTCATTTGTTGTTTTGTACACAATCGTCGAAGGCCAAAAGATTTATTATCATTAAGCAAGACGGAAATTTCTCATTTGATTGTAATCCTTTGACTTGATCGCATCTGAATAAAAAAAAAATTCAAGTGTAAATTTGTAGATTTTTCGTTAATTTGTCTATTTTGTCATAGGTGAGAATATAGGAAAATGGATGGGATTGTTGTGAATTTAGGGGAATTCAAACTTTAAATTTGAATATTTTAATAGAATTTTTTTTACCGCCGGATAATTTTTTTGCTCAATTTATTTAGTTTTTTCTATCAATTTTACAAAGTTTAAACAATTTATTTAATATTTAACATTTTTTGTTCATTACAGGAATACGACTCTGACGAGGCATCGCCATCATCGTATGCCGAAGTGGAGAGATTTCAGGGCAAAATTGTTTATAATTTAGATGGTAAAGCATACATTATTGATTCAGAAAACGAACTGCCACTGCAGTTAAATGATAGTAGTATTAAAGGTGAGTTTTTGTTATAAATTTAGGTAAATTATTTGAATCTTCTTTGGTTGCGGATTTGTTTTGGAGGTTGATTCTAATTAAACAACAAAAACTGATAATAGGGAACTTTTTGATACTTTCTTGAATTTGTTTGCTATTTCATCAAGATTTTCTTAACTCATTCTTAAATTTGAACTCGAAAGTGTCTTAAAATTTAAAATGTAATAAATTTAAGCGAGATTAAAGCAAGGAGTGAGTAATACTCTGACAAACAATTTATAATTGAATAATTAGTCAGTAAATGTCAGATAATTTGTTTGAAATTTACTCATATGATGAAATTTTGAAATATAATGCAGCAATGCTGTCTACACATTTTGATGATGGGGCTTAAAAGTTAAATTACAATTACAGTGAATATAAACTTGAAGTCTGAATTCTAAGCCCAAAATCAAAATTCTAACCTCCAAATCAAAATTAAAACCTTAGTATCTGAATTCTATATTCAAATTTTCAAATTCTAACCTAAAAAATACCTGATTCTGTCCTTCCAGATGTATCACAATCAAATAATCCCAAAATTCACTCATTTCGCGTAATCTCATCGCGTGATGCAAGCATGAGTAATCCAGCATCGACACCAACTCGCATTACCTCACCGCCAGCTGATGGAGCGTCATCGCGTACAACGCCAACCCAGGAGTGCACGAGTGACGACCAAAAGGATTTACATCAATCAAATCATCGACAAAAGCCGATTCTCATGTGCTTCATATGCAAATTGAGTTTCGGACATTCAAAATTATTCTCAAGTCATGCTAGTACCGAGCATAAATTGAATTTAAGTGAAACGGAAAAGAGTTTACTATTTCGTGAATGTTCGTCGGCAATAATACAGAAAAATGCCGAAGATATATCACAAATATCCTTCCTTGAACCGCTCGATGCCAGTAGGGCGATGTCGCTGAATAGCGATGCAATTGATGCCGATAATAATTCAGATAACAATAATAATAGTAATAATGAGAATGATGGGACTGAAAATGCAGTGGACGATGTCGATAAGGATCAAAGTCTCGATGATCAAATGCTACATCCGAGACTAACGCCAAAATCGCTCGCGTCACTACAAAATCCCATCACATCTGCCGCCAGTGTCATACAAAGACTTGCTGGTGATTTAAAGTTCCTAAACTCACAAGCCGATTTGTCACAGCTCACGTCATTACTTGAGCAACACAAGTCACTTAATGAGTTCTTATCACAACAACAACGCATTGCATGTCCAGAACATGTTGATGCACCTAATTTAAATGAAATTGACTGCAAAAATTGTGAATTTCTTAATATCAATCAAATGTCACCGATGCGTAGTGCGTCAAAGTCACCAATGAAGGGCTATGCACATGAATCAAATGCCTCATCAAAGACATCCTCGCCAATTACATCAGCAACACCAAATTCACAACAGCAACTCCAAATTTCACACCAAATGGCTCAATCGCAGAATATTAATACGTCGCCTAGGTATGTATATATTGTAGTGTACCCTCTAAATAATAGAAACCTAACCTCAAATTTTTTTATTTTGTTTTTGCAGTGTGTCATCATTCACAATTGGTGCATGTCCTGAACATATTAATGGAAGGCCAATTGGTGTCGAGTGTGCAAGGTAAACAACTTCAAATTTCTTTAGTTTTTGAAATCTAATCTCAAAAATTCTAAATTTTTACACTCCCAGATGTGAAATCCTCCTCAATACAGCCCGCCTCACAAGTGGATCACAGATATCAACACGCAATTCATGTAAGACACTAAAGTGTCCACAATGTAACTGGCACTACAAATATCAGGAGACATTGGAAATACATATGCGTGAGAAACATCCGGACGGTGAAATGGCTTGTGCATTTTGTATTCAAGGTTTGTAGACTAGACTAAATGATTAATTCAATGACCTAAACCTTAAATATTTCTAATAGGTGCAGCCCATCCTCGCTTGGCACGCGGTGAATCATACACATGCGGATACAAACCATATCGGTGCGAAATCTGTAACTATTCAACAACAACCAAAGGCAATTTATCCATTCACATGCAGAGCGATAAGCACTTGAACAACGTGCAAGAGCTCAACAATTCACAGACTATGGTGAGTAAATCTTCTTTTGTGACTTAAAATCAAGTAATTAACAATAAAAATAAAAACTCATTCTAGACCGTCGCACAACCTCCAGAGATCCGCGCAACACCCCAACCTAGTCAACCATCAATTCCATCAGCTCCATCAACCCCGCAACTGCCACCGCAACAAAGCAAACCAAAACCAAAGCCAAGTTTTCGATGCGAGCCGTGCTCATATGAGACTCCAAATGCCCGCAATTATCGTATTCACGAGACGAGTGAGAAGCATACACACAATTTGGCTGTGGTGCAGTGCAATATTAAGCGTTTACAATCGCATATGGAATCGTTCCTAAAGACCCATCCATCGGGTATGAATGCAATGGGCATGCCCGGTATGGATACACAAAGTGGACTACCTGGAAATGCAGGACATCTACCGGGTGCCGCATTAGCTGATTTAGCATATAATCAGGCGCTACTCATACAATTATTACATTCAAATTCCGTCGGGGCTAGTCCACCGGCTGGATTTCTACCAATGATACAACAACAAACTGCTCAAACAAATCAACAAAATCCGATGCACTTTCAACAGCAAATTAACGGAACAAACAATCAAGAAATTGATCAGGGCCTCAATCCAGATACTTTAGAGCCGCCCTTCGAACAAGACTTTAATCCAACATACCATTTTTCGTGTCTCATCTGCTCAAATTTTAATTCAAATGACTTGGACGAACTAAATAATCACATCAATGAGGATCGCTCGCGACTAAGTTTCCCGCAAGAGTTCATTGTTGTGGTTAACAACAATAATTATACGTGTCGACTCTGCTGCTATAAGACACACCTGAAGGCTAATTGTCAACTACATTGTAAGACCGATAAGCATCTGCAACGTGTTAATTTTGCTAATCATATTAAACAAGGTGAGTTGGAATATTTTTTGGGGTAAATGGGTGCTGGTTGGGAGGGGATTGCTAATTTTCTAAAAAAAAGGAGCTGCTCTGATAACGGATATCTATTTAGTGGAGCTTCCTCGACCTTAGAGCGAAGCTAGATTTTTAGAGAACCAAAACTAATTAAATTATCTTCTTTTCAATTCTCAGGAGGACTTCGCAATGAATACAAATTCGATTACGTCATCAATTCAACAACCAATAACAACAATTACAACATAACACAGCTAAAATGTAACTGCTGTGATTACTACACAAATTCCATACAGAAACTCAATTGTCACATACAGAACGTTCGTCATGAAAGCATGCGAGCGAAATTTATTCATCTTTTGCAACTATTTAAAGATGTAAAGATGGAACTCGACGGACAGGACGTCAATATCAGCAAGGCACTTTTGTGTCAATTGTGCAATTATAAATCAAATAATTTGCTCGACATGGTCAAGCACAATAAGAGTCTCAGACATATCCAAATTGAACAGATTTATTGTCTACAGAGACGATGTGAGAGCTTAGAGTCAATTGAGTTGGGCGAGATTTATCAACTTGTTGATGGTAAGTTGAACTTTATTCCACAGGGTATTTGGACTGTAATGCACAAAAACAAACTTTTTAATTAAATTCACTCAAGAAATCTCAAATGATAACCTATCAACCCTTTCCTACTGTCATTTATTTTCGAAAAGTCTCAAAACTATTTTTTTTTTCTTCATTTTTCATCAAAATCAAAAAGTTTTTTTCACGGATGGAAATCTCATTTCAATTTTTTTCCATTCTCAAATTTCTATTAAGATTTTTTTTTTTTTTTTTCAATTACTTCAAGATGATAAATTTTTATTTTTCTTTATGTCATGTTTTTTTGGAGGGAAAAGTATAAAAATGGAAAAGTTTTTTATGAAGTTTTATTTTGGAAAATTAAAGAAATTGATTGAAAATTTTGTGAAAAATTAAACTTTATTGAAACGTTTGGAGTTAAACTTGTTTTTGTTTAATTTGAGAAGAGTTTGAGGGTTATGTAGCAGGATTGTTACGAATCAACAATGTATAAGATTCCTGAAATGTAGAATTTAGAGACTGAACTCCAACTCTCAGATTTTTTCAAATTGCCAGTTTCGATTCAAATTCTACAGGCCAAGTGTTAGATTTTAAATTGACTAATCGACTTGAACTGTTTGAGGAACACTGAAAAACTGCATCAATTTTTATTAAAATTTCAAAATTTTTTTCAGTCTTCAACATTTTTTAAAGACAACACCCATCTTTTCACCTTACCTCGATCCCACATTCAGTTTTCAACTTTTTCTCAAACAAGAACTTTACAAAGAATAAGCAAAGTTGAAAGAAAATTAAGTTTTTTTTCTTCTTTCTCGTCATTATAATTTCCTTATTCCATTTCCATCTAAATTATTTCTTCTTTCATCCACCCACATTGTTCCACTTCCTCTCTCACTCCATCATGCCATAAAGAACATCAAAACGATGAAATATGAGCGAAGCATTCCACGAAAGTTTTATAAAAGCAATTACTGCAGAGAAAAATCTTGTTACGAGAAACTTTTCATCTGCCATCATTAAAAGTTTGATTGAAGCTCAGCGTTGAAAGCGAAAAAAAAAGCTCTCAAAGATGTCCATTCAGTCCCCATCACCTTTTATTCTATGATAATTTTCCAAAAAATAGCAAACTTTTCTCATCAAAATTTATTTATTTTTTATATTTTTAGATGTCAATTTAGAATCGCCACACGATTACTCGAAGGACGATGACAAGTCGACAGCATCACCTGCACTGCAGTCAAAAGAGCAAGAACAACTTGTACCCAATCCACTCGCTATGCTAAAAATGATTCCATTTGATCAACTCAAAGCATTGGCAGCTCAGCTACCACAATCTCAGACAGTTCTTAAGTGCAATCACTGTGATCACTTATCGGAGACAAAGCATGAAATGGATCAACATTTCGAGGCTGCACATCCAAATGTTGAATGCTCATCGACAGCACTTCCATCAATTTCAGCACTTATGGCTGCTGCTCAAATGAATTACAATCCAGATGCAGCAAAGATGGATGTGTCAATGAATGACAGTAAGATTGATGATCTTACGGATAAGATGTTGGATGATAGTGACAAGAAGGACACGGATGTGATGACAATTGAACCGGATATCGATGGAGTTATTATTAACAACTCATCACGATCATCTTCAGCTGTCTCAATGCTGCAAAATGAGGAAAGTGAGGAGAAAATTCTACAGCGAGCAACTCCACAAAAGAAAGTTTCACCATCACCATTTTCAGCATCGTCTACGACTGATGAATATTCAGTCATGTGTCCGTTATGTCAGGAAAATTTCACGGAACGAAAACCACTTGAGCAGCATGTTATGACTGTCCATTCAGTTAACTCCGAGGGACTCAATCGACTTCTTCAGTTGGTTGATACCAGTCACTGGGTTAATAATAAGAAAAGTCCATCCACAACTGGTCCTGATTATGAATGTCTGGTCTGCAATGATATCCTGAAGAGCATGAATGATTTGCTCATGCATGCAACAGATCATCAGCACTTCAGTATTACCGGAATGAATCAGTTCTGCTGTTTGCTCAAAACTTGTCAACAAAAATTTGCAAATGAGGCTCAAGTGCAACAGCACTTCCGTTCATCACACTTGAATATTGTCATAAGTGAACGTCATGTCTATAAGTATCGATGTCCAATGTGTCCACTGGCATTTAAGACCGAAGAGAAGCTTAACAATCACTTTATGTATCATACGATGAGAGATGCAACCAAATGTAGCATTTGTAGCCGCAACTTCCGCTCAACAACGTCATTACAACGACATATTGAGCAAGTTCATGGAACTCCAAATGCTGAATTGAATAAATCAACGGAACTGACCGATGATGAACGTATGCAGACACCAAACGATGACGCAATATCCAACGATGATGATGCCGAGTATGATGACCGAAACAGTGAACAAATGCCAGACGCTAAGCGTTTTAAAGCAATCAATCGGAATGAGAAGATAACAACTTACTCACTCGAGAAATACCACGACCCAAATCGACCATACAAGTGTGAAGATTGCTTTGAGTCATTCACTCAGCCCAATATTCTTGCTGTTCATAAAAATTCTGTTTCGCATTTACATCGTGTTAAGAAGAAGCAAGGCGAGACACATAGCGGAAGTTCCACGCCGGCACTTGGAACAAGTCCAAATCAAGCTGGTGAATTTGATCGACGATCTGTTGATTTTGATAGAAAGTCAATTGATTTTGAGATGGAGATTAATAATTCGATGGAAGGAAATAAGAGGAAATTGTCGACTGACAATGATTATGATAGTCCAAAGAAGAGATTTAAGTGCGATATTTGTAAGGTGAGTTGAATAGCTAATTAGTGTTTGGCTCCGTTATTTGAATTTTGTCTGAATATTCATTAACTAAAAATTTCATTAATTATTCAGGTCGCTTATGCTCAAGGATCAACCTTAGACATTCATATGCGTAGTGTTGGTCATCAAGCTAAAGCAAATCGCATCATGCAGCAACAACAACAAGTTCAACAGGTAAATTTTAGAATTTCTTTTGGTTGACAAAATTTATTAAATTATTCTCAATCTTTTAAGGGTTCATCAACAACTCCATCATCATCCACCCAACCACAGGATATCATTTCACCTCAAGTCCCATCCAACAATGGCAACATATCACCAAAATCTCAACAAAATAATCAAATGTACAAAGCGCTTCTCGAAAATTTTGGATTTGACATTGTAAAGCAATTCAACGATATCAATAAACTTCCACAGACACCAAATAAGAATGGAAATGCGGAACCTGAAAAGAAGGATGAAAGTGAAGCTCTTGATTTTTCACAGCAAAAGAACTCGGCTGAGGAAATGCTTGCAAATCAAATGAAGTTGTTTAATGCTGAAATGCTGGCACAAAAGCAAACGGCTGAGCAGCAGAAATTTGATCCAGCAATGCTTGCACAGCGTCTTATGGAGCAACAGTTCTTGGCTCAATTCCCTCAATTTGCTCAGAGCTTGCAAAACATGAATACTGGAAATATGCCAATGAATACACTTGACATGATTAATTTGATGCAATTTCATCACTTTATGTCACTAAATTTCATGAATTTGGCACCACCATTAATCTTCGGTGGAGCTCAACAAGGCAATGTCATGTCACCAGGTTCACAGTCAGCAAATTCTGTACTCGCACCACCTAAACCTGTCAATGAAAGTCCAGTACCTACTCCAGCTCCAACAACACCGACAGCTCTATCACTTCTTGCTCAGCAGCAACAACAATCTCAACTTCAACAGGCACAAGTAAAGAAAAGTCGAAAAGATTTTGTTGATCCATGGAATGGAATTAATGATGACTCATCTTCATCATTCCAGGCATGTGGAAATCAAAAACGTGCACGAACGAGGATCACGGATGATCAGTTGAAAATTTTGAGATCACATTTTGATATTAATAATTCACCGAGTGAGGAGAGCATCATTGACATGTCAAAGAAGGCTAATTTGCCTCAGAAGGTAAAAATTTGTTGACCATAATTTTTAAACTCTCAATAAAAAAATTGTGTTAATTTACAAAATATCTTTAATACCCTTTACTTTTACAGGTTGTTAAGCACTGGTTCCGCAACACCCTCTTCAAAGAGCGTCAGCGCAACAAAGACTCGCCCTATAATTTTGCGAATCCACCATCAACAACCCTCAACCTCGAAGAATACGAGCGTACAGGAACAACTAAAGTAGTCCCACTCAGCGAATCCCAAACCCAATCATCAGCGAATGCAATGTTATCAAGTATCCAACAACAGCAACAAAAGTTACAGCAAGAGCAGCAAAAAATTCAAGAACAACAGCAGCAGTTTTTTCAGCAACAGCAACAGGCGTTTAATTTGAGTCAGCAAGCCCAGCAGAATTTTCCAGATTTGCGACCTGTATCCCAACCATCAAGTACAACAAGTAACGAACGTGACGATTCATACATAAAGTCAGAGCCAACAGAGGATATGATTGATAATGATAAGCACAATGAGAGTGTAGAATTCGATATGGAGCGATTTCGTCAACAACAAGCTCAACAACAGATGAATTTTTTTAACAACTATGAGACTAAGTCGGAAAGTGGAAGTAGTGATATTCTCTCACGACCACAGACACCGAATAGTCTCTATAATAACATCAATGACGTCATCAGTCAACAAATCGAAAGCATTCCAATTAATAACATCACAAGTCCCGGGAATCCGCTGAATCAAATGGGACCACCAAAAAAGTTTCAATTGAATAAAATTTTTGATAAAAGTTACGAGTCAAATTCTAGTTCATCCAACTCATCGACATCGAGTGGAAAGAGGGCAAACAGAACTAGATTTACTGACTATCAGATTAAGGTTTTGCAAGAGTTCTTTGAGAATAATTCATATCCAAAGGACAGTGACTTGGAGTATTTAAGTAAATTATTACTGCTGTCACCGAGAGTGATCGTCGTGTGGTTTCAGGTGAGATATTAATTGATACATGACTTGAAGATTAATGTAGAATATATAGCTATAGGCACTTAAATAACATATTGAATAATGCTTGAAGATTAAAAATTAATTGCTTTTTTTATTCCAGAATGCTCGCCAAAAGCAAAGAAAGATCTACGAAAATCAACCAAATACCACAAAGTAAATAAACTTTTTAATATATTGCAACTTATTTTTAAGTTTTTAAAAAATTTGATTTTGATGCCCTTTTTGTAGATTTATTTTAAAAAAACGTTTTTTTGGAAAATTTTAAAAAGCTTCTAAATTTTCCAAAATCAAATTTTATTTTCAAAATTATACAAAAATTTGTAGATTCCACAAAAACTAATTATAGCATTTAAAAAATGTTCCTCATTGCAGTTCGCCATTCGAGAGTGACGAGAAGAAGACAGGCTGCATAAATTACACATGCAAAAAATGCAATTTGATATTTCAACGATACTATGAGCTCATTCGTCATCAAAAGAATCATTGCTTTAAGGAAGAAAACAACAAAAAGTCAGCGAAAGCTCAAATTGCCGCAGCCCAAATTGCTCAGAGCTTGAGCAGCGAGGATTCAAACTCAAGTCTCGAAATAAATCACGCGAGCAATCTATTAGGTAATAATTTACTTCATCCGACACCAAAATCCCAACTCGCGCAAACTTCTTCTTCTCAAAATTTGCCGAAACTGAATTTGAATCATCCTGTTAGTCTATTAACGACATCCTCTGCTACGTCAAATAATATTATGGTAAATGAACAAAAATGACACAAAAAAACACAAAAAAATATCAAAATTTTTCAAGAAATGATAAAGTCCATTTGCTACCCAGCCTTACTATTTTCTTAGTAATTCCATTTTATTTGTTTTTTTATATGATGAAAGTGCTTCCCAACTAGACTTTTTTTGAGTTTGAATGCCCGTTTTATTGAGATATGATGTAGACTTTTTTCGTGTAGTTTCGACTTGCGGTTATGTTTGAAATAATCCAAAAAAAAATTCAGTTTCATTATTTTTGCGAATATGTTAAGAACATTGGTGCTCTATTGTCGGATTTTTTTATTGATAGTACGGAATAATTTACTTTCAAATCTTTTGATTCAGATAAAAAATCTCAACAATTTTCAATTTTTTTATGACAATTTTCAATACAATTATCTAAAGTTGGGAAAAGTTATTGAATTTCATCAGCAAAAATTCAAACTTAAATATTTATTGACAGTCATTTACCATTTTTGTCTAATATTCTGAGTTAAATTGATATTTTGTCAAATTCACAGTAAAATAAATTTCAAAAAATTAGACTAAAAACAAAAATCCTACAATAGACTCGACACCAATGTTCTTTCATATTCTCTTTTTATTTACTTTTGATAATAATCTTGTAGATTTCATGAAAATTTGCTTTTTTTACTTATTATTTGATACCTTATTATTTTGCGAGGATGATAGATGCTTCGTCTTTTAGACTTGAAATGTCTAATTTATGATTTCATTTTTATTCACAAGCAAGTTAGAAGGAAAAATTTGCTTAAACAATTTTATTTTGCAATTATTTTTGAGTTATGCTCGATTCATGAGAAATATTCTCAATAATTTTACTTTATTTTTGATGATATTTAAGATCAGAACTGGAAATCTACTCGAATTAACTTTTCTATACAAAATTCGAGTACAATTTGAGCTCTGCTTAGGATGGAATTGAAGATAAGCTGTGATAATGCTTTAATGAACACAAAGTTTAGTATTGGTCTATAGATTGTGCAACTGAATAAGCTAATTGCTAATTCGGGTTAAATTTTAATTAAATTAAATTTTCAATATGATTATTTTGCAAGGTTTATTAATTGAAATTATCAAAGCTTTTCTACAATTTCATAATATTTTCATAAATTAAATCACAAAATTACAGACCAAAATTTACTAAAAATTTCTATAAAATTCTTCTTAATCAATAGCAGCCGTTGGATTTCCACCAGCAATCGGCACAAATCTCTCAATGTCACAATCAAATGCCGGACAATTTCGGAGCGGAAGTGCAGCCTCCGGCATTGCGCCAGAACTTTGAACAGCCGAGTCCAATAGAGTCTCCAATGTCGAACTCTGGACTGCCATTTTACATGAACACCAACAACGGCAGTGAAAATTTCAACAACAACGACAATGGACGAACAAAAACACCAAAAGTTGATGACAAAAATTTGTACAGTGCTGAAAAAATGCAAGAATTTTTACTACAGAAATTTTCAAATCAAGACTTTGATTTGTTGACAAAAAATTATGATTTTTTTCTGCAATATTACAAGGCAAATTGCCCGACCGAGCAAATGATTGACGAGAAGCATCTCAGCATGGATTTTTTAACACAATTTTATCACCTCAGTGAGTTTAAGAAGAAACTTAATGGAACTGATTTGATGGAGCAAGAGTCAAACATAAGTGACGACGATGGTGGTGATGATGTCGTTGCACTTGATGACTCGAAGGACGAATCAGAAGGTCTCAATCTACAAATGTCGGATGCAAACAAGGGAAAATTGAATTTAAACAACATGCATAGTAACAAACGATTGAGGACAACAATCTTGCCGGAACAATTGAATTATTTATATGAATGTTATCAAAAGGAATCAAATCCGAGTCGGAAACAGCTTGAAGAGATTGCTAAGAAGGTCAATTTGAAGAAACGGGTTGTTCAGGTTAGTAATCAAGCTCATAAATTTAATTAACTTTAGTATGGAATCTCAATTTTAAATTTCTTAGCTCAAAATTTAGAGCTCCAAACCACCATAAGAATCTTTGCCTGCAATACAATAATTTTCTTTCAATCTCTACAGGTCTGGTACCAAAACTCCCGTGCACGTGAACGCAAAGGACAATTCCGCCAAAACATGCAAATAATTAACAAAAAGTGTCCATATTGCAGTGCAATCTTCAAAGTAAAATCAGCTCTAGAATCTCATTTACAAACAAAACATCCAGACAAGCAGATGATCAACATCGATACCATTCCGGAGATCACGTTCAATCCAAAGGACATTAATTTTCCACAACTTCCACAACATCTTGATTTATCAATGCTAAATTTACCGCAAAATGCTGAATTTTGGAAGGCAAATATGCTTCAGCAACCTCAAACATCTCAAAATTTTCCAATGCAAAAGAGAAATGAATTTAGTGAATCTGAAATAAGTTTCACTGATTCCAATAATGATGAGTTGCCAGATGAGGATTATGACTTGGATAACTTCAATGATGACAGTAATCATGGCGATGAAAATGCTGGAACGATGAATGATAAGGAAAAGTCAAAGAGACACAGGACCCATGTCAATAGGGTTCAAAAAAGCATTTTGAGGAAAATTTTCGATGATGTCAAGAGTCCGTCGATGATTGACTGTGAGAATATCGGAAAGGAGATCGGATTATTCAAAAGAGTTGTTCAGGTAAGAATGTTTATCCTTAACATTTAGATTCTAACCTCGAAATTGAGTTTTTACTCCTAAAATTGAGATTCTAACCTCAAAACCAGTACTAATTGAGTGTTATGATTAATTCTTTCCAGGTTTGGTTCCAAAACGCTCGCGCAAACTACAAAAAACTCAACAAAATCACTACAAATGATCTCAAGGAACTCCCAGAAAAGAATCCATCCGACTGCATGTATTGTCCTGAATACGCCCCATGTCCATCAAAGACTTACAGTTCACATGTGCTTTCACAAGAGCACATCCAAAATATTCACAGTTATGTCATGAAAAATGAATCACACGAGGATGACGACGATGATGTTCAAGAAATTGATACACAGAAACCCGATCAGACCCTACAGAATTTGATGAACGAGATGATGCCAACAAGAAATGATGGAAATTTTTCGTATACGAATTGTCATCCACAAAAGTCACTCATGATTGGCGACACAAATTGGATTGACTAAGAAATTTTATTTTTGCTCAAAAATTTTTGCTGATTGAGACATGAAAAATAATGAAAATTCTCGGTGAGTTTTGAGGATTTTCCTAAGGAAAATTTTTTTTGTTGTTGTAATTGCCGATGATTAAAAACATTTTCAATAATTTTGTGATTTTAAATTTTAAAAAATACAAAAATATAATTTTATTATTATTATTATTATTATAATTATTATTATTTTATTGCATTTATTATGATTTTAGTGAATTAATCTAAAGAAAATATTTCTTCCTCAAATGGAGGTTAATCATCAATGATGTTCAACTTATAAATTAGGACCAAATTATCTTCCATTCATACTTATCCTAACTCTGACTCCAAATAGTTAAACATCATTCATGACCAACCTTTCAAGTAACAGACAAATCTGATAGAATCTCAAATATTTTTTATGAGGTTCTTAAAGTTAGAAAAGTGAAATCTATGATAAAAATACTAGTAAAATTATGAATGTGAGTTTTAAGATGAAAATTTAACATTCATAATATCCACAAGCATTTCCATTAGTTATGTAATATATCAGAGAGAATCAGTATGTTAGGTAGAATTAAACAAATTATTAGATTGTAAATAATTTAAATAATACTTTTGTGAATTTTTATTTTTTGAAGTTGGAATATTTGGGAAAGTACACTGATAAACAAATACTTTATTGCTTGTGCTTTATTTTGTATACTTTTGGTTACATAAATTTGTTTATGAAATAATATACAAAATTCATCCCTAAATATTTCAATTCTCAAAAAACTTTACAAAAAAGCTAAGAATCAAGACAAACGCTGACCCAGTTCACTAGTTAAAATAATTCATTAATCAAATTTGTAAATTTATTTTATTATTTGACAAATTATTACAAATAAAAGTTAAAAGAATCCCGAAAATGCCAGTCGATGGCTTATGCACATACGATGAATTGCCATTTTAGGTTTATTAATTATATTAAAAATGTGTCAATTGTATTGATCTATTATTGCTATTATTATTATTATTATTATTAAAATTATTATTATCACTGTAAAATATATTAAAATTATAAAAAAATGTGCTGACAACTGAATCGTTATTGAATTTTGACATATTTTTAATTTATTCAACTATGTGGAAATTTTCTTGCCAAATTTTCAAAATTAAATAAGATAATTTATAGAAGATTTGAAATTGAAGAAGCTTTTGGTGTATTTAAGGGGGTTAGATGAGTCCGATGGAAGTCCAGCCTCTGTAAATTATTACCAATTTTTATAGAAAAACCTCTGGAATAATTTTGTCTCATAAATTGTCAAATTCTGATACAAAAAAATTGCAAAAATTTTGAGGAAAATGTCATTAAGGTGCACATAAACCTAAATCTCTGATAGACACTACGAATCTAAGTTGAAAATAAAAATACAAAAAATACATAAATATGATATATTCTTAAACAAACAAAAAAAAAAAGCAAATCAAATTATATGAAAAAAGAACATTTTTAGAAAAAGAATAATACAGAAAAATAGGAAATTTATTTGAAAAAAAAGTATTTTTTTATTATTTTTTAAATTTATATAATTTAAATTTTCAGTTTTAAAAGTTTTTTATTTGATTTTCAGCAATTTATGGTTTGATTTATTTTTTGGCAAATTTAAAAAAAAATTAAATAAAATCATTTAAATTTTTATTAATTTTAACAAAATTTTCTTTAATTATTGCATCATTGGAATACAGAAATGTGACAAAATATGGAATTTAAGTTGTTAATCACAGCCAACTTAATAAATTAAAAAGGTAAATTTTGCAGTCTTAACAATTTGATTTAAATTGAAAAATTTATAAATTTTTTCCCACTTTCAGGTTGTATTGTAGCAATTGCAACATTATTAAAGCCAAAAGATGACGTAAAAATATTAAAAAAGCTTATCAAACCCACAAAATAATCTTAAAATCATGTGAATCAACATCCAAAGTAGAAACAAAAACAATATCATTTTGAGCATGAAAAATGAATTAAAAAAACTACTTAAAAAACAACTATTAATGTGAAGAAGAATTTAACAACAGCAACATTAGCATATGCAGCATCCCTAAATGACAAATATTGCCAATTTATAGCAGCAGCGACATGAACAAAAAACTATAAAAAAATCGTCCAAGTTTAAAAAATTAAGAAGCAAAAAAAAATTATTTTAAAATTTTAACGACAAAATGAGACACGAAAAAATGAGCAGAAAATAAATGTCGAATTTTAAAATAATTTTTTAACATAAAACAAAACAAAAATATTGAAAATTTTAATCGAAAAAAAATTTGAATGAAAAAATTAAAATGCCAAAACAATTTTGTGTAATTTTGAATTTCTGAAGTGAAAGAATTTTATTAAAAAAATGCTGAAAAAAACTTTCATTTTTGATGTTTTTAAAAAATGAAGAATTTTTTTGAATTTTTCTTTGGATTTTTGGACATTTTTTTTAAATTGAGACCTAAAAATCCAAAATTCCAAAAAAGGATTCAAAAATGATACCAAAAATTGATAAATAAAAATGTTCCTAGTTTTATTGTACTTTATGATATGTGAATTTTTAGATACATTTAAACCAAAAAATGATTTAAAAATAAATTTTTATGTTTTTCATATTTGTGATTTTTTAAAAAGCTTGAAAGATGTGAAAAAAAAATTATTTTAATTTTGAAAGGTTTTTGTTGACCAAAGTTAATTAAAAAAATTAGAGATTATTGAAGAAAAAATTTAATTTTTTTTAAAATATAATTCTTAAAAATTGTGTAAAATATTTTAATTAGTCAAAATATAAAATCTTTTCAAATTTCAATTTTTAAAATTCATATTTTAGAAATATGGAGTTTTTAGTTTTTATCTTTTACCCATTTGAAATTTTAGAGATTTTATTTTTTGATAATTAATATATAAATTTTAAGAATTATTAAAAAATTTAAAAAGTTTTAAATTTTTTCTAAAATAACCTCAAACGTAATCAACATTTGATTCCTAATTTTTGCCAAAGTAAATTTTAAATAAAAATAATTGCAATGAAAAAATTCCTTTCCCAAAAACTAAAAAAAATCTCAAAAATTACAACCAAAAATTTTGAGAAAAGCACAATGAACAGAAATAAAAAATCATCACAATTTTACAAACAAAATAAACACTCAAGAAATGGAAAAAAAATTATCCAAAAAATAAATAAAAAAATAAGGAAAATGATGAAACTTATACTCGCATGGAAGAGGACTTTTTAATATTTAATAATATTTATAAAAAAAAAATCAGAATAGAAAGACGTTTATGATGGAAAATTTTAGATTTGAGAAAAAATGGGAAAGTGATGAGAAAAAAAAAATTATTTAATATTTTTAGTTGATGCTAAATTTCGTGATATTAAATATTTTTGAGTAAAATTGTCAAAGTTTGATGAATTATTTGTCACTTTTTTGTAATAATTTTCAAAATTTCAAATCAATGAACCTAAAAAAATAAAAGATATTAAAAAAAAAAGTTCATTGCACTTTGCAAACTAAAATTTTTTTTCGCTCGAGCGTGACTCAAAGTTGAGCAATAAGTTATTAAAATACAAAAATTTTTGATTTTTTATTGCAAAAAGTTTCATTAAATTAAACAAATTTTGATAATCTTAAACAAAAAATATTTATCGGTTATTTTATTATTAATTTAATTTTTTGTTAAAATGCAAATTAAAAATTTCAATTTTTTTTATTGATTTATAAATTATTTTTATTATTTTAAAGTTTTTAAAAACATTTAAATTTTAATTCAATTAAATTCTTTTTTTAAAGGAAAATAAGCAAAAATCATTTTTTTATTTAATTTTTTAAAACTTATCTAAACCTGCCCTGAAAATTTTAAAAATCTTTTCATAATTATTTTTTTGTAAGGGTTGGTCACACTTTATTTGTAAAATTTAATAAAAAAACCAAAGTTGGAAGCAGAAGAAAAAAAAATCTTTAAATTTTAAGGCTACAAAAAATGTTCCTATTCAAATTAGAATTTAAGATTAAGGATTTAAAATTAAGTAAAACAAACAAAAAATTATATATTTAAAAAAGTGAATCATACTTAAGATGAATGGCAATTGAGTAAAAATTTAGAAATTGATTGAAGGATAAAAAAACACAAAATAATCATTTAAAAATAGAAAATGCTAAAACAATGTATCTCTGTGTAGTTGGAAATCCAAAAATGGATAAAATATGAAAAAATAATTAAAAAGTGAAAGAAAAAATTTTAATTTTGAAACTTGATTTTGGAGGGAAAATTTTAAAATGTTTTTTTAAAAATTTTTCAAAAATTTTAATTTTTTTTTAAACTTAAAAATCCCAAAATATTTTGTTTTATAATTTATAATTAAAATTATAATTTATAAATTTATAATTTCTTCCTATAAAAACCAGCATTTTAAAATGAAAATATTGAACTAAAATCGTTGTCACCCTGTTGGTCATAATCAACAGAGCGACTAAAAACATTTGCAACATTTTCCTTCTAAAAACAATCTCGCAAACACATTCAAATCCAAAATCATTCAAAACATTCGAACACTCAAAACATTATGATTTTTCATCAAAATGAAATTGATTCATAAAAATTCTCATCCATTTCACAAATGCAAAAAAAATACACATTTGTATATGATTGAAAAATATTATAATTTAGCAAACATTTAAAGAATTGAGATAAAAAAATTATCAGAAAAGTAAAAAATGACCTTTTTAACTTTGATGATGCAATTTCCTCGCAAAAAAACCATTTAGAAATTTTATCGTAAGGTTAATAAAAAAAATAAAAAAATTAAAATTATTAAAATAAATAACTAAAAGACATTAACATCAAAATAAATAAATAAAAATGAGATGTAATTTATTAAGAAATGCACTCAGTGATTTAGGAAAAATGAATTTTTTTGGAGGGTACTAGGTGATTTTCGAGAGTAAAATCTTGAAAATTATAAATAAAGAGGGAATTTTTGAGAATATTTTAGTAAAAAATTTAAAGGCTTTGATCCTTTAAGCTAGAATTTGAAATTTATGATTCAAGAACTTTCATACTAAAACTTATTAAATGGTTTACCAAAATAATGCCAAAATTTTCTATCTTTACCTCAAAAAGTCCACCAAAAAAGTTCAACACTAAATCGGAAAGGTCTAAAAGCTGGCAAAAATCCAACAACTTTTTAATTAAAGTTTTAAAAAAAAGTTTTCTTTCAAAGAAAATCATTGAAGGAAAAACCTTTAAAAATATGAAGAAAAAAAAAAGATTCTCAAAAAAAAGTCATTGGAAGCGATGATGAGAAGAAATATAGTTCCTATTTATATTTAAAGTAAACTAATAAAAATAAATAATACTAATAATAAAATAATAATATTAATAATAATGATAATTAAAATTAAAATAAATTCAGCCATTAGTGAATGGTGTATAATTGTAATAGTAACATTTATTTTTTTATTTTTTAATTTTTAAATAAAAATGAAATGAAAAAAAGTATTTGAAAAAAATGAGAAGAAAATCTTTCTTTTTGAACTGAAAATGCGGACAAAAAATAATAATCCAATTTTATCAAGACATATAGTGGAAATGGATTTATTGATGATTTTTATGAGAAGATTCTGTGTACATAAAGACAAAAGATTTAAACAAAAAATTGAAAAAATGAAAATTCATTGAATGAGGAAAAATTAAAAAAAAATCGAATGGAAATACAAAAAAAATAAATTGGAAGAAAAAAATGATGGAAAACAAGTAAATAAAGGATATTATGTGGATATTGAAAAATAACTTTTGATATTTTATTTTATAAAGACTATTTTTTATTTTCAGGAATATTTTCAGACTATTTTCTATTAAACTACAAAATTTAAAATATGAATCTCAAATTATTTCAAATTATGAAACATTTGGATTTTTAAAAATAAGAAAATAAAATTACCAATGTATTGACTGAACAAAATACTAAATATAGATCTTTATTAAACTTAGTTCTATTTACACATTTTAAATATTCTGTCCATACTCTCTGTGTTGTAAATTTTAGTAATCCATAAAAGTCTCCAAATTCCTCTTTCTAGCATGTACTTGGTAGGGTTCCAACTGATGGTACGATGGATGGTTCAGTGAAGGTGTCTGAGCCTGCATATGCCAAACTGGTCAATTGGGCGATGAAAAGAATGAAAATTGCAAAGAATTTGGCGGAATCCATTTTTAAAGTTTTTTTAATTTTTGTTTATTTTTGAACTGATCACTTTGAATTATTGAAAGTTGATTGATGACTTGTTTGGAATACAGCGTAGTTTTTATACAAAAAGTCAATATTTATTATTTTAGAATTTATTTTAAAGAAGTTTCACGAGCAAGTCGTCAAACAAATGACAAAGCCGTACAAGGTAAAAAATCATAACGAGGATCACGAAATATCGATAAAAAAATATATATTACCAATAATTTAAGTAAGTCAAAAAAATCATGCCCTCATTTTCAAAAATTTTAAATCCTGTTAAAGTTTGTATTAGCAAACAGGATTCATCTAGATATTTTTTTTTTTTGCAATATGCATCATTTTTGGGTTGAAATCTCCAAAAAACGTGATTTTTAGGTTCACTTTAAAGCAATTAATGTCACAGCCCAGGTGTGAGTATTTTGAAAAATTGTGTTTTTGCCATTTTAGCACATGTGTCAAGTAAATTTTATCATTTAATTTGGTTAGTTATATCATGGTTGTCTTAGAAAGGTTCAATTGCTTGAGAACCCAATATTTTTGTAAAGAAATATCCCATATCACTTTGTTTGAATCAAACCTTAATTTTTTTAAGCACTCTAAAAATTAAAAATAACCAATTTTTGCATTTAAAATTTTATGAACCAAATTAAACTTGTTAGAATTTTTCGAGAAAAATTGGGATATTTCTGTAATCTGTAATTGTAAAAATTCGCTGTTAGGAATTGTAATGTAGTTATGTACATAAGTCAACTAATGTAGCTATGTAGCTTTTAATAATTTTCCGTAGTGCATATTATTAAAAATTGTTTCAATATCGTTTAATTTTTTGAGAGAAATTTTCATTTTGTTTTGAGCTTAAATGAAATAATTACGGAAAAATTTCAGTGTAATGACATCTAGAATTCAAACACAAATCATCTATTTTAACTTTGCTTGATTTTCAAAAAAAAGAAGATTACTTATTTATGTTGCTAGCAATACAGTTCAATTTTAATCCATGGCACGAAGCTGGTTCTATCACTGACCACCGTTTTATAATTTCTAATACCAAACGCAATAATGTCACTATCAACAGCTTAAGGCAAAACTCTTAAATATTCTATTTCAAATCTCAATATTTTGTTTTAGTTGGCTTTCAGATTCAGAAAAGTGAGTTCATTAGTTGTAATTGAGATTAAACAATTGCCATTTTTAGAGACAAAGTTTTTATTTTGATATAAAAATACAGTTCACTGGAATTGAAATTGTCTATTGATTGTATATATATTTAATCGAAAATAAGTTATCTTTTAAAATTGTAATTAGTCGCAATTTTATAAAAAAAAAATATCAATAAATTACGTCACATGCATGTCTTTGAATATGTTAACTTTCAGATTTTATTATATTCTCTTTTCACAATAAAATTCATTACTTCTTTTGGATGTTAAGTTGATTATGTTCGGATTGTTTGTAGTTTCAACACTTTATCTAGTTCATTTAAGGTTGCTGTTTCTTGGAAAATAAGAGTTGCAGGAGCACTGCTAAGTTAACGGTCCAAATGGACCTTACGGTTCCTTTCAGGAATCAGTTCATTTTGATGACGAAAATTATAAATTTCCCAAATTGTGCCACCTTAGCATGATTTCTTTGACTTACTTAAATTATTAGTAAAATATATTTTTTATTGATATTTCGTGATCCTCGTTATGATTATTTACCTTGCACGAATTTGTCATTTGTTCAACGACTTGCTCGTGAAACTTCTTTAAAATAAATTCTAAAATAATAAATATTGACTTTTTGTATAAAAACTACGCTGCATTCCAAACAAGCCATCAATCAATTTCGATAATTCAAAGTGATCAGTTCAAAAAAAAATTAAAAAAACTTTAAAAATGGATTTCACCAAATTCTTTGCAATTTTCATTCTTTTCATCGCTCAATTGACCAGTTTGGCATATGCAGGCTCAAACACCTACATCGAACCATCTTCATTGGATTCATCGTCATCCCCCGATCCAACTGTTGGAACCATACCAAGTACATGCTAAAAAAGGAAGTTTTGAAAGTTTTATAGATTGCTGAAAATTATGACACAGAAAATATGAACATAATTTTTAAAATGTGTAAATAGAACTAAGTTTAATAAAGATCTATATTTAATCCTTTTTTCAGTCAAAAACTGTCTTTATAATTCCTATTCTTTAAGATTTCAGTTTAGAGGAAGTAAATTTCATCAAAAAGTAATAAATGGATGCAAATTATTATTTCATCGATGACTATCACATCACATAATAATATAATACAAATGAGAAATAGAGGATAAAATCACTTATGTAATAATTTAACTGTCAAAATTTCTGACATTCTTTTCTCATGAATAAAAATTCATTTCGTCATTTTCCAGAACTGATAATTATGGATTTATTATTAATTGATTTTTACTCAGCAATCAGAATATAATAGAATTAAGATTAGAGTCCGTCGATGACGAAAGGGCACTACGATCTACGATCTGTTGTACCATCCCTGAGTATCAGCAATCAGGAATCAAATAATATTTGCTCTGGATATTAGATAACGCTTAGGAAAAGTTATGAGGGAGGTGGAACCTGTTAAAGAGTCCAAATTTGATTCAATATTTTTGGTACAAAGTGTTTTGTTTGGACTGTGAGCTTTGGAAATGTTCTTTTTTTGCGTAACAAAATTGCCAATGCTCTCTAATCAGATATTTTAGTTTTTATATAGTTTCGAAAAACTTCAAAACACTCACGTTTTCAATTGATTTTCTCGTTTTTGTTTTTGCTTAATGAAATTAAGTTAATCAAATAAATCCGAGTTCTACATATGCAAAACATTTCGTCATTAAATTACTAAATACTGTAATCATTTTTGTTTTTGAAATTACAATAATCTTGAAATCATTTTTTTTTTCAGTAATCTTGAAATATTTTTTAATTTTTTGAAAATGTTTTTTTTTTTTTCATATTAAGTTAGAGTATTAAAAATGTTCTTGATCTTTGTAAAGAGTCCTTATTGCGTAACGCAGAATTAACTCCTTTTAAGAAGGAGTTTGTTTATTTCCATATACACATGGTGGTTTTCACTAGTTATATGAGAAAATTAAATTGCTATAAATATAGATAAAAAGCTTAATTGAAGATAAAATTCAGAATGCGATGTAATTATTTTGATCGAATGATGAGTCATAATATCTTGTTTACAGAAAGGAAAACTCAAAAGAATTCACAATACGCTTAGTCATATTCAAGGATTATAATCAGTACACTTAACTTAATCATTTTAATAGTTTTTCTAGTATGACTTAACATGCTATTTATCATGTAAGATCAGTCGGATTTATCATATTGGATATCAGTTCGTTTAACATCCCAACGCGCGATAAATAAATAAAATTACTGTACATCAATTAATTATTACTAACAATAAATGATTTAATGATGATCAAAAAATGTTGTCTTTTTGTCATTCTGCTCTAAGCTCCGCCCATTTTTCTAATCTTTTGATTTTGAAATTTTGGAAAAAAAAAATTTATTTCATATTCGTTATAAATTATATTAGAAACCTAAATTATGAATTTTATATTGAATAGAGTCGACTTTTCCATTAAAAAATCGAGTCGACTTCGAACTTTGATATTTTTTCATCATGCTTGATGAGGTTTAATACTAGTTTCAATATGAAAAATTGAAGAAATCACGATTTATTCGATTTTTGATTTGCAAAAATGACAAAATCGTAAAAAATTATAATGTCGACATACAATTTGTCACGAAAAACACTGATCTTGAATTTTTATCTTTATCATTATTGTGCGAGAGGACAGTTCCAGAACATATCCTGGTTTTATGAAAGCCATGAACCACATTTTTTCAATATTAAGATTGAACACAATACGATTCGATTTTGGATTTGATCTTTTTTCATTAAATATTTAATTTAATTTATTTGTCAATATATTTCGATAGCAATGCACTATCAAGACTCAAAAGGTTTAATCTAATTACCTGATATCCAGTATTCAACTGATATGGTCCCTTCTCAATGTAATTTTTTCTCACGAATCTAGCTGATTGTTGCTCTTACGCTTTTTCAATAGTTAAAAGGAGTTAAGATAATGCCCATCTTTAAGTTGTGAAGTAGAATGGAATGTATTCTCCCGAATTTTCTCACAAAGATATTAATATTCTCCGTTGACAGCAGATGCAAGTAATTGAGAGAATATTTAATTTATATTGATCAATATTCATTCATTTCTGATAACGATACGAAAAAAGTTATATCCAAGGCAACTATTCTGTGTATTATTTATTCTGAGTATTGCTTGAGTAGCTATGATAGGATTCTTTTTCTATACGTTGTTTTACAGTGCTACAATATATAGGTAACCTCCTATAGCTCGGAAACCTGGGACTCAACACAAAATGATGAATTCTATCATATAAGGTGTCATTTTATGAATTCAAGAATCATGGAAATCTCGTGATATTCACAATGGAGCGTTTGATGGTTTTTAATACATTCTACACTTGATCATGTCTGCTTCTCTGATTTCTTTTATATCCAGGATTGATATTTGACTTAACAAAACTAAACTCTAAGCATTTGATTTCAAAATATTACGCTCACGAACTGAATTAGTAAAAGATTTACATAATGTGACAAAACTATTCAAAATAATTTTTGTAGCTTAAAACTATTACTTATTTCCTACTGTTTCTTCTTAATTCCCCATGCCTAATATTAAGTGGCGAAATTTTTTTTTAAGATTCTTTATAATATATGTAAGAAATGATATGAGACTCATAGTTTATTAAGGAACCTAGCAGTTCACTTGTTATAAAAAAAAATCACAATTTTTAAAAGATACAATTTTAATTTTGGAGAAAACAAAATTAAAAATGAGTCAAAAACTTGGAGTTTTGTTACTAATTTGTACTTACTGTATAATATTTGCATCTTCACGAAGCATATTAGGACCAAAGTGGTGCAACTCTACTTTAGACATTTCGCAAAACAAACCATCATCATCATTTACGATTGATCGTTTAGAAATGAAGGATTTCACCTACTCAAGTGCTCCAACAGATTGCTTAGAGAAGATAACATTTTATAATATAGAAGTTTCAAATCTCAACAATTTTAATTACTGGTAAGTTTTTTTCAATTTTAGCTTTATATCCAGCATTTATATCCATGCACCGAGTAGCTGACTTTATCGTTTTTGACTAGGATTCGATTGTGCTGCTCGGGATTCATTTTTTGTCCTATCAAACTTTTTTTTAATTGATTATTAATTTGACAATTTTTAATTTTTTTTTCTTCTTTTTTTATCATTTTAGCGTAATCGATGATCATATTAAAATACTCTACCCAGAAATTAATATTACATTTACGTACAAAGACACCAATCACAACATCAACAACGCCCGTGAGGTTATCACAATGATAAACGTTTTCATTGAACATACAAGAAACGAGGCAATTTTTCGTAAAAGTTTTGATGGCTACAAGAAAATACAACTAAACCATCCTAACGATTTGCTGATTCAATGCTTTCATAGTATTGATTTACTTGGTGCAATTGGTGGAAGATATCTGGATAAAGTCAAAAGTTTAACCGAAAGTTTAAGATGTTGAAGAATATGAAAAATAAGAGGGCATTAAGTTAATCCTTATTTGCCACATCGCTAGATTTGTGTTAATTTAATTGAAATTCCGTTTAAAGTCATAATCCTTTACATAGCTCAATAGTTAATAATAATCAAGCAAGAATGATTTGGATTTTCCAAATCTCACTTATTTATCTGTGATTCAATCAAAAAGTTGTGTAATAACTTAAAACTCATTACTTACAATTATTAAAATAGGTTAAACATATATGTTTATTTACTTTTGATTTCATTATTTTCAGATCAAGATCGACAAATTATCTGAAAATTTGAATTTGTCAGGACTCCAAAAATAACGTGATCATTGAGCATCATTAAATAGAACCATTTTTCCAGGACTTTCCAAGAATTTTTACAGTTTTTTTTTGTTAAAATTATAGGGCCAGCCTAGTAACATATAGTGAATTCGAGATTTACTTTTCTTGTCTATCTAATACTATAAAGGATTTTAAAGTCTCCATTAGGCCACACCCATTTTTCTTTCGTAGTTGTTGAATTGACAAATATTTAAAACAAACTTATTTGCACTTATATTAAAATTTTGAAACAGTCATATTATTTAGGTGACAAATGATCACTGCCAAAGTTTTGATTTTGATGAATTTTCAACACTGAGGATCTCGAATCAGTTTAGGAATCGAGTCCTAAACCGAGGCTGAAAAAATCTTTTTGCTACAATAATAATTAATAATGAATGAAATAATTCCGAATAGTCCAAATTGATTATTCCAGCATCAAGCCAGAGTGATCTAAGACCGAATTTTTAATCAATTAACTGAATAAAATAAATAAATTTTTAAAATCATTTTTACTCGTATGAAATAAAGTGATATGTGCTATCTAAGCATTACACAACTTCGCAATCGATCCAATTCTGGTCTCTCTTAGAGACTAAACAAGTGATGATTTAAGCAAATGAATTGTGAAACAAATATTTGATGTAATAGAATTTAGAGAGGGAATAAATGGTGACAAAGATTGCAGAGATGATGAAAATCCTTAAATTTTGATATGATCAAGTTGTAATATTTTTATGCTTAAAACTGATTCATCGTAAAAAATGAAATGTGTTCAACGGAATCATTGTTTAAGCACTTATGAATCCTTCCTGATTATTAATTTCCTTGAAATAGCATATAAAAATATAGATTGTAATTTAGTGAATAAGAAATAATTTGATCGTACTTAAAAGCTTATGTCACAGCATTTTTAAGGTTGAAAAAATTGTATTATTTTTAATACTTGACTACGCTTAGTATCTCATTATTCCTAATTACATTTTCTTGCTCCATACAAATTGTTTTAAAAATCATATTTATTTCACATATGTACTATTTTTATAGCATCAACTACTGATTTCATTATTATGATACTAAAAGTATACTGGCAGCACAACGTGCATACTTCTCGTTAAAAAGCCTAATAAAATCGAAGAGAATCTCCAGAATCGCTAAATTGACCACCTATAAAACGCTTATCCGCCCTGTAGCGCTGTATGGTGTTGATTCATGGAACATGACCACAGCTGACGAAAATGCAATAGGCGTTTTTGAGAGAAAGGTGCTTAGATCAATATTTGGACCAAAAAGAGTAGGTGACCTTTTCCGGAGCAGAAGCAATGAAGAATTGTATCGGCTTTTCCATTAAGCTGATATTGTGAGACGAATTAAAGTAAATAGACTTAGGTGGTCTGGACACGTTATCAGAAGGCCTGTGAATGCTCCATTAGTAAAGGTATTCAAATCCAACTTTTTAGATGGCAAGAGATCGCGCGGCAGGCCAAAGAAACAATGGAAGGAAACTGTCGATAGAGATAGTGTCACACTTGGAATTGGAAATTGGCAAGCAGTAGCCAGCGATAGAGTCAGCTTCAGGAACCGACTGAGGGAGGCCATGGATCACACTTGATCTGTACGCCCAACGAAGTAAGTAAGTAAGTAAGATACTAAAAGTACATAAATTAAAATTTTTATCTGAAAACCTTTCCACGATTTTTCACATATAACAATTGAATTTATCGCGATTTAGAAAAAAATGTCTGATCCTTGCTAATTATAATGTATTTTTGAAAACTTGCAATAAAATAGTCATTAATAGTTTAAATAGAGTTTAAATTGATTTGTTTCTTCGAGAAACTTGCCGACTTGGGACCACTATGCTTCACGCCGTGTACTTTTCGGGTACTATTAAGCTCAGGCTCAAATAATTTATTTGATCCAGGGCGCAAAAATTTTATAAACTACTGTACTATTCATTTCTTTCATTACAGTTGCTTGATCTTGCTTGTGGTTTCATAATCTAATTAACATCTTTTGAGAAATATTGTGTCTTGGATTTTACAAAAATTTAAAATTAAAACTATATTTACTGAACTTTTGAGTCATAAATCTCCATGGAAGTCCTAATTACCAGCACAAAGTCAAAAGGGATTCTGAAAATCAATATAATAGGAAAAGTAATAATTCCTATTGATTTGCTTCGCGTCGAAGTTAAAACTCGTTGACTTTTCTATCAGTTTGATGGTGTAATTATTAAAACTATAAAAAGCAGCGACGATTATTAAACTTCTATCATTTGTTTATCCAAAATAAATCAGTTCACAAAAAAAATAATTATTTTAATGTAAAAAAATAAATTTAATTTTTAAAATGTTTACACATATAATTGCAATTTTAGTTTTATTCATGATTTTTAATATTTGCTCAGGAAAACGTAAGTAATTTAATCCAATCACAAAAGACTTTCAACAATTTGTTCGCATATCGGACTAGTCTCTAAATTTTGAATTATTATTCATGATAGCAATTAGTTATCAATCTGAATGCAATGAGCTTGGATTTTCCGACCTAAAAATAAACGTAGATTCAACAGAAGGTCTTCAAGGTGTAGCTTGGGCTCGAGATGAACAACAAAGGTAGGTGGTTGTCAGTTAGATCAGAAGCTTGGTCAGAAATATTTTAAGGATAGAAAGAAGGACCCCCAAACCCTTTCTCATGAACTGAACACCAAACAGACTTAAGAATTTAATTTTTATTTCTCAGTCAACACTCAAAAACCTTTAACAATGTGCGGATTGCCGGAACCATCAACAACTATAAATTCACAACAGGACGTTTCAATGCAACAATTATATTCATATATTATCGTGCTTTTATGCCTAGATTTAGAGGAGAATCAACAATTAATATTAATAAAAATGAAAATTTAAATAAATGTGTGTCACAGTCTGCAGGACTTCTTGCTAGAATTATCAAAGATTATATTAATGGACTACCTTTATCAACTTAAAAATAATATTAAAAAATTTTGAGACAGTTAAATATTTTTAAATTTACTTGATGCTTTTTATATCGTGATTATAGTTAATAAATAATTAAATTAAACTTTCAATGAAAATTTTAGCACATTTGATTTTTTCGAATTTATACACTCATGGAAAAAAACAACATTTTTTAAAATTTAAAATTTATTTTTTAATATTTCACAAAAAGTTGCAAGTGTAAAAACAGTCGGTGTGTAATTGATCGGCAAATAATCAGTCAAGGTCATGAGTTCGATTACCAAAAATTAAAAAATTTAAAAATATTTTTTTAAATATCTAAAAAAGTTTCAAATGCGCAATTTAAAAATCATTTAATTTTTTTTTTCCAGCATTAATTGCACTCATGTACATGAGGATTCTTCATGCATATCCCACATCAAGGGTGTAGATAGAAAAGGGTTTGACTCTTAAATCTTAACGATTTCCCGGTTCATATTTGCGAGAAAGGAAAAAAAATTAAACTTATATATCTTGCCAACTATTTAAAAATTTCAATGTAGTGAAATTATGATGAATATGATTCAATAAAAATCAAAATTTTTAAATGCATTTTTATATTCATACAATTAATTGAGTTTTCTCTTGGGAACGGTAAATTGTGAAAGTCTATTTGACCACAAAAACGTTTTCTTCCTTACGACTTGAATCATACACAATTATACATATCGATTTCATGTTTTTCAATATTCTTATCGATTTTCATTCAAACTGATGCCGAAGTGATCGTTGTGATTAATAAATTTTTATGAATGAATGAATAAAACACCACAAAACAAATGACTTCATTACTTTTCGTCATATTCTACACGATCATATAAAAATGAAATACAATTAGATCTCGTGTGACGAAGAAGCTATAGATGAAGAAATGTATAAGATTTTTTTATTTACTACTGATAGCTTCAGAGGCTTTTTTGCGGGAGCATTAATGATGCAATAGATATGTGTGGCGTAATTGATAGTATAAATCGGGAATGAAAATCTAAATTGAATATCAGATAAGGAATTGAAGTTGAGAGGTGAAAACACTAACATTTGAGCAACTAAATAAATATTAAAAATTAAAAATATTAAAATATTAAAAATTAAAATATTAAAAGTTAAAAATATTAAAAATATTAAAAGTTTAAAATATTAAAAATTAAAAATATTAAAAATATTAAAAATTAAAAATATTAAAAAATTAAAAATTTACAAAAGATAAAAAATTGACATTTGTTTTGATTTAAAAGAAAATCAAAGAAAGTGAAATTTGTGAAATAATATATAAATGAAAAATTCAAATATGTACAAATCATTCGTGTTATCAACAAAAATCACAGCAATTATTTTAATTATTGGATTCAACATGTGCTTAGCTAATCGTAAGTAGATTTTGCTAAAACCTTAAAAGAATTAAAATATTTTAAGAAATTTAAAAAGAAAGTTTTTTAATCTATTTTTTTATGAGTGTTTAAATTAATAAAATTTTCATTAAATTTTCTTTCTACATTATAGCTATAAATCCTGATATGCAAACACAATTCATATTCCATTTACAAGGCCAACAAGGATGCAGAAATGAAGATTACTCTAATTTGGAATTTCGTGTCAATGAGTTTAGTGGATTTAACTTAAAACTAGATAAGAGTCAAGAGCAAATAGTCAAATTATCCGGAGTAATTCACAATCATCTTATCAATACGGAATTTCATGCCGAAAATATCTCAATAAATTTCAAACGTGAGAGCAGAAATGCAACAGTTACTGCCCGTGGAATCATTACCGTTCCTAATGATGAAGCACTACATAAATGCTTATCAGAAGTTCCATTGTTATTAAATAGAGCTATTGCGGCTTATATTAACGATAAGTTAAGTAATGCGTAGGATTCTAATAGCAACTCTGGATAGGCAACTTTAAATAGGAACTTCTGTTAAGCAGAAAATAGTGATCTCAGTGTTATTTAGCAATTTTAAATATTTATTGTTACTTACTTACTTAAAACCTGTATATATTATGTTTTATAAGTTCAGGTATTATAGCATAATCTTCCTTAAATGATTTTGTTCAGAATTTATTTGAAAATTCCATTGGGTCTTTATATTGTTAATTATCATTACTTAATGTTTTACTTAACTTATTTTTTATTAATCAAAATAAATGCAATTAAGTACAAAAATTTTTTTATGAATTTTGAATATTTATTCTGAACTGACTGTTTAAAAATCCCTTAGATACGCGCCTGGTATTTATTCCTTTATTTCACATACGCAAACAGTAAAATGTGTGAAAAATCCAAATATTTTTTAAAATTGGGGCTACAAAAAAAAGTGAATTCCGGACTCTACTGGAGTTGGACTGCGAACTCCGTTACGTAATAAATGATAAAAAAAATCAGAATTCAGTAAAAAAATTATTATTATGTATGGAAAATATTATTTAACTAATATAACTTGATCCGCTGATTGATTTAAATCATATGAATTTAAAAACTATGCATTTTCCTAAAAATTCAACTCATTAGTCATAAACGTCGTTATTTAATACTTTTTAGGGTCTTAAAAAGTAATACAGAATTCAGAAGATATTGATTCATAATATTTTTCAATTAATTTGTGTGATTTAATTTTTCTTAAGAATGGCTTTGATTAGGATTAGCTCAAAATGACTAATCAAATTATATAATTCCAATCGTTCATCTAAAAATTGTATGTTATCCTATAACATTGTTACACATAAATATTTATTTTATTCTTATTCTCACGTTCTCTCATACACACAGCTTGTATCAAAGAGAATTTATTGAAAATGTATGAGAAATAAAAAATCAAATTTCACCACGAGATGTTCAATAATTGTAGGAATTACCGTCAATAAATTAGTATCGAGTATGAAGTTGAATTAAAAGAAACAAGTAGTAATAATATAAACTTCCAGTGTGAAATATTTAAACTGTTCAAAATATTATTAAACATTTAAATAAAAAGAATTGAAAATTTAAATTATTGAATAATAAAAGTGAAGAAATATTAAAAATTAAAGTATTGAAATATTAAAAATTGTTTTAAAAAATTTGAAAAAAATGTGCCTGAAAAGCTGCATAGATTTCTCAATAACCAAAGCTTTTATAAAAATATTGATAATCGCAATGTGTTCGGCTAATCGTAAGTAAATGACTTATCTTGCATACGCAGCTTTTTGAATTCATCCAATCGGAACCAGTTGGTATTTATATTCGTTAAATGTATACTGGAGAAGATTAAAATATTTTTTGACCGACACAAATTGGAAATTAGTGCAATAAATTCTTTTTTGAAATTGATTTAAATTTAATTAAAAAGCTTGGTTTTTCTTAAAGTTGCGTCATTTCCGAATGTTAAAAATAATTTTAAAAAAGATTTAATTTTTTCAGCAATCCCATTAAATTATTTAAATTTACCAATCGATGTTTTTAATATTCGCGGATGCAAGACGACAGATAACTCAAACATAGAATTTTTTAATATCAAAGTCACTGGGCTAAATGATCGAGCGTTGAGGTAAGTGAAATATATAATACTTTTATGAATAAATTTTCTTTCGATACAATTATTACGCATGTGTTGGATATTAAACTCTCGAAATAATGTATTAAAAAATATTAATTTATATTTCAAATTATCCAAAAAAATAAAATATTTTATCGAAATGGGAAAACCGGAATGAAATTTCATCATTTTAATTCATAACTTATTGCTCTAATTGTCAAATGTCACCGTATTGATGAGGGAATCACATTGCCCCCAAACAAAAAAATACTACAATCGAATTACATCAATTCACTGTATTTCACATTATTTTTAATATTTTTTTATCAATTCACAAACTATTACTTATCAATGTGTGAATCTTCATACAATCAAAGATATTTTGCATCACATTTGTCACATAGCGAGAACAAAAGGTTCTCTTGTTGCATAAGTTTTAGGCTTGATTCTAAATATATTTTAGTTTACATCAAGATTTAGATAAATATTTAGATATATTCTAAATTTTTAATTATTGTTGGTATCAGGGTCAGAGAATATTGGTTTTGATTACTATATACATAATTACCGAAAAACACAAGGCACAAAAACCGTCGAAAATCCTTGGAAAATCCGGCCCTGACCGGCTTGACTCTGACCTTATACAAAGTTTAAAAAATTACCTTTAAGTCAGAGTCAAGTCAGTCTTTGGGTGAATTTTCATCTATTTTCATAGTTTACGGCACAATTAAGCATTATTTATGGCACATCAATAAGATGGTACGTCATTTTGGTAAATAGAAGCATAGTTGAAGTTTAAAAGTTTTCCATCTTAAGATCCGTTCAATTATTCTGTAATCAATGACCGACAGGTCTAAGATTTAGTGCCAGTTTAAATACAGATAATTTTTTCCATCGAGAATTCGTAACAAGTTGAGTCATTCTGTTCATTAACTCTTAAAAATTCCAATATTCGTTAATTAATTAAATTTAATTTCTCATAAATGTTTTAGTTTACCTCACAATTTACATTTAACCACGGATTCCCAAACTATTTTCAAATAGTGCTTTCAAAGTTTCATCTCATCTCTGATTGGCTTACGCTTTGTATGGGCGGGCTAAAGTTAGTCAAACAAAACTTTTTAACTCTTTAATAAATTAATTTTTTTCTTTCATTTCTAGGGATCATCAAAGTTGGAATGTTTTAATCTTTTCAGAGCTTCAAGTGTCTGGATATTACAAAGACTCGTATCATCATGAAAATAAATTTTCATTAAAATTACCGAATGTTAATATTGGAGTTAAATTAGACAGCAATAATGTAATAAAAAATGTAACAAGTGCCAAAATTCAAGACAAGGTTAAAATTGGCCTTAGCAATGAGGCACTTCAAAAATGTATTTCGGAAGTTCCATCATTTTTTGATGATTTAATATTGAAATATGCAAATCAACTGATTGATAAAGTTTTATGAGCTTTGAAATCAAACAAATCGGAATTGGATACGGAATTTGATAAGTTGATACTTAAGTCTTCTGAAGACATGAAGAGGATCTCAAAATATTTAACTAAGTTTTAAGCCATTAAAATTGGATGTTAGTTATAATTTATTTTATTTAATAAATTTAAAAGGGTAAATGAAAAAAATTGTATTATTTTATTTAAAATACTTCTAGAGGTTTTGAATTACAATTGAGACTATTAGAACCCGCCACACACTCAAATCTGGACATTGGAGGTAGCACGAAGATGACGGTTGATGTTTTTTACAATAAGTTATCAATTGATATAGGAGTGCACTCCTAAGGGTTATCAATGATAAGAACAAACTTTTAGTTTCGGCCTGTCTCACAAGAATTTATGACTTCTACTGCTATTGTATAACTTTAAGGCAAACAATTTTCTTCACAAAATATTAAAATAACAAATTAGATGATTAGTGTTTCATTATTGTACACATTATTAGTATCACATTTCAATTTTATCATTACTACTACTTACTACATTTTTAATTCATTGATGATAATTCAGCTATTGAATCTTCAACACGTGATGATTAATTTTTTTTGTAATTCATTGCTTCTCAAAATTTTCATCTTTTGACAAACTAAAATCACTATTTTAGTAATAGTAATCAAGATTTCATCTGGAAAGCACACTGCGTAAAAAAGGCTTAAAATCTGTATCCAGGTGTTAATATGCAAACTGAGCAGAGATCGCGATCGTGATAAATCAAATCTATTTCAATGGTGACGCTTTATTCTTAATGAATCGATTTATTTTTGTTCTTGTTTAACACAATTTCCGCTAAAATAAATTCTCGATATATAACTTTTACGCACGACCTTCTCAACATCGTTATGTGATCTTTCAATTAAAAACAACGAAATCTCACTAAATATTTATTTACTTATCTACACGCAAATATAACTTACGCCTTCACTTTTCAAATTTCCAATGATATGTGATCACATACTTTTTGTCCACAAATATTTGTTACTCAAACTTTTATTTCGTGATGCTTTCGCGAATGTCTGTTTTAATTCTTATCACCCTAAATGCTCACAATTGACGTAAATCGTGTTTCACCCAAAAACAGACACTGCGTGTATTTTTTTTGATATCTGAACTCTTACCGTGAGAATTTTTCAATTCCCTGATCACCAGATTTCAATATTGATATCAATAATCTGCATTGGCGTTTACGCAACCAATTCGCATAATTGGTCTCTGGTTTGATGACTATTCAGTCACGGATCTCGTTAAAAACAGAGATAATTGATAAATTGTTAACCCATTGACGTACTTGCGACTGATATTGAATAAAAAACCAGAATATGTACTGAGAGCGCCGAAGTCAAAAATATTTAATGTATATCGAGCCGTTGAAGTGTTACAATCAATCTCTGAATTATTAATTATTTTGCAAAAAAAAAAAAACTAGAAAATTTAAAAAATAGTTTTCATTAATAGAGTGATTAAAAGGATTAAAGGATAAAAGTTCAAAATTATAAAAAAATAAAAATGATTAAGAAGAACATAAAAATTGCAGTGTTTTTGTGGTTTATTGCATTTAGATTGGCTAGTGCAGCTCGTAAGTATTTTTGCAATTTTTTTCTTGTTATTCTGGTGCTGGGATAAATAAATTATTCCAAAAGGTTAAAGGAATATTTTAATGTTGGATTAAATTTAAAAGAACTTTTCAAAATGTGTATAACTTACCTAACTGGTGTTAGAGGTCAACTGTGATACATTGCATTGCTTTAATAGTGTTTTAAGATAGAGTTGACAGGATTATTGTAGTATATACTTGAAAAGTTCAAAAAGACGTGTTTCCAAAGGAAAAGTTCAAGCGTCTATGAATAAAATTTCGATTTTCGTTTCAAAAAGCTGCAACATTGCACAGAGAAATTAATATAATATGAATAGAAGGAAAGGATGGGGTCTAAAAATTTCAATTTTGCAAAACATAATAAGTAAAAATTGACTCCCTTAGAGTGGGAGGATGTGCAATTGAAAAAGATCACAAAATTGATGAAGATATGATTTATCAGTTCCGCACTCTTAACAATATGCTTAGATTGATTTTTAACATCTTTTTAATTTATCTTTTTAGCTCTGAATAAATGTATTGATAGCACAGAAGTAGAAATGAAATTTGATCATCACAAACTTGGATATTTGCTCGTCGACAAGATTCTTGGAAAGGATATGAATGCAGAATGTTTAAATAATGTTGAATTTTCATCAATTGTAATAACTGGATTAGAAAATTATCAAATATGGTAAGTTAAAGACACAATAGATATGGAAATCTTACATCCTTACGTGAATCTGACAATCAGCTTATTATTTAATGAAGGTTGATCCAAAATCCATAAAAAATCTTCAGATTGTTCTGGTTTTTGTGGATAAAATCTCAAAATCCTTTTCTAAATTTTAGTGAACAAATGAGAATAACAAATAAATTTTCTTATATTTTTAGTGCAATTAATAAAAACCTAAGGTTAACCTATCCAGACATATCAATAAAAGGAAAATACAAAGCTCCATTTGATTCATTTGACAACACCGTATTCGATGAAGATTCATTTACAATAAAACTAACAAAATTAGTTTTAAATTTATCAGTAAATGATAATGATGAAACTATATTAACATTTGTGCAGCATGTAGGTGTGCATCCTCAAATTCACATACCTACAAATGAGGCTCTGATTAAATGCATCTCTAATACTAAAAACTTAATACACCAGCAATTCCTTAAGTATGCACAACATGAATTAAAAACTGTTATTGATGAAACATGGGTTATAATTGGAGACAATCAAAATCAAAGTCAGGAAAATTCATCACAAATGTCAGAAGAACTTTCAAATAAAAAGAGAACCATTGTCTTTTACTACAACTTCTTGAGATATCTTACCTTCAGAGACAACACATAAATGTGCGTAAAAATGCCACAAAAAACCACAAAGATGGCTAGTTCTGAAGAACAATGCCGTATCAACAAAACAATTCAGACATTTTTCTGAAATTGAACTCAAAAGTGTGAACGAGATGAAAGAGTCAGTCAAGAAACTCCAAAAGCTGAGTTTCATGGATACTTGTTAAACTACTGAAAAACAAGAAGTTAGGATCTGACCAGATGTAAAATATGAAAAGGAAATAAAATGTTTAATAATTATAAATTCTTAGTTCTTTTCTTGCTGTAATGTTTCTGAGTGAATCTTTATTGTCATTTATTTGTCGACATTAGCGTCCGGAGTGATTTTTTCTCTGCATATAAATTGTAATGCATTTCTTTTTGATTATAAATGATGTAGCAGGAGTAATTAAAATTTAGGTCGGCCATCTGCTGTATTTTTGCCGGGACGCTGCTGTACTTTTCAGACTTGCTGCTGTGTCCCGTCAAAGTCTCAAAATGTCCCGATTTTTCAAGTCGAAAACTCTATACAAATATGGGAATTTTTGACAAATTCTGAACATTTTCATTTTTGAAGTCCGGGTTCAAGCCCTATTAAAATTATCAAATAAAATAAAAAAAAAAAATTAAATTTTAAAGAATGTTTGTAACAACATTTTTCTAATTTTAGGAAAGGATACCTGGGTCTTCTCCTCTCTATGCTTTTGGATCGTAGCTCTCGTTTCTACTATTCGTTTTAAACTTCAGACTCTTGATCCGTTTCTTAATCCAACATGGATCAGAACCCCTGACAGACAAAGAGTTTGCTTTCATATTACAATGCCCACTAAGATACCTAAAATAGGTCTCTTTGCTGCTAGTTAACTCCAGTCTATCACAATCGGTTTGGTTTGAAATATTTTTGTATGATTTGTGAAAATTTAAAAATTTTGTGTTTCTTTAAAAAAAATATTAATAGATAAAATATATTTTTTCCAAAATGTGGGGAGGCGCGGGTTAACCCCCAAAACTCCCTTGAATAGACCGTCCTTGATTAAGCCAATGATGTCCAATAACCGTTGCTCATCGTTCAAAAAATAATTTCATCCTCATTATGTCTTTACTTCATAACTGCTTATTATGGAAAAGAACAGGGTGATCCTTATAATAAAAACTAATAAAATTTTTTAAAATTTTAAATTTAGAGCGGAGAGAGTAAAAAGTTTTTTATAGATTAATTTTTCCACATATGCTGCGCTCACTCTTCTTAGAATCGTTAGAACAATAAGACGTTGCATAAAATCAGTGGAGATTTATAATTCTTAAAATAATATACACAGGAAGTGAGAGTTATTGCTTTTAATACTATCAAATTGGAGCGATCTGTAAAATTGTTTAAAGCAACGAGACATTTTGTAAAGAAGAGGAGCAAAGTCGCTACAAACAATGAAATTCTTTTGGTAAGTTTAATAAACATTTAATTAAATCTGTAAATTAGCTTTTTTAAACAGCTGAATATTTAATTTAATAAAAATATAATATAATTTATCAATTAACTTACTAACATTTTAATTTTTAATTGTCAATATTTTAATTCTTAATTTTTAAAATTTTCTAAAATAATTTTTTTTAAATTTACTGAAAATTGAAAATTAAAAATAACCATATTTTTATTAAAATTATTAATTTTTATTTTTAAATTTTAATATAAATTTTTTTAAATTTTTTTTTAATTTTACTAAAATAAAAGTTATTAAATTAAAAAAAAATTAAACACAAGAATTGATAAAAAATAAGTCAATTTTTAGAAAAAAAAAATAAATAAATTTGAAATATGTCATTTTTTTTGAAATGTCCATCCGTTGCTTTTAATTTCCAAAATATTTAATTCAAAACTTTTTTCTTATCTTTTTTTCCATTTTAGGTTCATCATTTGCCTTCTATTTCCATTAATAGAGCGCTTATCATCACTAAATATTGAATGCGAGTACGCATCCGCTTATTTTGAAGCTGTTGGTGATCTTTACTACTGTGACTCAAAATATGACCTCGATATTTTTTCAAGACAGTCTGCAAACATCGATGAAGTTACTGGAAAGCATGCTTTAGGTAAAGCAGGCAAGGATATTGGTGCAGTGTATTTTTTGAACAAAACTGTCAAGTACTTTCCACAAGGAATGGACAAATTGTTTCCAAATCTTAGGGCTATTGCTATTTGGGGTGGGGGTACTAAGGAAATCCATCAAACTGATTTAAAGCCATTCATTAAGTTAGTTCATTTTATTTTGCATGAATGTGAAATTGAGGTTCTTGAAGACGGCTTGTTCCATTTTAATCCAAAACTTAAGTACATTTCTTTCCATGGCAATAAAATCTTTCATATTCATCCAAATGTTTTCGACAATTTGAAAAACTTGTCATGGTTGTATCTTGGCTCTAACAAGTGTATCAACAATGCTTCAGAAAATAGCACAAAAAGTGTCAATTCGCTCATTCCGGTCGTTAAAAATAAATGCAAGAGTTCAGAATTTATGAATTTGGATGAACATTTAAAGAAACTTGAAGCAGGCGTTGAAAAGGGAGAAATTAAGAACTTTAAAGGTGAATTTGCTGAATTTAAGACCAAATTTGTAAGCTCGGGATTTAAAGACAGCTATACACTCGGATCAAGATTTGATAAGGTTAATGACTACTTGACTGGGTTAAATGAGAAGATTTACTGGACATTACTCGATAAAGTTGAAGCTCTTGATAATAAAATAGAGAAAATTACAAAGGGTATGAACGCAGGTGAATTTTAGATAGAACGAAAGGATTTTAGGAGATGTGGATGCTCCAGAATATCCTCAAATGCATCATCAATTCCCTATCATGATGTGTTGATTACTAGGGATGTTGATGGCTAGGAAATTAATTAAATATTATGCTGATTACAGCATAGGCGTGAACTAAAGTCGGATAAGTTCAACGACTTTTATATAAAGCTCACAATTATAATATTAAATAGAGATCTTTTACATTTTATGTTAGGAAACTATTATTTTTACTAAACCTCCACTAAAGCGAGAATGTAACCCTAACGGACAATGAGCATACTCGCCCAAACGAACTTGTTCATATGAATTCTATACTCATGAGAATGCTTTTTGTCTGTTCGGGTAATAAATTAACGACTTTATGAATAAATAAATAATTAAAGATAAACTAATAATAAAATAAGCAAGCATTGTTGCATTGTTGTGCCATACTTAAGGACAGGACTATAGCTAGTCTATTGTCTTCATCTTGCTACTTCACTGTCAAATTGTGCCATTGTGCAATTAATAATGTATAACATTTTGTAACAAATTTAATAAAACTTGAATAAATAAAAAAAAAAATGATTTTTTTAACATTCATGATTTTCAGTTGCTGAGCATCTTTATAATTAAATTAATGAGTCTTTCAAAGGTCAATAATGTGTACTTTAAAAAGTTATTGCATTAAGGATCGTTCACTTATTACATTTTAGATGAATTCTCGGAACTTCCATCAGATTCAATCATCCCCCTTGTATTTATGTAATAAATGTAATAAGTGAATAGCCTCTTATCTGTAACGAAATTAATTTTTATATTTCTCTAAAGTGTTGGTCTTTATTACCGAATTAACAGAATTTAATATTGACAAAGTCTACGTCCTTAATAAATATTGCAAAAATTACAATATTCTTCATAATTTGGAATCATTTGAATTATTGGTATTGAAATATGAAAATCATCGGTAAGAATCTTGTCATTCATCGTGTTTTATTACAAATTTTATGCTCTAGTGGAAATATAGAACTGCTTAATGAACAAAATCAAGATGAAATTGGAGCTCTGGACGGTTCTGTATGAAATTTAATAAATATGAATTTAGGAATATGAAATTTAGCTGGAAAAATAGGAAAAGGAGCTACAAGCTTTTATTATGAATAAAATTGAAAAGATGTTAAGTATCATCCTATGCCTGAAGAATATCGAAACAAGAGCATAAATTTACAAAATATTTGTAAATATTTAAAATGAAAATAAAATATCAAATATCAAATAAATATTCACAATCTGGTTTGAAATAGATTTTTAAAAATTTCGTTCAGAATTATTTTAAAAATTCTGGACTAGATTTAAATTTACACATTTTGGTTCATAGGTGGCGCTACAAGTTCCATCACGATACCAATTCTTTATTTCATCAACGATACTCATGAAAATCTAGCAAAATAATCTTAATTCTCTCAATCTCACAGTACATTATCGTACATCCATTGCGCATGTAGGCGGTCCGCAACAAATCTCTACACCAACAACAAGTCAACATTGTTGCTGTTATTAATTTTCCTTTTCCTTTAAATTAAGTAAAAAAAGCAAAATTTCTCATTTGACAAGTGATTGCGTATTGAAGAACATTGCAATTGCCAGAACAAGAATTAATCAGTCACAGTCATTGGAAACGGCAAAAATGTACACAAAAGCTTGATTAGAAAAAGAAGAAAAAATCTATTTGGACTGGAAAATTGAAAAGACAATCAAGAAACTTTTTTTAAAGTTTTTTTTTTCTTTCATTCGTTGCTGCTCATTTTCGAGTCGTACGATTAATAAATATTGTCTGATTGGCATCGATTGAGCTAATGAATCTCTTCTCGCTTCTCTGTTGTATCTTTTGAGGATGGTGGAAATTACTGAAGTTAAGTCAAGCGGATGGGAAAATGAGGGATAGAAATTCGAAAAATTGCTACATTTTTTTTTGCATTAAATGTTACCAAGTTTTGCTGAGTCCTTGTTCAATTTTGCTCTATTTTAACAAGTTTCGTTCACTCTTTGTCAAGATTTTTCCCAATTTTCTTTAAGTTTTGCTCAGATTTTGTCAAATTTGAATTAAGTATTGCTCAATTTCATAGTCAAATTTTATTCAGTTACAGTTTCTCAATTTCATAGTCAAATTTTATTCAGTTACAGTCTAGGTTTGCACATTTTTATTAGTCAAGTTTTGCTCAGTTTTAGTCAAGCTTTGTTCAAGTTTTGGCAAGGTTTTGCTCAATTTTAGTCAATATTATTAGAATTATGTTTCACAAATTTTGAACAAATTATTCACAGAATTTTTCCACAAGGACGAAAAAGCAAGCATTTTTATCCAGTCCATTGCGCAATAACAATTTCTTTATATTTTTCTCATCCACATTGACTCACCCCATTCCAAAACTTTTTCTTTTTTTGACTTGTTATTTTTTTCTCACTCCATAAACTTTCCCCATTTTGATATAATAAATGAATAAGAACAGAAAAAATAAGGAAGAAGAAAAATGATGGAAGATTTACGTAATTAAAATGGAAAAAGAAGGAAAAAAATTAAAGTTTGATAAAATTTATTTTGCTAGTCGCAGTTATAATTTTTGAGGTTGTTTTGTAGTTTTGCTGTTAGTTTGACCTAAAGGTGAATTATTAGAATAAAATTAAAAAACTTTTTCAATATTTGCTCATTTTTTATTTTACTTATTTGTTCATTCAATTTTTGTTTTGTATTATTTAAATTCTCTAAATTTACAGAATATTTTTTCTTAATAATTAAAAATTTCAAAAAAATTTATTTTTTTATTTTATTTTTTTGTTCATCTAAAATTTTTCCTTAAAAAGCTAAAAATTTATAAATTTTATATTTCTGAGTATACTACAAGTATACATTTGTTATTATCATGTCTATAAAATTTTCATCGTATCTCTTTGTTAATTTTCGTATTTGTTTCGTATTAAATTCTCTTATCATAAATAAAAGTTATTATCAAAATATTCAATTGAACCTAAATTATTAGGATATGAATACACAGATCTAGATCAAGAATGTGGACTGATCAAAAATTATCAAAAGATGATTAATCAATTCCAAATTTTTGATCTAGATTAGACCTAATTATCATTGGCATATTCAGGGTAAAGGAGCTGCATATCAATTTTTTGGAAAAACTTTTCAATTCCCTAGAGTTTTTTGGAAAGAAAATTCCAAAACATCCTCTCTATTTTTACAAGCCATATATATATGGCTAAGCCCCTGATCTGTCCGGTTTCAAAAGCATCTGTTTTTAGAATTTTTGAATATTTTGATAATTTCTTTCATCGACTAATTAGAATTTTTATGGACTTATTTAGATAATTTCTTAAATTTTTATGGCGATATTCTTCTGTGACGACATTTTTATATTTTGAGTTATTTAGCAAGATCGCATCTTGTAGGTAATATATGATGAGTCAAAATTCGAGTTCTGTGGAACGATCTAGTACTCATGGAATAGAGTCTTAGTGATTCGATTATCGAAAACAAAGGGGGGCGAAAACTGAGAACTCGAGAAAGAGAGGAACTTAGAATAGATTATATAGGTCTATTTCAGGTTCTTTACAAATTTTGTGAACCAGACATGATACATCTTTAATTAACTCAAAATATATAAAGTCTTTTCACATTATTTCTATTATTTGCAGCTATTTACAATCAAGATTTGGACACATTCAAGCATCATCCATTTTGTTGACTTGTAATTTTATGTTTTTCAATATTCGAGAGCAAGATGATCTTTATATGGAAAATTAAACATTACTAATGTTTCTTAAGAAATTAGACGGCTATGTGACTGTTAAATTCGGCCCATATTCACTTAAAAATGAATTTTGTCGCATCACTCTGCTGCAGAAATTTTCAGCAAATTTGAAATTATAATTGAAAATTTATACCTAATCTCCCTCAAAACCTCGATGTCTCTTGTGCCTTAACACATCATGTATAAAAATTCCATAGTAGCAAAAAAGATCCATCTCATAATTAAGCAGCCTCAGCTGCACATAAAAAAAGCCTGTGTCGTCGTCAAAATCATTATGATAATATATCTCGTATACATCAACATGCTTTCCCTCATTTTCATGTCTTTCAATCATATGCATAATAAAAATTTCATATAGACTTTCTGTGCTTCATGCTTCATATTCCATCCCGTATAACATCAATTAATCATCATCATTAGCATCGCTTTATTCATCATCGTTGTTTGATGGACGTTTTTTTAATTTTTTTATGCTTCTCATTGAAGCTGCTACTGCTGTTGCTAATTGGCAGACTTGACCGTGATTAATATAAAGTGCTTGTTGGACAAATTATGAGGATTGAGATAATTTTCTAAATTGCCGTTTTGCTTTTTATTTAATGTGTGCTTTTTCTTGTATTCAACTGAAATATACACGTAATTATGACAGGATATTGTAGTAAATTCTTTGTGGAGTAGTGGAACTTTTGTACGTAGGTGGGAATATTGTGTACATTCACATTCTTGAAATCATAATGTAGCAAAAGGCATGTAACATACTTTGAAGTATGTTTTTTGAGATATTAAAAGAATATCTATGATGTCCATATATAACTGTTTATAATGTAAATGTTTGATTCCAAAGACAAATGCTCGGATCAATCCTAGGAATATGGCTGGCGACTGAGCTAAGATTGTGACTTTTTGAGTCATTTGAGCATTAATTGAGGACTTATTCTTTTAGATCTAATTCTGTCAAACAATTGTCCTCATGAGATGCATTTGAACAACATACTAGTTCTGATTTCTATCATTATTTAATCTATTCACTGTATGTTAAGAGTATACATTAAGTTTCAATTTATACAGTCTGAATTTTATCATTAAGCTTCATTAAATATACTTAGATCTAAAATCTTAAATTTTATCTTTGTCAAAAATTCAATATTTTATAAAATATACAGTTTCTGATTTCGTGGCATTTCTTTTAACGGAGTAATTATTTAATATGTTCAATTTTTTGTATTTTGTCTAAATATTGTACAATAATTTTCACATGGATTTATTGAGAGAGGTTTAAAAAACCCACCAAATAAGCATCCATCATCATCATAATATACAAGAGTGACTAATTTCTCTGATGTAGGTTTGGTTCGATAAAGATATGCCAACGGTATGGTAGAATGTGCTATACCTGGAGGTCACAAGGCGTAGAAAAGATGGACTTTTGTTTCAATTTTACGCTTTACGTAATAATTGAACGACCCTAACTTAAATTCTCGCTTTTTGTCTATTCTAAGTCATTTTCAAATCGAATTTGCAAACCAGGTGTGCATGAACTATACCAAAATCATATCTTTTCATACCAAACATGTATCAAAAAATGCTGTCCAAATTTCTAACTCATCATGTCATCTATTCAAAAATTTCTCATCCACGCGTAAGCACAATAAATGAAAAAAAAGTTCTTCCACTTAATTTATTACTTTACAAAGAAATTCATTTCTCATCGTTTACAGCCATGACACTGCAATTTATCTCGCACCGAAAATATCCACCATAAAATTCACTTCCATTCTCCATCTACCCCCATTTTCATCCTCAATTAGAACAAGTGATTTGACGCAGCCGATTTTTGCAGATTACCGAGTGGATCGAGTAAATATCCAGCACCGGAACTCGCGCCAAGCAGTGAACTAAACGGTGATGATAGTGCAGACGTCAATGCATGATGATGCGACTGCATATTGTGATTCAATGTCAGATGAGTTGATGACTTTAGACTATTGTTATTGTTATTGTTGTTGCTTGATTGCGAGTTGTTGTTTGATGCACAATTTATTGAGTTTTGGAGGAGACTTGTGCAGGAGCTCGGCCACTTGTGAATGTTGTTGTTGTTTGATGAATTTAGGATGTCGGCATCGGATGATAGTTTGCCTGTTGGATATGAAAGTGTTGACAGATGCGTTTGTAGATTTCATTGATTTTGATTCAATTTTCAAGTTCAAATTGATGGTTATTGGTTGTGAGTTAATGACAGTGATAGTCGGTTTTCATGAAAATAAAGAGAAAAAAAATAGATAATTTTTTTAGTCAATTAAGATTGTCTTGAGGAGGAATTTGACCCTTAATACCCCTTCTGAATACGTCTCTGAATAATCTGACCAGCCTATTTATATGAACTGATCTATTTTATCCTCACTTCCTTCTAATGAAAGCCTAATTCTAATCTAATATCCCCTAATAATTTTCCTCATAATTAAAAAAACATAATTCAAGTCAATGTAAATTTTTATCATTCAGTCGCAATCGAAAGTCATCCATTAACTAACTTCCTTTCCGTTTCTCCATCCTTCATACATATCAATAAAAATAAAAGCAACACAACAAGTCAATATCGATGATGATCAATAATTTTTCACAAACGGAATGAGGCACAAAAAAGAAGAAAATTTTCTCCGAATTGGCATCAATTTTGGAATGACTTTAATAATTCAGAGCATATTGCTGCTTCGATTCGATTCCATTTTTCATCTCTTCTATTGTCTTTGTGTTGGTGTGAATATGGACAATGGAATGGAATAAAGATAAACTTTTGGTTGAGTGAAAATAAAAGAAGTAAATATGAGCTCATATGCTGGCATTTAGACATTAGATTTATATTGTAAGAACAATTTTTATGATTTATGAATTTCTGAATCAAAATTGAGTCTATATTCGAACATGCACAGCAGTCAGTTTTTTCTTTTTTTTGTTGCTGCAAAAATAGAATTTTTTGCTATACGAAAGCAAGGCAAAACATTTTTTGGCTGCTCCTGCGTCGATCTTGAATCTTACTAAATTAATATCAATTTTCTAAGTTTTAGCAGTCCTCTTTCCCCTCACAAACACTAATATACACAAAAAAAATATTTTATTTTTCATTCCATTTTATTTTCTACATTTCCTCCATCCACCATAAAAAATTTTCATTCCCAAATGAATGTTAATCTAATTAAAACTGATTTTCACATTGCTCTACGATTGGCATGACACAAACATGAATCAGGGAGGTGGGGAAGGTATAGTTGTGTTCTATTATGAATGAGGAATACTATGTGGCAGACTGCGGGAGATGTGAGTGTTTGCTTCTGAATGGATGTAGGCTTTTATGAAATTTAGACCAGGGATTGTTCGCTTATTACGCTACGCAAAAAAACGTCATTCGTTATGTATATTTGGTCTTAAGTGAACAGCTCCCAAAGTGCAGAGTCATAACGAGTATGACAAAAATGAAGCATTACTGCAGGCTTTAACTTTTAACCCGGAGCGTAATTGAGCTTTGCTATGCCTCTCAAAAACTTAACTTAACGATAACTTAACTAAACTCACACAATTCCACTACTGTATCAGAAAGTCAACCCTTAAACCTACTTTAAGTGATAAATTAAAGCTATAGAAATCAGTAGAAATAAAATAAAATAAATAACCAAAAAGAACACACAAAATGAAGATAAAACTTTTCTCTGAAAAATCAATTTTCTTCCTCAAATTTCTTCAATCTCTCCCCTCATCTAAACATTATTATTTTTTGCCAGTAGCCATGTTGTACGTGCAATGCCATTCAATTTCCATCAGCCCCATACCCCCCTAAATGCATAAAAAAAAGTAAAATTTAATTTCACTAATTACCATTGATTGGTTTAATATCACTGTTCGATTGATGTGACGATGCACTGGAATTTGGCGTCGTTGAGACGTTCGACAATGGTGAACCGGGCGGATGTTTTATATCTTTTGACGATGACTTTCCTTCACTTTTTACATGTGTTGATAAGACGCCATCGCCATTTGATGATGAATTGCTATTTGTAACTTTTTGTTGAGCCAAACGCTCTTGCTTGCGAAATTTTGCTCGTCGATTTTGGAACCACACCTGAAATAAAAGATATAATAAAAAAAAATTGATTTTAGAGATGCAAGTCCATAAAATGTCATATAATGCAACATACGAATAGACGTATTGCAAAAAGGGAATTGAAATTTAATTAAATTTGGCATATTTGATGCAAATGGAGGTGCCAGAAAGCGCATCGATGCATTTTGCTTAATTGGATTTCAAAATTCACCATTTTTTTTACTTTTCATCCCAATTTTTTTTTCTGTACAACTTCGAGTGCATCAACCTATGCATAAATATTTTTTGTGCATTTCTGCATTCACAATGGTGAATTTTTTAATAAGATCTGACACTAAATGACATCAACTGACTGTCTGTATGCGGTAGAATGGAGAGATTTATTCATGCGAATTGTTTTTGTGACTGTGACGAGTCAATTAATTTACATTTTAGTTGCTGAATGAGATTAAGTGAGGTGATTTTTGATGAATTTTTATCAAATTTTTGACGATTTATTTTAATTTAGTTGGGTTGATTAGAAGTAAAATTAATGAATTAAAAAAGATGATTAAAATTAACATGACTGGCAAGAATAAGTCAAAATTTGACACAGATTCCACACCCCAAACACATTATCAATTACAAGTTAATTAATACATTAAAATTCATTTCCGATAATGTATCAGAATCCACCATTAAATTTTAATTCAATTTAATTCCATTCAATGTTTCAGCTTGACATTCATTGCCGTAGCCATCTGTCTAATTTTACAACCCCGTCGATAATCCTTGAAATAAATGCTAAACGAATAAAGTGAATTGTAATGTCTTTATCATTTTATTTTGTCTTTGTTCCCTAGCTTTGGCTGATGTTTTGTGACTTTTTGCGTTGTATCATGCCAGTGCTTCTTCAGAATCTATATCTATATCAGGAGTGTGCAACCTTTTATTTTTCGTGACGCACCTTGGTGTTAAGTCTGGACGGAAATCATAAAATGGTTATTGGTATTTCCAAAAATTTTTGTGCGGCACACAGGTTTCCTCCACTGATCTAACATACAAAATTTTAGGTTCTTAACTTGCTTCAAAAAAAAGGTCAACATTACTAAGTGTGTTCATATTTTAAAGATTGATAACCACTGCATCATGCAATGGAAATTCTTGTTGTATTTCTGCAAACAAAAAAAAATTAACCTCGCATTTCGCTCGAAGAAAAAACAACAACAAAACCCATTCACACTTTGTTTCTATCTCATTTATGACAGCAAAGATTAAGGGGTGTAAGAAATATTAACAGACATCGCAACAACAATAACAAACTACAGCAAACAATAAATAAATGAGCTAAATTGAAGAATAATAAAGAAGTGAGGGACTTGAAACTAGTTTGTATTAGCAAGAGGGAGATGCAGAAGTGCACGGAAGTGTGAAAAGGATTTTTTGAATGTGTTAATTTTTCATGCTTGCTTTTATTAATGTTCGGAGAGGAAAGATTCAATGAGCAAGTGAAAAATTAAAGTGACTGCATGAAAAATTGTTGAACAAGTCAAATTCTGACGTCATTCGCTCAAAAAAATTGATTCCGGATATAAACAAAGCACTTTTTTAAATAATAATCTTGTTAAATTATCTTATCGATCAATATCAAATCCTATTAATTCCTAGAATGATGATAAGATTGTCAACATTTGTAGTTTGCGCAAGAAACTATTTGATTTTTTATCAAAGAATTATAGTCATAAATAAGTGCCTAATAGTTTAATAATTAAATTATGATAGTTTTAAAATTAGTTTGATAAAAATAAAGCTAGATATAGATTAGAGCAAATATATAAAGAAATTCAATTTAAAAATTTTTGTTAGTTTCGTTTGGAATAAGTTGCAAAATAGTAAAATAACTAAAAACTTGTGTGAAAAAGTGACAGTAAAAGTTAAAAATGTAATCAAATCAATTTGGATACTTATGGGGTGTTTTGGAATTCTTTTCCCTCCTTACCCCGTCTTTGAATACGCCCCTGACTTGTCTTAATTGTTGCGTATTTAAAAGTTCAGTTGAAAATTCTTAAAATCAATTTATTCTTCTCTTATTAATTCAGGTATAAACTCATCTGTACCCTCCTCATCATTGCTACATTTTCGGCATCATCGAATGCCTTAAGAATCCGATGTGACTTCCAAAATATGACATGGACATTTGGTAATGCCTACACATGCTTAGGAAATGTCATTGACAACGTTGACGAAGAAGTCTTGGAAATTGAAAATGACGGCATGCATCCATGTCCATTTAACAACAGTGATGTCTGGGGACTGTTTATACGTAATCAAAATGTCACAAATCTTCCACTTGATATTGGTTGGAAATTCCCAAATTTGAGAGGTCTCGAATGTGACAATTGCAACCTCATCAGTCTTAGAAGTTCAATGCTTGAAAGGTTGACAAACTTGCTTCATTTTGCTGTTCCACGTAACCGCATTCGTAACCTTCCTGGTAATATGTTCAGATTCACCGTCAATCTTCAATGGGTATACCTCCATGGCAATCAAATCTCAAATGCTGGCCTTAATGTCTTAAAAGTGTTGCGTAATCTTCAAGGAATTTTCCTTGCTGGCAATGGATGTATTAGCAGCAATGCAATGTTTGATCAAAATGCTGTTTTCAGCATCATGTATGGCTTGGCAACTGGATGTCCACCAACAAAAGAAGATTTCATCAGAGACACCGAAAACAGCGAATGTACATACAAAAATGAAGAGACATCACACTCAAGACGCAAAAATAGCCGTGAAAGCAAGTCAAAGAGAATTGGTGCTGATGAATTTGTTGGATGGAGAGACATTGACCAAGAATAAGTGACTTTTGTTTTGACTTGAGAATTTTGAATAATAAATGAAAATAAAGTTGTATTTTTGACGAAATAATTGAAGCTTAATATCTTAATATCGATCCAAAATCCGGGAATCAAGCCAGACTCTGGCTTGATATCTATTTCGGATAACTTCCTCAGTTCAGTTGTACCCAAAAGATCATTTATACCGACAAAGACATCCCTTATTATAACCTCAATCAATAAATGGAATTAAATTGGATTTTGAACACTTGATAACAAATCACATTTTTTAGATTAGATTTAAGATATTGATAAAGTTCAAAGCATGCGTCACTTTTAAAAATAACAATAACATTCAAAATACTGCTGTTTTGAAAACATATTTCTTAAATTATTTTTTATTCAAGTCAAATATTAAAAACCCTGGCTAAAATAATTTTATTCACTTGATGAGCTTGACTTGCTTTCCTTAGATGTATCAAAATCACATTGCATTCCATCCAAATCATCAGTCAAATCATCTTCATCTGGTGGACATGCTCGCATCAATCGTGATGCAATTCTTGAAAAATCACCAGTTCCACTGAGAATTTTGCCTGCTCCACATCCGATTCCATCAAAATCGACCTCACGAAGGTTTGGTAAGTTACCAAAAATGTTAAAGCCAATATTGATGATGAAAATATTTCCATGAAATCTGATCGTGCGGAGATTTCTTGTGAATCTGAACAGACGTCCTTGTAGACGAACGAATCTGTTCCTTTGCATGCTTACATGAACCAAAAGATTCAAATTTATGAAATGAGTGCTTCTGATTGACCTAAGTCCTGCATTATCAAACTCAATGGCTCTCAACCGTGGAAATTTCTTATATAAATTAATTGGGAATCTCGGCCATTGCACGTTCCTTGAAAAAATACCTTCAACATCTGAAATAGTTGTATTGGCCGGAAGGTCACACAAATTAACAATATTCATCTCTTCAGATCCAATCCATGAATCAAAAACACTTTCAACGAAACATGTGAGGATGTTTGAACCTCCAAAGACGGCTCTCATGAAATTACAGCGGACATCAATTGCATTTGTTGAGGCAGTAAATGCGACGAGTAGAAGTAAAATTGATAGTTTCTTCCTGTAATTTGAAATTTATTTATTAATTTATTTAGTTAAATTATTGGCAGAGTTAAAAATTGAGGGGCTGTCGACTCCCCTGTCTTTAATATATTGATAAAATTCTTACATTTTGAGACCTTTACTAAACTTTTCACCAATTGTCAATTAAATACTAAATTATTTGAAATTTTTGCACATTCTTTTATAGAAAAATTTTGCAACATCAAATCAACATTTGCGTCAATCCAATGAAAATTTAAGATCTTATCCGAGTAGCAAATTCAGCAAAACTTATCATTTTGCAAATCTTTTAAGATTTTTGTTGATAAGATTCTCAATATTTATTGGACTGACGCAAAAATTTATATGACATTGCAGAAAAATGCTATAAAAGGTTTTGCAAAATATTTTAAGGTATCAGTTTAAAGGCGTTAAAATTTTAGAAAGTTCAAATTTGTTCCAATAATAAAAACATAGGAAAAATGAAGAAGCTGTCAATTTTTCTTCTAATCATCGCATTTACAGCCTCAACAAACGCTATAGACGTTCGCTGTAACTTTATGAGAGCTGTCTTTGGTGGCTCAAATATCCTTACATGCTTCGTTGAAGCTGTCAGAGAATCAATCGGATGTGCAAATCCAGATGAAATTACAATTGTCAATCCTGGTGATTTACCATCGGGCAGCATCATTTCAGATGTTGAAGGAATTTTCTCAAGAAATGTCCAGTGGCCGAGATTCCCAATTAATTTATACAAACAGTTTCCACGATTGAGAGCCATTGAATTTGATAATGCAGGACTTAGGTCAATCAGAAGCACACATTTCATAAATTTAAATCTTTTGGTTCATGTAAGCATGCAAAGGAACAGATTTGTTCGTCTACAAGGACGTCTGTTCAGATTCACAAGAAATCTTCGCACAATCAGATTTCATGGAAATATTTTCATCATCAATATTGGCTTTAACATTTTTGGTAACTTACCAAACCTTCGTGAGGTCGATTTTGATGGAATCGGATGTGGAGCAGGCAAAATTCTCAGTGGAACTGGTGATTTTTCAAGAATTGCATCACGATTGATGCGAGCATGTCCACCAGATGAAGATGATTTGACTGATGATTTGGATGGAATGCAATGTGATTTTGATACATCTAAGGAAAGCAAGTCAAGCTCATCAAGCGAATAAAACTATTGTTAAAATTTTATAAAAATAAACAAAAGAAAAATATTTGTTTCAAAAATAAAATTTTGTTTGTCATTTATTCATTTGATGGACAGTTAGATAAGAAATTTCGAGAAAATGACAAAGTTAAGACGAAACCTTTTATTTTGGTATATTAGTTTTTAATTAGCCGAACCTTCTTATTAAAAACAAAATATGTTACAACAACCATGATCCAAAGATAAAATTAATCACAAACCAGACCATGAAATTGACCGCGAAATAAAATAAATTTCATCAAATAGTAAACAAAAGCGTTATATATAAAGTAATACATATATAATGCGTTCATATTATGAACAAAAAATGTGACATGAGGTGCGATAAGAAGGGATGAAGCTGATAAGAAACACAATTCGCAGTAAATATTCGTCATTTTAGCACTTAAGGAATGAGATAAGAGCTTGAGCGGAAGGTTGTTATGATGATAAGGTTGTGACTGTGAAAATGAAAGCTTAAAAAGGTCAAACAATTTAAGATATTATGTGGGTTTATGGAAATTTATTGATCTTAAAGGTGGATAAAGAAGTGCAAATTTATGAAAAATTTAATTGTTATACAATTATTTTCAAATAAAATACTATTTGAATTATTCAAATATATGATTAGTTGCATGCCTCTTTTAGGATGAATATACATTTTTATACACAGTACTATTTGAGTAATAATTTTTTTCAATATATTGTGAAAAATGGAATTAAACTACAACAAAAAAAATCCGTCTACCTTTGTCTGTTTCTAAACTACATCTTTCTTGTCACAAAAATTTATGATTGTTCCTTTGAACCCTTTGGCTTCGATTCAGATTCAGTGTCAGTTTTGAATGTACATTCCATATTTTCCATATCATCAGCCAAATCCTCCTCATCAGGTGGACAAGCTCTCAAGAATCTTGATGCAATTTTTGAAAACATGCTTGAATCAGTCGATTTCATTGTATCATCAGGCTCACCACATCCAATTCCGCCAAAGTTAATTTCCTTAAGATATGGCAGATTACCAAATAAATTAAATCCAATATTAACTAGATCTGGATTGTCGTTAAATCGAATCCATTTAAGACCTGGGCAGTGACGGAACAAACGTCCTTGAAGTTGAGTGAACTTGTTTCTTGGGAAACCGAGATGAACAAGACCAGTCAAATTAAAAAAGTATGTGCTTCTCAAATTTTCAAGTCCTGCACCGTCCATTTCAATTGCCTTCAATTTTGGAAGTTTCTTCCACAAATTAATTGGGAATCTTGGCCATTCGATGCCTTTTGAATAAATTCCTTCAACATCTTCTAAAGTCGTATTGTCAGGCAAGTCACATTTGTTTACAATATTGATTTCATCTGGTTCTGGTGAATTGATGGACTCTTCAACTTTATTTGCAAAGCATGTCAGGATATTAGAACCACCAAAGACGGCTTTCATGAAATTACAGTTGACGTCGATTGCGTTGGTTGATGCCGATATGGCAAGGAGAAGGATGAGAATTTTAGCTTTATTCCTGAAGAGTTCAAAAATCGATTATTTTATGGAAAATTCTGAATTTTTGAAAATAATAATTTAATTTTAATTCTCACATTTTCAATTATTTCACTTCACCAATACAAGTTCGTTAATTTTTCAGATGTCTAATAAAGAAAATTAATACTTTAAGACTGATTCGCACTCAAATTCGCCATAAGCTTTTATAACAATTGCAAATCTAATCTTTTAAGATATTGATTAAGTGCCAATTGAAAGACATCGCAAAAAAATCATCGAATTTTTACGTCATTGATTATTGAAAGATCAAATTAGTAAAATATTTTTAAATATTTGTGCTTCATATTTTTGTCGTTGTGATTCATGGCCTCATTTTGACGCATTTGAAGCTTTAATTTATCAGTACCGAACACATTACGGCCTTTTATAATATTGTGATAGTCCGGTAGGTAAAACTTTAATATTCTTTTTTCAAATAGAATCCTAAATTCGCTTATACTGCTTAATTTATAATTAGGCATTTTAAAAATGAAAAAGCTGTCGTTACTAGCGACCCAAAAAAATTTAGTCTCTATTTGAGTTTTCGATGAAAACAAAGCAAAGCCACTATAAGTTCACTTGACATTCCAAAGAATCGACCACAATAATATTTATCCTTTAATTCCAACGACCTCAGATAATGAAATCTCGACACCAGTTTAAAATGATTTCATTTTCTCTTTTTCTGTTAGTATTAAGAAAATCTGCTATTAATCTAGTTACAAATCATAGAAAAAATTGTCTGATAAGATATTCGTTGAGATCACAAAAATAATGCGAGACTCAATTCAGGTTGAGTGTGTCATTTTTGTATTTTTAGGTATTTTCATGTGTGTTTTACGTAGCGAACTTCAATTTTAATCTCTTACTTACTACGCTGGCCTTACAGATAAATTGCAATGGAGGAGGATATGTTGATTTTTTTACATAGATCGCAAAAAGTAGATAAAGTTTTCACGAAAAATATAGATGTTTTAGCTGCAATGATGAAGGAGATTGAAAAATGTGTGCGATTGTTAAAGTAATAAAGTCCATTAAACAATTTATTTGATAATTCACTCAAATTCCAATTGATATTGATGAAATTCACTTATTGTTGTGTCTTTATTATAAGCCAAATCGACATGATAAGAAAAATTTGCACTTAAAAACTTAAAATAGAAGTCACAATTATTAATGATTCACTGTTTATCATAATTACAAAGAGATTGGGTAATTTTGTGCATTTAAAGCAGATGATCTGGTCACTTGAATTATTTCCTTGACTGATAGCTGTGCGCACCTACCCCAAAGTCACTACTGCAAAGCATTCACGTTTGAAATAATTTTACACTCTTCAGTTACCGTAACCGTAATTCTCACAAAATCTTCCCAAAGGGATGTCACAAAATCAACTTCATCTTCATCCTTTACAGCCCCCCCAACCCTTACTTTAACGTATTCCATTAACTTTTTCCTGCCATCAGAAAAAACACACATACAAAACCATTTGCAGCTAAAACAGAGAGAAAAAAAGAAGAAAATAAAAATTTTACTCATTCATTAGGATCCCCATATGTTACACGAACATAAATTTTCATGTCGAGAGACATTCATCATTCCTGAAACGACGTTCCTCACGTTGAATTTTTTTGCTCTTTTTGGCCACCGCAAGCAGCACGCTCCGGAATGTTTGGAGTTTCCTTCGTATTCTGCTTGTCATTTATTCAAGTGATTTAATTCATCAAAAAATATTTGTTGTTGCTGCTAAAAAAAATATAAAAGGGGGAAAAGTTCAGGGAAGAAAACAGGAGGAAATGAAAGATTTTTGACTGCGACAAAATTGAGACGCAACCGTACGGTTAAACGTTGACTAATATAAACTAATCGATTCAAAGAGAAGGTCAATAATGATGCAGGGCCGTACTTCCAACGTCCTAGTTCAAAAAATCACAAATACTAAAGTATTGGGGTAATTATGTTAACATCTCTAAAATAGACAGCATGAGATACAATATGACATAGAATTTTTTTTCAATATTAGATTTTACTGAAAAATTTTGCATAAGGAAATCGAAAAAAATTGTCACAATATAGATACATGCGCAAAAAAAGTATAAAGAGACAAATCGAGACTATTTAGAGCTTTAACGAGGAAGAAAATGACGTACTTTAATGTAAAAAGTATATTCGTTTATTTTTATTGTCTTGTGCTGTTTTTCAGGGAGATTATTTAACATGCGGCAAGCTATTGTCTAAAAATTCTTCTTTAAATTGCTGAGCAAGAGCTGTTTTCAAACTAGATTTTTATTATATCTTCGAATATTATAAATCTTATACACATTTTTTTAAAATCCCCTTTAAAAATCACTAAAAAATCATTACATACCAAAAATTCATTTTTATTCGAAAAAGTTTATTTCCTTATCACATTTTCAGTAACAATTTAATTCAATTTACCATTTTCTCCTAAACAAGCTTCAAAATAAATAGTTTAATAGCTCAAAACTATTAAACCACTGCGTTGATGTCACATCTTCTATTCATGTGCACTCATGCGAACCGCATGCGAATGAATAACTCGTGAGTTGTGTACAAAGCGATGTAAATAAATGCCAAATGTCACAATTTTTTTGCTTATAATAATTTTTTTAATGTTCGATTGAGGAACAATTGTTCACTTGTCGTTTAAAAATAACAGAAGAGTGATTATTGGGATGACATAGCACTTGCCTTGTTGTGACAATGATATACTTGGAGATAGCGAGAATTTAAAGGAAGCGAGCAGAATCGTTGTGCAAATTGTCTAGAATTTAATATTTTTTATATTTCTAAAATGATTTTTTTTTTCATTCTTAATTTTTTATATTTTTGAAAACTTTAAAATTTAGTTTTTTGCTTAAAATATTTTAATTTTTTTTAAATAAATGCGCAGATTTACAAATTGACATTTTTTGGAATATTTTGAAAATTTTCAATAAAATGCGTTTTATGTGCAAACTCCTATAATTGTTCGTCTTTTTCAATTTTTCATCCGTTTTTATTTTCTGCAATATTTTCACTGCATGCGGTGAGATGAGAACAAGTAAATGTTTATATATGTTAAATTGAAATACAATTTATGCAGCAGTTCCTAACCCTCGGTTTATTTTTAATTTGTGATCTCACAAAAAGACACATACACGTATATATGTAGGATGTAATAATCTTGTGACAAGAAGCATTTAATGCTCTTTAGAAAGGTTCTTTAGTTAATTAAACAAGGATGAATGTTGATTTATCCCTATTGGCAATTCCCGTCCCTCAGTTCTTGTTTCTATGCGTAAATTGGAAGAATATGATGTCTCTGTTATTTATTTATTGTTTAATGTTAAGCAGAAAAGTCAACAGAAATTGCTTGGTCTTGTTGCTGTTAGTATGTAGGGGTGATTCTCATTCATGAGTTGATTGCTGATTTTTCGGCTGTTATCAGATGATTTATACATGAGCTTATAAGAAGGTAAACAGGTTATTAAAACAATTGATAGATAATGCAGTCCAAAGCATCACTTTCTTCAACAATTTCATCAATAAACCAAAATTCTTGTCTCATAAATTTCTCATTTTCATATCTTAGTACACATTGGTCATTATTTTTAACTAGTTCGTAGGTTTTCTGGCAAATTGATGTGTTTTTGAAAGTTGGACAACTTAGAAAATTTAAATGCTGTTGACATGCAAACACCATGTAGATAAATTCAGGCATTTTGCAGTCTTCTTTTGGTTTTGTTTTCACTTTTACTGAAAATTATAGTTTTAATTAATTTAGTGCTCAACAAGTTCTCAATAAATAACAATGTAAGCAACCCTGTTTCTTGATTCAACAAACTTACTTAAATTCTCACAAGTATCAATCGACTTCCTCACAACCATGTCCCATATTTCCTTCATTCCTTTCTTATTCTGATAATCTGTCTCATAGTGGCTCAACCTTCCCTCAACTCCCACCATGCCATTGTCAAATACCTTAAATTCCTTATGTATGCAATTGTAGAGGCAGCAAAAGTTGTAATCTTTCATGCATTCATAATAACAGTGATCAGAGCTAGTTTTTTTAGTGTCAGCAATAGGATATTCACAACAATAGTAAGGATGGACGTGATTGTAGAAAATTTCAGAGCATTGTCTATCTAATTGGGTAGAGGAAGGTGTTAGATGCAGAATTGTTGTGACTTGAATGAAGGTTGTGAATATTTTAAGGTCCATCAATTGATTTTGTTGAGAATTTTTGGTAGACTAAAATTTTTAATATTTGTTTCCAAATATTTTTTAAATTGAGGAAATTCATTGTTAAGCACATGAAATTTACAAGATTTAATGGGTAAATGTGTTACATTTTGACAATACATCAGCAATTACGGAACAATTTTGATGTTATAGTTACAAAAATTTAGCACAAAATTTCGTGTCTACAGAAATATTTCAGTTTTCAATTTTCGTTTTTGTAGTGCTTCGTCCATTCAAACTTCACATACAGAACAGTAATTGAGCACAAAAAATATTTTTTATTACCACAGCAGCTAAAAAAACCACGCGTAGCAATAATTTTTCACCACAATTCCAAACTGGATACATCGAGGAAAAATTTTTTTATTGCTCTCTAGGAAATTCAGTTCAATTTTTGCAATTTTATTCGTCGAAAAATGGAAATGGAAATAATTTTTATGGACTCACCTGAACCCTCGCCTCAGTCAAGTCAATTTTCATTGCTATCTCCTCTCGCGTATAAATGTCCGGGTAGTGAGTCTCTTGGAATGCTCGTTCTAACTCTTTTAACTGTGCTGATGTAAATGTTGTTCGTATTCGACGCTGCTTACGTTTTTCACTTAGCACAGAGTCATGTCCTGTGTAGACTTTGTATGGAAGGCCAGCTGTAATTAGAAAGAATTTATAGGTTAGAAAATATTTAATTTTTTGCAGTTTTGTTGAGCATTTTGTATATTTAGCTGGGAATTCAAGTACTTCTTAAAGGAAACATCCTAGGGTACTTAAAAATATAAAGATACATGCAGATATGAACCTAAAAATCCTCTCATTTCAAAACTTTAATTTACAAAAGAGAAAACAACCAAGAAAAAAAGAAGCAATTTCTTTAATTAGCTAATTTACTTTTTTCCACTTCCTATAAATCAATTTCTACTTTCGTCTACATCTTTCCATTTTTCTCGAAATGGAGGGATCCAAAAAAATACAGTAACAAGAAAAATTTTCAGACAGCGTGAAAATATTTTTTTTTCTCTTCTTTTGTGTTTGTTGCTGAAATTTTTCGTTCATTCCAGAATATGCCACTGTTGATTCCATCTGATTGTGCATATTTATAATACAAATTGTGCCATAAATTTACTTTTCTTATTTCTTCTTCTTGTGTTGGAGTTTTTTTTTTTTGGTGTTTTGTAATGTATGCTTTGTCTTTAAATTTTTATAAATTATTTATACATAATTTCAGTTCTTAGGTCTCAAATCAAAAATCTGAAAAATTGCGCAATAATCAATCTTTTTGTGAGAAAAGTTAATGTTTTCGAGCAATAAAGCATCAATGGATACAAGAAAATGCATCGTTGCATTGCATTAATGAGAACATTAAGTAGCACTTTCCCAAAAGGGAATCTATTCTTAACTTCAATCTCCATCTCCAACTTCACTTTCACAATCTACATTAAAATTTCATCTTTTCAAAATTCTTTCCTGTACATCAACTAATTCCTTTCTTAAAATATTCAAAAGCAAGCAAAACACTTTCCATGTCTCGAAGTTTTCCAGATTCCAAAGCAAGAAGAAAAAAAGATTCAAAATTTAATTTTTAAAGCCAGCAATTTTCACGTCTTTAAAGCTTTTCCTTCCCTCTTTTTGCTTTCATCGCTCTTTAAATAGAAGGAAAAAAATTATGAATGGCAATAAAAAAAGGAAGGAAGAATTTTCCTTCATTTTCCTCTTTCTCGGAAAAACAAAAAGAAAATAAAGAGGAAAATTATGACAGCAACGATATAATGGGGGGTGAATGAATAAAAAAGGAGGCTGAAAAGGATTTGAGAATAGAAAATTGACGGTCATAAAAAATTTGTTGTGAATGTGTGTGTGTGGGTGACTGGGTCCTTTTTTCGGATTGAATAAAATGGTCGATAAATAATAAGAATATGTAGAAGATGCTTTCGTCAGAGGGAATAAAAGTTAGTGGAGGAGTTTAAAGATGAATATTCAGAAGATATATTTTTATTGGCATTATAACCTCAAAATCTGACAAATTTTACAATTGAACCTCAAGCTTTTCTTAGATAAAACTTTGAAGAATTTGGAATATTTACTTATAGTTTTTTCAAGACTTGCAATCTAACCTCAAAATTCAGCAGAAATTTGCAATCAAACCTAAATAAGTTGAATGAATTTATCAACATAACCTCAATTTTTTTTTATAAAGTCTTGTTTCCATTTTTCTAACTTTCTCAACCCTTTCAATTTCTTCACGAATATAATTCAATTTTCTTCCATCCACATCTTTTCTCGATATCACTTTACGACTTCAAATCTATCCATACCATAAGCATATGCACACACTCACATCCTCATCCATGTTGCTTACATGTTTGTTTGTTTATTTAAAGCTCATGCATGTCAGCACGTTCAAAATGGTAAAAAGATTACGTTGAAATGAGCTTGATACGATTACTTGTATCAGAAATGAAGAAAACGACATGTCGACACATACAACGCGAATTTGATGAGATTTTTACGATGGAAAATGAAATTTTTTATGTTCTTGCTTCTTTTTTTATCGTTTGACTGAATATTTGGAGATTTTTGATCATAAAAAGGTAGATTGAAGTGGGAAATTGTAAGGGATGGGGTATAAAAGGGTTGAGATGTAATTGTGTAGGGATTAGTATATGAATGAAATTTATCATTTTTGAAGATAAGATGCCATATTGAAAATAATATTTTCACAATTTTGAACCTATAAAACTTTTGAGGTAAGAATATAAAAAAATCATCAAAAATTTCGAACTTCAGTGCAATCCCATATTCCAACCTCCTAACTCCACAACTCGAATCATAAAAAGCAATAACAATTAATTTCCCAATTGCATGAAGAAAATTTTCATTTATAGAAATACATGGCAACATTGAAAACACAGTTAACTGCATTAAAACACATTTGAAATTGAAAATTCGCGGAAAGATCACAAATCAAAGGTGAAAAATTTGTGTTTTGGTGCAATTTATTCTCGAACAAGAAATGGCGAGTGTGGATTAAAAAAAGAGAATTGAATTGAAATTTATGAGTGGAGATGAAAATTTTATTTTTATCTAGTGGAAAAATCGAGTTGATTGGAAGATTTTGGAGTGAGATTTGGGGAAGAAAATAATAAAGAGTTCATAGATGGATTGCATAAGAATTGGGGAATTTGGAGATTATGATTTGGTATGCTGACTGGATACTATTATGACCAGGCAATTTGGATCGAATTTGGCACGAATTGGATTTTACTCTTAGCTGAATGAAGTTTTCATGATTTTGCTTTTTTTGTGCTGTTAAGGACACAAAATGAAATGTTCAGACTGAATCGTTTCGGATTTCTGCAAATGTATCAATCATAATTTTCATATTAATTATCTAAACCCGTAAATTGCACATTGTACAATTTTAACATGAATGTTATATGATCGTATGCTGCATTTAATCCTTAACAACACATCTTTCATAACTATTTATTCCCATCCATTTTCACACTTTCTATTTCACATATTAATAAATTATAAACTATAATATTTATGCATATACATCCAGGTATTACACTGTCAGTGAGAATTAATGTTTGTGGCTTTTTTGGTCGGTATGCATGCAATATCAAGATGATTTTGACTCTCATAACAATAGACTTTGCTGCTTTAAGACAGACAAAACATTAATTGAATGGAAAAGGAAAGCAATTATCTTTCAATTTATGGCAATTAAATCACATTTTAAGTAAATACAGGCAAGGATTTTGTGGTGAATAAATGTCAGAATAAATTGCTGTTAGGCATGAAAAGGAGGAATGGAAAGTTTTAGGAGGTGATTAGGTTATAAAGTGTGAAAAAATATGAATGTTAAGAATTTCTGGTGAGAAAAATAGTAAAATGTATACAGACTACTGTCTAAAATTGTTTATTTTAGTAACCAAACTGGAACCAGAACGCGAAGTCTCAAATTTATCTAAATAACGAGCAAAGCAATACAAATCGCACGGTTCTAGTTTCATCAGCACAAAAATTCACTATATATATTGTACTTACATTGCAAATTCATTGACGACGGAAACATTCCAGCTCTATGAACATCCTGTCTCGATCCCATAACCGAACACTGCGTGCCCGGTGGTACTGAATGATGTAGTGCATTCGCAGGTCCAACGCCAGTAACTGACACTGGATTATAACTTCTAGCCATTGATGCAGCAGCAGCTGTATATCGGTATGCTGCTTGTGACATTTGATTACACGATGTGAGATCGCCGTAGGAACATGGCATATTGATTCCACTGGGATCCATTGCTGATTGAAGGCAGGTTGTGTCGAATGTTGCGGCGGCTTGATTTAAGTATGAGTAATCCATTTTTTTTAAATATTTTTGATTTTTTTTTTCAAAGATTACTGAGTTTTTATTTCGATGTTTTTTGATATTTATAAGGATATAGCAATTTAATTATACTATTTAAGTACAAAACTAGTTAATTGTTTTTTAGTCTTCTCCGTTTTTTTTTAATTATCGTATAACTTATTTGTATACTTAGTTGAGTTTACTTATTTTTTTAGAATGCACTTTCACATTTGTATACTTTTTCTAATTTGCAGTCATAGTCAATTTAGAATGAAATTCAAACTTTTTTGTGAAACTTTTTTTCACTCTTGCTAAATAGCAAGGTGGGTTAGTCGGCACATTGTAGTTACTAACTTATATTACACAATACTTTTCATTTTTATTCACAAATCTTTTTTTTAGATTATTGCTTACAAACTTCTCATCAATAATTAATTTTTATTTACAGTCCGAGTTTTGTTCTAATTCAGTAATTTTCAATCAATAATTCTAATCACGTTTTGAACTCATTTATTGGATTGATTTTTAAACAGATGAGATAATTAGTTAAGTAAATATTTATTTTCTGGAGGGCGAAAATTTCATTTGTTTAATTGAATAATTTTTATTTTGGAGTGAATCTGATGGGTTTGGAGTAATTGAAATTTTGGATGATTTTGATTATTTAGGTGGATTGATTGTTGATTGCAAATGATGGAATGCTAATAGTAGTTGTAAAACTAGGAACAGCAACCTGACAGAGACTTTCTATTACAATTCTATGTCCATATTATGTATTTTGCTTTTATAATAAGCCTGAGTTCACAATTTTCACAATTATTGTTTATTTTTACACTTTTTTGTTAAATAATTGATTTTAAATTTTTAAATTTTATCAGCGAGTGTTTGGTGCAGTTTTAGCTGATTTTTTTAAGTTTCTCTTATTAATTTTTGTTTAAATCTCATGTTTTTTGAGTTTCATTTTAAAATTATTTTATTTTTTATATTCATTATTCTTTAATTTGTCATTTTCAAAACACTTTTAGACTTCTAAAAATCAAGGTTTTAATTAATAAAAATCCAAAACCTATTTTATATTTATTTTATTAAATTGTTTTTAAACATGATAAATTTAACATTTTTTGATCTGCAAATTTAAAAGCTAAATTTTATTAACAAATTTCTAAAAGTTGTCCAACTCAGTTGCAGTTAATTTCATAATTCCTTTCACTTTTTCTTGTTTAACTTCACAAATTTACTTTTCCACTTTCACCACTTTATCTCATTACATCTTCAATAATTCATTCCTCTCCAATATTCCAAGATTCAGAAAAAATATTCACAGTTGTTTAAAAATCCTCACTTTAAAATAAACTTTAATTCATCCTCGAAGAAATAAAACAAAAAAAAAAGTTTCACAAGAAACCGAGAAAGAGAGAAAATTGTTATAAATTCAATTATTTAATCATTATCCGTTCTAATCTTATTAACCGTAAACCGTCTGTGTTTATGAATGCAATCGCACTTAATAATGTCTCAAAAGCGAAACTTTTTTTTTGCTCTCGACACACACGCTCGGGTTCTTCTTAAAGGAGAAATCTTGAACTTTTTGTTCCTTACAGTCAGTCAGTCGGCCCCGAAATTTAATCGCCCGATGGCTTGCAATATCAAAAATCAAATGATAAGCTTAATTCAATAAACAATGGTGAACTCAATTGTTTGCCTTTTTTGTTATGTGAAAAAATATTTTTTTTTTTGCTGACTCTGCTTCTGTATTTGTGCCTGAAAAATTATTTTCTATGTCTTTGTAACTGTGTGTGTATATGTGGGCTGCATTTTCTCTTCCTATGTTTTTTTCCTCTAGATTTTCTATTGCTACTGCTACTGCTGCTGTTCATAAAAACGAGGGCTTGGTTGAGAATTTTTTTCATTCTTGTTACTCTACTGATGCTGAATTGTTGCCTCAAAAAATTATTTTGAATGGAAAGAGAAGTAAATGTGAAAGAGAGAAAGGGAAAGAAATTTAGGGATAGCAATAGCAGTGGCAGTAAAATGAGAGAATGTTAAATTTTTAGACAGATTTGGATTAGGCGAGCATGCTGTCATTTAGGACAAGCAGGTTCTATCGCTGTCTTCCTCTTGTCAATTCCCTATGTCAAGTACAATAAACTAAGCTTTAGTGACGATCAGCTTCAGTGAAACACATAATTAAAGATGCACAGTCTTATTGATACACAGCCTTAGTGATGCCAAATTTGACTTTTTTTTAACTAGTTCTTGGAATGACAAATCAAACCATATTGACATTAGTGTCCACTCGGTCTTAATATCCTGATTTATATTGAATAACTCGTTTTAACTTCTACAAAATCATTAAAAAAATAATTCCAATTCCATTTACCCCAAAATTCATCCCTTAATTCTACAAAATTTCTCTTCTCATCCTTCAAGTCAATCTCATTCATCTTTCTCCCGTTTCTTCATCTCCCCATACCCTAAACTCCCTCTCATGCACCAAATACGCGAACTTCTAAATGAAAGGCATCTGTTTGAGTGTTAGAGCAATTTTCATTTTTTTTCAGTCCATGTACACAAAAACACAAAAAAAAATCTTGTGCGTTGGATGGCGCAATTTATGTTTCTTGATACTGTGAAATTTTTATTTTATTTTGTGCTTCGGAAATGATGTTGTCTCTATCTAATCTGAAGATATGTTGAGTAACAAAATGAGACAACAAACAATGAAAGCATAATTTGATTTGAGATGAACAAAAAAATAGGCGGAGCTACTAGAATGCAATGAGGGTAGATGGTAAGATACCGAGGGATGTGAATTTGAGAGCGAATGTGCTTCGTAATTGACAAATGCTCACATTTTTATGGTCGTGTGAATATTTTTTTTAGATACATGGATAGTAAAAAAGAGAGTGAAGGGATGCTATGGAATGATGAAATTATGGACTAGATTTTTTTAGGATGAACATGATATTCTGAGAGTTTTGAGATAAAATTTTCAGTCAAGAAGGATAAATTGGATTTCTTAAAATATTTTAAAACTTGAAAATTTCTTTCAGTATTTTCTAAGATGTCATACAAATCAGTTCTGTTCCAAAAATCAAAAAATGCAGACTTTATAGTTTGATGGTTAGATCATTCATTTTATAGTGCGAGATTGTATTGGAGTGGTTTTAGGTTTCCGAATATCTTTAGGATTACTCCTAACAGACTGTGAGCAAAATTTACCAAAATAAGCTTGTATTTTGATGTTTTACCAATACGACTAGAAAACTATGTTCTAGCTTTTATGTTATGCCCATCAGGATGCTCGACAATCAATCAGTTTTATGCTGATTAGATCGCTCAAACACAATGTTTGTCTATGATTGGATTTGTGGATCCAAGTTTTTTCTATTTTAAAAAAATTTTCAAATCGTTTTAGTTTTTGTAACAAAAAATATTTAGATATTCAAGTTATTGAAATCCAGAGCTGATCTAGAGCGAATCGAGGCTAATAATTGTTCTTGCCTACCAAATAAAGCGAAAGCACAAATTCCACTATTTAATACATTAAATTGCTTTAACTCATGTCATAGAAATTTATCTGTCTACCAGCACATCAAGTAACCTTGCAACCCCTTTTTCTCATCTCATTCAATCTACACACCATAAAAATATCAAAAATTAATAAATATTTTTTCTACTTCAAAACTCAGCAATCGTGGGAATGTAAAACAGAAAGAAATAAAATAATTTTCATTCAATTTCACATGTCGCATGGTATGCACGGTGCATAATCTCAAGAGTCAATGTCTCAAATCTCAAGAGACAACATCAAAAATGAACATCAAATTGTAGCAACACACCGCATATTTTTGCCTGTCGAATGCAATAAATTTTCCACTTGTGAGTCATTTGGAATTGGAGTGGGGTTGGAATTGTAATCGAGACAATGAAAATTTTTTATGGGTCATTTGCTAAGCAGCATGTTTACTCACCCTCCTGATATATTAGTTTTAATTTCATTTATTCAAGATTTTTATCAACTGGGAGTGAGATGAACACTTTGGACTGTCGGATGAGGATGAATGAGATAATTTGATGAACATGAGAAATTGAGATTTGATGACAAGATTAAAATAAGCGTGAAAATTGATTGTTTCCAGATGATTATTGAAAATTTGTTTTGAATTTTGAAGTTGAGTTTCATGAGACACGCCGATTTTTTGTAGATTTTAGGCAGAATTAAAAAAGAATGAAATTACTTTTCTGTCCTATTTTAAAACGAAAATATTTGAATTTTAACCGAATTTTATGGAAAATTTGAGAATCTTGGTTAACTTTAATACACGCTTAAGAATTTTTTGTAAATTTGAATTAAATTCCAATAAATTTTTAAATTCTTTAGTAAACAAAATCCCAAAAAAAAACCATAAAAAATATATCATCTCGATTTTTAACCCTCCATCACAGAAAACAATCAAGCATCAAAGAATTGCACTTGTGTAGATGATTTATGACAAATCTCTTAACTTGTTGCCGATCACGTGTCATGCACTTGAACCACTTCATCCGATGTAATCCATTAATTATGGTGTCTGCTTTGTCACTGAATTTATTTGTAATTTTCTTTTTTGAATTTTTTTGAAGATGTGCCAAAAATTTTCAAAAAATTAAAAAAATTTAAAAAGCGGTTTTGTAAAATCCATACCTTAAAATACTCTTAAACTAGTATAGATTCATATCCAAAAATAATTAAGCTTCTACTTGAAAAGAGAACCGAGAAAATAATAATTCCTTTTAACTGTTAATTGAAAAAAAATTTAAGATAATAGTCTAAATGTCAAAATAAGACTTGCGTTTTTATTGAAAAAAAAATTTGATAATGTCAAATAAGACTTGCGTTTTTATGTTGATAATAAAAAGTCAAAATCAATTTCTTAATTAAGCATAATCTTATTAATTAAAAGATATTTATTTTTAATTAAAATATTTAATTGAAACAAAATTCATAACAAACAAATTCGCATTAACCAATCAAGATTCCTGCCAAAAACTTAAATCTAAGGTAGGAATTTGTGAACAAGGAACAATGGGATTCCTAAAAAAATTTAAATTATTTCTAGTTCTTATTTAAAATTACATGTATACTCACGTGTCATTGACAGTGAAGAATGCTTGTGGTTGAACTGTCGTGATGTTATTTGAATTATCACACAAAATTCTAGCGAAACTTGTCTTTCTTATTTGATTTAATTGCTGTCGAGTAAACGCGACTAATGGATCACCAGATTCAAACCAATATCTGTCACTGATTCTAGTTGTAATAAATTGTTTATTTAAAATGCACAATATTGTTGGACCAGCTAATGTTTCTTCATCAATTATTGTTTCAAGTGGTCCACCAACAACCATTTCAACATCTTCAAAACTTTGGTAAAGTAATTCTAGATTTGCAACTTCATTTGCAGGTATTAAGTCTAAATAATCATCCCATTGAGTTGCTCGTGGTATTCCACAATATTCACGATAGTCATTGTATCTGGCAATACCATGATCACGTCCTCTTTGGATGTCTATTGACATTAAATCATGACCAAATTGTTTATTGCCTTTAAACAAAAAATCACGAATCTGCTGATCAAAATTGGTGTCTGAAAGTTGAGAGTTTTGGTAAACCATACCACGTGCAAGTTCATCAAAATAATCTTGAGTGATGTTTGGGTTATTAAAGTGATCGCTAATTGCAACTGTTCTGATTATTTCGCGGGACTCTGTAAGGAGACTAGAATAATGAAAAAATGGAAAATTATAAAATTTCGACAAATTTTTAAATTATGAAAGAATCTGGCTGTTTGGTTTTATGAAGTGAGGGATCTACGATTTGGTGAAGACACTTTTTATCCATAGATATTTTGTAGCGAAGGCAGAGAATGGGGTCAAAAAATTCATTTTTTTCCATAACGTAATAAGTGAATATTTTGATCACTTTTCAAATTTTAAATTATATCAGCAAGTTTTTTACGGAATTTTAATACTAAGTCATAAAATTGAATTCAAAAGAACTAAAAGTCACGAAGAACTCATAAAAATTTCAAAAAAAACTCACTTCAAATGACCCTCAATTTGTGAATGGAAGAATCGAAAAGCTGCATTTGAAAACTCATTAAAAGTAGCTGGTTTTGCACTTGAATCATAATCATTGACGTACTCATCACCACTAAAATGCTTGATCATACCAAGGTTTAACATGTTTTGAGTTCCTAAGAAAATCGTCAGCCATTCGTAGTATGAAATATATTGATGTTGAGCAATGTTGATTTTACGAGCTTCTTGGAATAGTTTTTCATCATTCCAGTGAGGATTAAGGGCAGCAAGTGCTCTTGCTAGACGGTTATGCTCACGAATGAATAAGATGTGAATGATTGTCAAGTGTGGACTTTGATTTAGACGTTCATCACCAGCTATATAGCAGAGGTCTTGTGGTGGATGAACTCTGCAATGGACTGTTGGGTTTGGATCATGTAGTGGATATTCATGTCCATCTGTTTCAACCATTCTAAATAATCCACCTTCCTTTTTTCTCAAAAAGTTAGCTAATTCTTCAGAATTACCATAAATAACAGATAAATCAAGATATGTCGTAACTGATGAGATTTGTTCAACTGGCTCGCCAGCTGCAGGAGCTGGACATGACAAATCAGCAGATGTAGCATCTCTTGTGAAAAACATGCAAGTAATATTTGATGGTAATACAGGATCTTCACTAGGAACGTGTATTGCATCACAATCTGGTACGTTTGGTATTAATTGACCAATTAATCCCGAGCAACATGATGGACGGTTACCATCCAATCCAAAACCCAAATCGTGTGTAATAAATTGACCATACTGCATCATTGCGATTGTATAAACTGGATCAGGAACACTAATATCTCCAAAAACTGTTGTTGAAATTTTTCGAGGATTTGGAAGTGGTTGATTAGTGACGGATCTTTGAAAAGTTGAGACTCCATCACCATAATAAGCAGGTAATAAACGACCATAGAAAGAGTTGGCTGTACCCCAAAGAGGATTTTGTAGATTGTTACAGGACCCATCATACGAACGGTATGATGATGGTGAACATGTTGGTGTTGAATGTTGGAACGTGCAGATTTTTTCTATGGATCAATTAGAAAGTTTAATAAAATAAAATAAGAATCTGTTTGGTTTCTAAATGACATAAGCGTATAAATTTATTGATAATTCAATAATGTCACCTCTTATAGCAGCACTTAAGTATGATATGAAAAAAGCTGGTCCACCAGCAAGTACAGCAACAATAAGTGCTAAATTAAAACAAATCATTTGATTAATTTTTAATAAATAACAGAACTGATGAAATGACCCACCAAAAAGTATTAACGTTGGAGTTAAATATCCATTTTCAAAATATTTTAAAGAACTTTCTTTTTTTTCTTTCATTTTTGAAAAAATTCAGCTTGCACTTTTATTCTAACTGATAGCTTAATATTCTACCAAAAACTGACAATTTTTTGTGCATTCATACGGCTTTTATAGACTTTATGAAAGCTACTGCAAGCTAAAAATTTAACAATTCACGACATAAGTTGATATTTACACTACAAAACAAGCTATATATCCAAATCGTGTCCTTCTAATAAAAGTTCTTTTTTATTTATTTTAACATTTTATATTTTAAGTTAAAACTGCTTAAACTTAAGTGGTTTTTGTATTATTTTTATTAAAAGTTGAACCACCTTAAACTTTTATTAATTTATTTTTGGCTCTTTTTTTTAATACTTTAAATGACTCAAATTTAAAATAATTAATTTAAATCATAAATATAGCTATCAATCCATTCCGTAAACGAAGAAACTCTTGTGAAAATATCAGGAAGTCCATTACCACATAGCCATACTCCAGAAACAGCAATACCAACAACTTGACCATCTTTAAGGAGCATTGAGCCAGAATCACCTGTAAATTTAAGAAAAATATATGAATCGGAATATTTAAAAGGTTACAATTTAGTTATTGTCAAATTCAGATGGGAGAGGGGGGTTAAAATCCCTCTTTTTGAAGATTTTCCAGACTTTTCAATTAAGATTGAAATCCATGCAAAAATGTATGGATAAAAATTCAACTCTAAAATTTATACTTAATACTAACCAAAGCAAATTCCAACTCCTTTAGGTTCAACTGTGCAGATGTTGCTTTTCATATGGATAACTGGTGCCATATAAGTTTCATCAAGAAAATTAATAATATTTGTCCGAATATCACATTCAAAATGACTTAAAATTCTCATTTCAGCATACTGTAGATTTTCAGACATAACCATTTCGTCAGGATATACTGTAATATTCTTGAAATACATTCCAAATCCAGCAATAATTCCTGGAGTTGTTCTTAAAATTCTACGACGATTTATTGAGACTGGTTGGACGAACTCATTAAATATTATTGGAATTGTTGTTTTGATTAAGCCAATACTAATAAAATATATGTGAATGATTAGTAATTTAATAAACAACTAGACTTACTACTTACTCATTCCAATTATTTTGGAACCACGGTCTCCACTGACCATTATGAAATTTAGGATGTGAGACAAGTTTTTCAAGATCATAAATTTGACCACCTTGCGATAAAGTTACAGTTCCAACCATCGCAATTGCCTCATCTGGACCGATGTTGTAAATACAGTGAGCAGCTGTCATGATCCATCGTTGATTAAGAATTCCTCCACCACAACCATGTCTGTTGAATGTATGTAAAAATCAAAATTGAAGCTTTAAAGGATGTAGACATAAAACTTTCAGTTTTAATTTTCTTGGTAATATTTCTCACCTTCCAATATGTCTTTTGGCCTGCAGTGACACCATATAAGGAAACTGTCCTAAAGTTGCATTTCTACCTCCAATTATCGTCGGTGTAATTTCAATATTTCCGTATGAAAATGAAAAAATTGAAATAAAAATTATTAGATTTGAAAATTTTGACATGTTTACATGAATTCGTTTTAAATTAAACTAAATACAATTCTTAAATTTTGGAGACTAATTTCCTCATGTGTTGAATATTAAAAATAATTTGTTTTATCAACTTGTGAGTAATCATGGATTAAAGGTTGAGTGATAATCAAAGCATGCAGGCTAAATGCAAGCACGTGTGAAATAATTAGTAAACAAACAGATTAAAGTGGATAAATGTCTTGAAAATATGTTGTTTTCTTGTGTAGAAAAAAGGATTAAATGTAAAAACTGGGAATTAATGAGATTTATGAATTTAAAATTGCCTTGATACTTCAGTTGACAAGTTGCGGAATCATGTAGAAATGACTGCAAATCATCCATATGTTTTCCGGGTATATTGGACAAGCAGTGATAAAATTGCTATGGTCAAGTTGTTCACGAAGTCGAGCAATAGACTCAAAGGTCCCTAGTTCAATCCCAGGGAAAGTCTTGTTGAATTCGGATGCATTTTCACTGTTCTAGTCACACCAAATCGGTTTGTGTGATTCGCGACACACACATTGTATCCGTTGCATTGATATACCCAGGATCATCAAAGCAAAACGTCCATTAGGACAAAATTGTCATCACGACTAATCATCGTCTTCAATAAGGCAACAAAAAATAAATATTGACTATGTCTTTCTATAAAAAATGATTCAAAAAAGTGACCTAGAATATTATCCTGAAAAACTAAGGAGATGTCTTGAATTAATTAACGTGTCTCGAGACTTAATTTATGCAATTAATAACTTTATTATAATATATGAAGATTATCATAGACATGTTCAAAAAGTATTTTTCCAATATTTTTCAATACTAATTATCTAAGCTTATTCAACTTCTACAATTTTTTATAAATTACGCTGCATAACATGCTGTATCCATCCATAGTACAATGAAATTCTCATGTAAATATCTGGAGTTCTATTACCACATAGTCGTACTCCACTGACAGCTACACCAACTGCTTCATTCCCAACCACAAGAATTGATCCAGAATCACCTGTTTCACATACATAAATATGTAAGATAATTTTTGGATCTAAAATTTCAAATATTATTACCAAAACAAATTCCAGTTCCACGTTGTTGCAATGTGCAAAGGTTATTGGTCGGATGAATTATGTGATGAATTGGATAATCAGGATTCAAGAAATTAAACAAATAAGTCCTATAATTGCATTCAATTTGCGACAAAACTCTTGTATCGAAAAATCTTAAATTTGTTGACAAAACAATCTCTTCTGGCGGTGGATTAAGAGTTATATTAGTGAAATATGCACCAAATCCAGCTACAGTTCCTTTCATGTTCGCAAAAATTCTCGTTTGTGAAGTTATTGTCATTGGTTGAGTAAAGTCGTTAAAGATTATTGGAGATTTTGTCTTAATAAGGCCGATACTAGGAGAAATTTTTTTAGTACAAATTCAAAATCAATTCAAGCAATTCAATGCTTTTACTCACTCATTCCAGTTACTGACAAAAAATGGTGGAATTTCCACTTCGTAGTAATCAAAAGGAAAAACATTTTCAACTTCATAAACTGTTCCGCCTTCAACTAAACTAATTGTTCCCACTAGAACTATCATTTCATCAGGTTCAAAATTTTCTAGACAATGTGCAGCTGTTAAAATCCATCGATCATTTAGGATTCCACCACCGCATGCCAAGCTGTTGAATGAGAAAGATTTTATATCAATCAAAAAACCGATCCTTGGCTATCGTGACTCTGACTTGGTGCCGGATTTAATTTAATTGAAAAAAGATTCTTAAAATATATCCATACCTTCCTTTACGTTCCTTATGTTGATAAATAGCAACAAATGGAAACTGTCCCAAAGTGGCATTCTGACCACCAACAATATGTGGCGCAAGTTCTAAATTTGCATTTGATAATTTGCAAATAAATAAAATAAAAAATATAATTGAAATTTTTAACATGTTTTGATCTTGAAATTAATTTTAAAACTAAATTTATTTGCAGAAAATTTAATATTTTTGTAGATTTTTTTCTTATCAAAATGTCGTCGAATTTTTTTTCTGTCGTGATTAGAGTTTTTAATTCCGAAATTGAATTGTGTTCCAGTAGATTTTATTTTCGGGAGTAAAAACCCTAAATATGATCGATTTGTGTGTAATTTTTTATACTAAACTTGTAATTGTAAAATGCTTAGCAGGGTTGTGTTTAAAACGGATTTCATTATCAGGAGAGTAGTTAGGGTGAAGTGGAGTTTTTTAGGTTCGATCATTCTAATTTTTTTCAAACGCAGAAATAGAAGAGTTTTTCCCAAAATAAGATGGTTCCTATCCAACCCATTTCTTTCCTTTTTCCCCTGAATACGTCTCCGGAATAAATGCTGACAGAAACATTTATTTAATTACAAAATTCTTAATACTCCAAATTATCGCACATAATTATTCATAAATAGTTGTAATACAACCAAAAATATAATATAATAACTTTTAGTTTCTACTATCAAGCTTTATTCGACCATATAAAGTGACCTGTTTCACATTATAAATTTTAGAAAAATTAATAATGTCAACTAAACTTTTTGTTTTGAATTTATTAATTCTGAGTTGCTTAAGCTTCATTGAATGCAATAAAAATCATCCAGCATTTACCTATGCATCAAGATTCCGATCAATTGAATGTAAAGCTGACAATTACACAACTTCTGTCGAGTATTGCTACATCAAAGCTGTCTCTAGAAGTGTAACAACATTAAATATTCATTTAAAGAATCTTAGACCTTCATATAAGCCACTATATGTCCACATGATTTTATATTACCGTTATGGAAACATTTACAGAGAAGTAATTAATACAAAAAGGATTGAATGGTGCTCAATGATGGAAGGATTTTCAGCCCATCTATTCCTAGTGCAAACCATTCAACAGATTAAAGAATTTGCAGATAAAGCTATTCACAAATGTCCCTATGATCTTGATATTGAGGTAAAAAATTTGACAATCGATGACACAAAAGGTATGGATATTTTTCCGGAAGGAACATACAAATTAACATGGATAAGTCAAAACAAGACTCTTCATATACTTTGGAGTTTTAATGTTACCGTGCAGCTCAAATCACCATTAAAAGAGTCTATGGGATAAAATTAGAGTTTTTCGATACCGAAATCAAGACTTTCCTTGTTAATCTCAGTCTCGGTCTCAAAAATTGTCAAAACCTAGAATTTGGGAAACCTTAAGAAAAATAAAATCTTAGGTTAAAATATGTCAAAACTAATTGAACTATACCTTGAATAATAAAGAAAAAATACATTATTTTCATTTAGTCGCATTACTTGTATCTTGTGTCAGGAGCGTATACTAGGAAGATACGATAAACCTTTGTATTGCAACAATTTTACAACCTTATTTTATATTCATTATTTTAAATTGCTTCTGTTCTACTTGGTAACTAAAATTTCTACTAAATCTATGTGACAGAGACGTACCAAGAAACTTTTTGAGAGGAAGCGGAATTTTAGAATTTTTTTTTGTATGGATCACAAAAATTCACTTTAATACTCCTTGTTTATGATATGCGATTTTGAATATGATTTAATTAAAGATTTCAAAAAAAATATCGTCTTAGCACTTACTACCTAACAAAATTTGCTGGCTACGCACCTGTTTTGTATGTCTGTTCATCTATAATTTCTAATTACAATTTTAATGCCGCGAATTACACAAGTCTAGTCTAGTCTTTGATTGAATTCCGGTTAGATACATAAGCAGCAATTATTCTAGCCAGGGTTGTAAAACTGTGTTCTGATTATGAAAATGCGTTAACATATGAGAAAATTACAGAAAAATTCACATAACAATCCTATTCTAACCCAAACTTGAATCTTTGGAATTTAGCAATTTAAAGTCATTTACATTTTAAATGTTAAGATACTATTTGATTGTAATTATTTGAACATGTGTAAAATGTAGTAAATTATTCAAATCAAATCATAAATGATTTCCTATCATTAAACACATGGTTCACAACCACACTTGAGTACTCACCAATTATATATTAAAAATGAATTTTATAAATCAGATGTTAAAATAAAAGTGTACAAAAATTTAAAATTTAGAATCATTCTAGTAAACATGAAGTTAAGAATTTTATTCATTTTTGCTATCGTTTTTACTATTCAAGTCCAATGTAATAAAAAGAAAAATCCTTCATTGACGTATGGATCCAGATTTCGATCGATTGAATGTCAAGCTGATAACTACACATCATTTGTTGAATATTGTTACATCAAAGCTTATTCCAGACGAGTAACAACTGTAAATGCTTACTTCAAAAATCTCAGACCATCTGATAATCCAATTTGGGTTCAAATGATTCTATATTATCGATATGGAACTATTTATCGTGAAGTAATCAATACAAAATTGATTGATTGGTGCGCAATAATGGATGGACTTACTGGTCATTTGTTTCTTATGCAGACTATTCGTCAAATTAAATCATTGGTTGCCAAAAACATACATAAATGTCCATACGGAGAAGACATTGAATTAAAAAATATAACACTTGATGATACAAAAGGCTTTGATGTTTTTCCCGAAGGTATTTATAAATCATCTTGGATTACTAGAAATAAAACTATGGACATACTTTGGAGATTCAATGCATCGATTCATGTAAGGTCTCCAATAAAAGAATCAATGGGATAAACAAAATCAACATTTTCATTCAAGTTTATAATTTCAAGTTTGAAAGCTCTAGAATTTCTGGTAGCGGATTTCTGAAAACTGCATAACCGCACTTTTTGACCTTGAAAATATTCACTTAAAAAGTCATCGAACGAATTATTTTCAGGTGCCATTAGAATAATACAAACAATTACACAACAAGCAATTAAATAGATAAGTCACAAAAATTTAAACTGTCTAATTTTGCAAATTTAGATCGAAATTTCCGATACTTAAAAAATTCATTTCCTTTTAAGTCTACAAAAATGAAATGTTCAAAAATGAAATTAATTGTTTTTTTTTTTATTTTTTGTCATAATATTTATCATTTATTTCAGTGATTATGCACAAAAAAACACAAATTTATAATAACAGATCAAAATTGGATCGATTGAATTGAATGATTTGAAATATTTACAATTATATGAATTTTAATATATCTGTGTCCTTAATAGAACCAACGATGCCCTAATAGAGCTGTTTGCGTCTAGAGAAAAAATGATTACAAAAATCAGATCGAATGGTGAGCTGTTGAATCCTCCTTATCATACTGGTTTGACAAAAATTTACAAAATAAAAAAAATTATGATTTGTATTTTAGATTACTTACTAAACAATTTAATCATAATTTTATCAAATTATTTAAACAGTAAACAATTTGATACAATTTACAATAATAATGTTTTGAACGCATTCACAAAACAGCTTTCTATAAATGAAGTCAAGTTTTGTAGTTTTTCTCACAATTTTCTATATAAATTCTGTAAGATGTAATAAGAATAACCAATACAATGCAAGACTTCGATCAATAATAAATCAGCAATAAGTAATCAACACAAAAAAGATCGCATGATGTCCAATAATGAACTGATCATTTATTTAATGCAAATTTTGGAACTAATAAGACCGATTGCTTTAAGTTTTTTCCAAAAATGTCCTTATAGATATGACGCTGAACTTAAAAATATCACACTTGATGAGGAAAGAGCTTTTGATGTATTTCCAGAAGGAATTTGTAGCACCCGAAAGTGTAGCATTAAATTTTGAACATGGTTATTTCCAAATGTTCGATATGTCGACTTTTGACGACTATAGTTGTTTTCATTTAAAAAAATTTTATTTTTTTTATTTCCTGACGCTTGATAACGAATCTCATAATATTTCTTGAACCTGTCTTCAGTATTTAACTTTTTTATAATCTCAAAAAAGTCTAATTCTAAGAGGAAACCACGATTGAAAAAAAAAATTCGGTTAGATTTTCATATGAAGCGTAAAAAACTCTAGAGAAAACCAAATTTTACCTGGATTTTTAGACTAATAAACTGTGGATGAACGTTTGACTGGACAAGGTTCGAATTGACATTCAAGATTAGTCAAGATTAGATTGTCAACAATAGAGACAATTATACAAATTATCCAAAAAAAAATTGCAAAAGTTAAACTCTGAATTGTGATATATAATTATGGAATTTTTGCATTCATTGTGAAATCATTTTTCAATAAATGAAGTTCATTTTTGTCCTTTTTCTCGTCATTTTCTGCATAAGTTCTATAAAATGTAATAACAATAACCAATACAGTGCAAGATTTCGATCAATTGAATGTGATTCAAATAATAAATCAGCAGTAATCGAGTACTGCTACATCAAAGCAGTGTCCAGACAGCATGCAACATTAAATGTCAAAATTCACTTTGCTGAACCTATTCCAGCTCCTGTTCATGTTCATTTGATCTTATTTTATCGATATGGTAATATTTATCGCGAAGTAATCAACACAAAAAAGATCGCATGGTGTCCAATTATGGACGGATTGACTGGACATTTGTTTTTAGTTCAAGCTGTGGAGTTAATTAGACCGATTGCTGGTACTGCTTTTCAAAAATGTCCTTACACACGCGATATTGAACTTAAAAATATCACACTTGATATGACAAAAGCCTTTGATGTATTTCCAGAAGGAACTTACAAAATTTCGTGGATCACAACGACTAAAAAAAATTTTGAATTGTTATGGAAATTAAATGTCACATTAAATATCAAATCTCCTCTTAAAGAGTCAATGGGAAAGTAGATGCATGGTCGTAGTCAGAAAAGAATTGACTGATTAGATGGCTAGGATCTCGTGAGATCTCAGCAACCTGACATAGTTGACAGTTCGGATTTGAAGTCGACTAACCCTGAACAATTAATTTAAAAAAATTGAGTGTTTTTAATGAAATTTTTGCTATGGATTGGATACTATTTGCTAACCAAATAGTGATCGCTGGGCAAAATGAACTCAAGTCCCAAGTTCAAAAACACAAAAACAATGACTTTTAACACTTTTTATAATTTATTTCCGAGGTGTTATTAATTTATCAGATTAATAACAATCTATTTACAAAATGAACATTACTTTTTTTTTTCATTTTTTCATGATAATTAGTATTTTAACTTATCTTTTTTATTTAATGCCTTTTTTTCAAAATAGAGCTTGCGGCTTTATTTAGTACTTAAAAAATTTAATTTATATGATTATTTACCATTTTTTTATGTAGGCATTTCTAATGCTTAGTTATTAGGAGTAAATTTCGAATTTAAACTTGATGCTTTTCACTTGTATTTATTTTTAAGTAATTCATTTCATGAAAACAAGCATTTATTAAGTTAAATAAAAAACAAGGAAACGGATCTAAAAAATCTGTGCAAATAAAAAATTTAAATAAAAATTCAAATTGATCTATAAAAGTTGCAGCTTTTCAAGCCTTGGTAGTCAGTCTTACTTTTTTAACTCAGACTTAAACTTAGCATATCAATAAATCTAAAACAGCTGATGATATCAAAAGACATCAGCATGAAATATTTTTTCATAATTTCAGTCCTATTGACTGTCGCTAAAGCTGATGATCAACCTTCATCTTCAGAATTTACAATCCACCAACGCGAAATTGTCAATCCAGATAGTGTCGATGATTTTGTTTTTAACCGAAATGTAACAAAATCCCCGCTTAGACCAGTCGTACGAATATCAAATGGAAAGCAGGCAAGAGATGGTCAATTTCCATTTGTGGCTGAATTGTCGATTAATTTGATATCTGGTGGAATTTTATGTACTGGAAGCTTAATTGCTAGTAACTGGGTTCTGAGTGCTAGGCATTGCATCGCTGAGTAAGTTTGAGTTTTAAAATAAGTAAAATTTTCAAGTTTAACTAATTTTCATTTTTTCAGTACTAATGCACAATCAGTACTAGCATCATTAGGATCCGCTGACCGTCAAAATCCAACCGTCAAAATATTTTCCAGCATGTTCATTTGGTTGAATGCTTTAGATGGAAATCATCCTGATATTGCATTATTTAAATTGGCACAAAATGCTCCAAGTAACAGTCGAGTTAAGCCAATTGCTTTACCAAGTAGGGGACGTGAAAATTCATTATTTGAAGGATATGTTGGAACTGCTATTGGATTTGGAGGTAAGAATTTATTGCAAGAACATTCAGAAAAATATATTAATCACAATTTCAGGTATTGGAGGAGGTCAACTACCAAGATACTTACAGTATACACAATTTAAGGTCCTTATTCGCTCTCAGTGCTATTTGGGTGATAATATTTTATGCAGTCAACCAACAAGTGGATCTTCGTCTCTTCAAGGTGGTGACTCAGGTAAAAAAATCCACAAGTTATTAGTTGAAAACTTTTGAAATAATTAAAAACAATTATTCGATACAGGTGGTCCATTTGTCGCTACAGTCGGTGGAACTTTAACTTTAATCGGTGTTAATGTCTTTGTTGCTACATCTGGAACGAATGTTTGGCAAGGATCAACAAGGGTTGCTGCCTTTTTGAGTTTCATTCATGATTCAACTGGAATTCCTTACAGATAAACTTTGATTTAATAATAATATAAAATTCATTTATTTTCAATTTTTTAAATTAAAATTTTATTGGTTCTTATATTTGTAAATTAAAAATTCACTTGTTAAAAAAATATTCAAATTTAAAAATATTATTTAGAATTCGTGATTTTATAAAATTATTTTCAATTTAAATAGATTTATTTTTTGGGCTAAAATATAGCAAATTCATTAAAAATCGGTGTCTTTATTAAAAAAATTGTTTTATTTTAATGTTTATCGTGACATTATACGAATTTGAGTAGAAATAAAATTTCGTATTATAAAGGAGTTAACAATAGCCACCGATAATAATTGATAGCGATTTTTATTGCCAGCAAAATTAGTAAGTAAGTGTAAAATTCACTTTTCCGTTATCTTCAAAATTTCAAAATAATCCAGAAAGGGAAGTCAACTACGCATTTCAAAGTAAACAACAAATGTACTGATATCAATAAAAAGTTTAAATCATAATATTAAAATTTTTATAAATCTAATGACTTTACATCTTTATGTCATAACTGCAATCCTTTGGGGTATCACAAATGTTTTACTGAAAAAGAATTCAAAAGGAATTAAAGACATAAAAATAGAAAATTCAAGAGTGAAACAAATATTAGCCGAATTAAAATATTTGGCAACAAATTGGAAGGTAAGGATGGTCGTCATGTGAAATTGTACAATCGGGCCTGATTTTTATTAAATATTTATTTTATTTTAGTATTTTACAACATTTGGTGTCAACCAACTTGGATCAATTCTCTATTTTTATGCATTAAATCAAAAGTCAAGCCTTTCCGTTGCTGTGATTCTCACAAACTCATTGACAATGCTCATTACTAGTATTACGTCAATAATTTTAGAAAAACATAAAATTAGTTTAAGGATTCTTCTTGGAGGCATTTTGGTGACATTAGGAAGTTCATTGATTTGCATCTCACATGAGAGTTAGTCTTGATAAACAATCATTTATGATGTTTACACATAAATGGCTAAAGTTTACTTTACATCAAAACAATCCAAAGGCATGTTAAATGGATTAAAAATTTTAACCATTCGTTGGAATCATCTGTTTTGCGATAAACCTCACATAACATAGCAGTCTAATAAGTCATAGCACATAAGTTGATTTGACAATTGTCTATAATTTTGGATTTATATGGACAGCAAGTTAAGCACGTATTCTCAAGAGATGACAAGAAAAGAAAGAAATTAAATAAACATTCAGGATAAGACTGATCAACACAAACTTCAAGCCTTTTATTTTATTGTAATCACCAATTTAAATAAAAAATTAAATAACATAAAATCTTTTACTTCGATTTCAACGCCATCTACAATCAAATAGATTAATCTCATCTGGACTCCCATCATTAATTAATAATTTCATTACAAGTTAAAAGCAAATTGAAATTCGATTAATGTAAACATAGCGAACAATTACCAATGATGTTTTGTAATGAACTTGAAGTGAGAAATTTGCGTAAAAATCGAATTTTTTCGCTATGAATTAAATTGTTTTATGAATTATTGGGACTAATTGTGCGTGGAATTTGCTTGGGCAATAAAAAAATTTTGAGTGTGGTTAGTTATGTGATGTGATTTTGAAAACCAATATTGTAATAGTTTTCATTGTCAATATCAATTATTATGTATAGACTCACTAATATTAAAAATTTAGGTACTTTTATTTGTTGTCAAAAAATTCTTAATTAAAAAATTTTTAATTAAAAAATTTTCAGTTAATAATAGTTTTAGTAAGCTTCAAGCCCATTGCCATATGCCAAACTAACAGCACAAAATCATTCAACATTACTTTCAAAAACCTTATCACGATGAGCATTTCTAATACTTTCAACATGAGCTTAGAGTCCATTGTGCTTATCAGATGATCTTAACAACATCTCCATCACGCTGTTCCCATTGATTCTTGTGGTCATGTATGTGTCGATCATGAACTCCATATTCGAATTTGTATGATGGATGATGATAATAATTCTTGCTGTTACTGTTCCATAATAATGAATCAGCTTTAAACGAGCCCAACTAAAAGTAAGTGTCAACTAAAATTAAAATTATTCATTGGGAAGATTTATATAATTTAATTTTTAAAACATTTACCTTAAATAAATTCATTTTTTTTATACTTTGTATATTTTATTAAGAACCACACGTAGCTAATTGATAAAGGATATTAATTCTGATCTCATATCTAGAGTTCAAACAAAATATTAACCTATTGCAATCACTAAAAATTTTACGTTATTAATTAAATCAATAAAACTAAAACTCGCACGAAAAAGTGTGTAAGTTGCAACATCCAAATAGTATATAACCACGATCAGCTGTTCAATCCGACATCAGTTCCAATTCAAACACTCAACAGCAAAAAATAGCAACCCAAAAAAACAAATATGAAGTCGATTATTGCCTTTTCATTACTCATCGCTGCCGCATCAGCTTATGGACATGGTTCAAGTTATGTCTCACGTGATGATCACAACATTGCAACTGGATATCATCATGTAGATGAGCATCATGACAGCAAGGATTATTATCATCATCCATCATACAAATTTGAATATGGAGTTCATGATCCACACACACATGACCACAAGAGTCAATGGGAGCATCGTGATGGAGATGTTGTTAAGGGTGAATACACATTAGATGAAGCTGATGGAACCAAACGTGTTGTCAAGTACTCATCTGATAAGCACAATGGATTCCAAGCTCATGTTGAACGTATTGGACATGCTCATCATGAACACAGCTATGGACACCATTATTAATCGAATTGAATAAAGAAAGTTAAATTACCAAATAAAAATAAATGTAAATTTTTGCTAATAAAATCTAACAAAGAATTTTAAAACTAATTACTTTTTATTCAAAAAATTATGTATAATTCCAACTGATGCAAATAGCATCAAATTTGAGATTTACATACAATAATAGCTTTATTAAACTTCATTTGCTTGACAGGATGCAAGTCCAGTTATCAGTGTAATATTCAAATTTAAAAAAAATTGCATCACCTGCATAATAACCTGAGAGCATAAATCATATACATTTATGATTCATCATTTTCATTGTCAGGCAATGAATTTGCAATCGAAAGATCTGCTTGCGACTAATTCATATCACAATCTTCCTCAACAACTTTATAATCTCCTGCACCCCACACCAATTTGAATTTTGCTGGTCTCTCTTGACCAAACGTTTCTGGTTGTTTCCAGCTTCTAAAATCATACTTCCATAAATCTCGTCCACATTCATCATCATTGCCTTTAGATCCATTGATTCCGGCTTTAACACATCGCCCAGGATTGCTTATTTTTGTAATGAAATTTATAAAATTATTTTAATCACATTGGATTTTAATATTTCCAGCAGATCCACCTTTTGCTTCAAATCCGCCACGACCTCCACGTTGTCCTTCACTTCCTTTTACCAATATTAACCCATAATCTTAAAATAACATGTGTTGCATCCTTGCCGTCAATTCCATTTTTTCCATTTTTTCCATTTTCAAAGCATGGGAAATTATTCTCAATGTTGCATCATTCTTCGATCTAATCGTATTGCAATCTAAAATTTATATGATTGATTAATATAATACGCTTCATTACTTTGTGAGATTTATTTAGTATAAAATTTGATTATTTTTTTTTTCTTCAAATTGAAGGTAAAGACTCGTTTTTATTTGTGATATTCACTTTAAATTGAAAATAATTTGTTTTGTTCAAAGTTTAAACCTTCTTGCTTCATTTAAATTTCCGCGATTTAAAATTTTATGAAAACATGCAAAATTTTACTATGTTTATTTTTAAACTTCTATTATTAAATGCTATTGAATTGCAATTTTCAAAAATATATTGATTTTTTTATGAAAAATTTAAAGCTTTACAAGAACTTTTTCTAAATTATTCGAAACGTTGATCTCTTTTGATTACTTTTTCTATAAACTACGTAATTATAAATGTACTCATATCTCGTATTTAAGAAAAGTTCTTCGATGTTTTAAAGTTTTTTTGTTTTAAATTACATTTAATCCCTTACCTAAGTACATATAATATTTAACAATTAAATCAAAATTATAGATGAAGACGTGTTTCTAGAAAACTGAAAAAATCTGATAATTGAAAGAAAAAGCTGAGTAAAACTGGATACATGTTATATCAATGTTATATCAATGTTATATAAAATTGTATAACTTTAAGGTATTAGTCACTTAATAATGCAATTAAATTTTGATGACGTAAATAAAATATAATTAATAAATATAAAAAAAAAATTAATTCTAATTAAAATGCTGTAATTAAACACTAAGAAGCATGAACTACGTCTCTGTTAGAATTATTGATTTAACATAAACTTAGGAAATACATTCAGAAAACAAAAACTAACAAAAAATATTTTTTCGGGTGTCAAAATGTTTGTGAACTTAGACTTATTAATTCAATAAAATTTTCAATTCATTCACATTGAAATAATTTGCAAAACTTAAAACTTACAACATAATCGAAATATAAATAACATGAAACATGTTCAGACTTGCATCAGTTCCAATTCAAACATTAAACAGCAAACAGTCCACAGTTAAACAAAATGAAGTCAATTTTTGTAGTTTTTGCACTTTTCGGAGCTGCTTTTGCATATCATGACGCTTCACACGCATATGAAGTCAAAGTTCATCATCATCATGTCCCAGTTGTTCATCATGCAGCTCCAGTTGTTCATCATGCAGTTCCAGTAGTCGCAGTTCACCACGACGATCATCATGACAGCAAGGATTATTATCATCATCCATCATACAAATTTGAATATGGAGTTCATGATCCACACACAAATGACCACAAGAGTCAATGGGAGCATCGTGATGGAGATGTTGTTAAGGGTGAATACACATTGGATGAAGCTGATGGAACCAAACGTGTTGTTAAGTACTCATCTGATAAGCACAATGGATTCCAAGCTCATGTTGAACGTATTGGACATGCTCATCATGAACACAGCTATGGACATCATTATTAAGAATACAAAGAAGCAAATTTAATGACTGAAATGGTTAACGTTTGTAAATAAAATTAAAAAAATGAAATTTTTAATAAATTCTTCTCTTTATTTTATAACAACAAACAATTAGGTAGGGTAAAAAATATAATTTCTTGAGCATATAATTTCTTGCGCGAACCAATTCTCCAATAAATAATTTTTTTTCTGGCATGAAATTTTTAAATGCTTATGCTTTCTTAACGATAAACTCTTCTGACCAAAATCGATTAAAAAAATACAAATTCAGTGAATTTTCAGATTCCATAAGAAAAATATTTTTATGATGTTCCATTGTTACTGAATATAAATTCTTGCGCAAAAAATATAATTTTTTTTTGCAAAATTTTGGGCAAGTAGGCGATTGATTTTGATGTCACAAAATTTAAATTTTTGTTTATCTTCTTTTCTGACGTTGTTCTCCTTCAAAATGGCTATAGGATACTTTTTGATTATTTTTAAAATATTTTATAGGTGAAAAACGCGAAAAATTACGTATTTTTATGATTTTTAGCTGTTTTTGAAATTTTAGAAAAAATTTTTTCAATTAAGCCACTTTCAATTTCTTTTAAATATGGCGAATTAATAGCTTTAATATCATCAATATCAATTGACGGTTTTGGGTAAGCTTCACAATCAGATTTATTCTGTTTTTTCTTTTCGTTCCTAATTCTATTGGTGAAAATCACTGGAATTTTACACTCTTCTTCAATGTGGACATATTCATTTTTTTCACCATCATAAATTGAATAATCAGTTTGATTACCCCAAACTAACTTATATTTTGTTGGTTCATCTAGACCAAAGCATAATGGTTCCTGCAATGATGTCGAATGAACTATCCAGACATCACTTCCATCACGACCTTTTAAGCCATTAAATCCACCACTGCCATTTTTGCCATTTTGTCCGGGAATATTAACAATTATGATATGATCAGGATTTTCATTTTGATCAATCTCAATTGTAATTTCGCCTGGATGTCCACCATTTCCACCATATCCACCAAGACCACCAGGTTTTCCTGGCAATCCGAGTTCTTCTCTTTTGGCCAACATTAATCCATATACCTCATTTTGATAAGTTTGTACAAAGACATGCCCAATAAGACCTTCATCTGTTGTAACAATCGAATTAGATGAATTGTTTTGTAAAATTGTATGAATTTTTTGAAGTTTAAACATTTCATAAAATTTTCTATTTTCAGCTACTAGTGGACTATACATTCTAAAATCACAACCTTTGACAGTGAGACTATTCTCAGTTGTATCCTTTGCATTTTTGCCATTTTCACCGTTTCCTCCATCTTGACCATCCATTCCGTCAGCTCCATTTGAAATTATTTTTAAAACTGATTCATTTCTAAATTCTATGAATTTACAAATCAAAGCAAAATTCCCTCCGCTTTCACCGGCAATGCCATCACATCCATCTTTACCATTTCCTTCAGAATCTTGTCCAGCATCACCATTGAATGGGTCATGAGGAACTCCCGATAGATCAATTTTAACTGACTGACAAACTTGAACTTTATTTGCATATATTACAAGATTTTTGCCTCTAAATTGAGTTGTAAAATCAGATTCTAAGTAAAATGTATCGCAAATAACTCTGAATTCAGCCGGAACGGATGACACTTTTTCTAATTCTGTTGATGAAATATGTTTTCTTTTCAATTCCCAGACGTCAGGCGATTCACAGTTGAATTGAGTCTTTTTCGGGTCGTTTGATCTTCGTTTTTGATTAGATGGCATGTTTTATAGATATGCTGAATAAAGTGATAAAAAAAATTTATTAAATTCAAATGCTTTTTTATAATATTCGTAAGCAGAGAAAGCGACCCAATAACCCGATTTCGATCCAAAAGAAGGTCTTGTCGAATTGGAGTCCTTTTTCGCTTTTCTACTCACGTCAACTTGGTTTGTGTGATTCAATTTAAATTTAAAATAATCTTAAGATTGCGAAATCAAAAAATGCACATAACAAAAATTCATAAATTTCTATTTATATCAATGTTATACTCAGTGATTAATTCAACGCATTAAAGTTATATCCACTTTTTTATTCATAATATTTAACAAACGTCACTAAATGACACAAACAGCTTATAATGAAGAATAGTCAAATAAACATACTTGTAAATGTCCTCAAAACTGGTAAATTTTTCTTTTTTTAAAAAAAAAAATAAAGCAATTTAATATTTTGATATCTTTTATTTTCTTAAACACGTACTCTTCACATGAATGTTGAAATTAATCTGATCATATAACGTGAAACAAACAAACAAATGATTTTCATATCTCAGTCATTATTAACATCTTCTTGTCTCCGCTAACATTGTTATATAGCAATGTTATGGCTTTTTTTACAAAAATTGATTCAGAAATTAGATTTTACTAATTTAATTTTACGTTCAATTTTATTTTTACAATAATAAATAAATAATATTTGGTCATATTGACGAAACGTTATACAAATATTTGCTGACTTGAATGCTCTTACATATTTAAATTCTCTGATGGAAAAACCAGTTTATTATGATTGAATTAGTGCATTTTAATAAAAAAAGTTTTGATTTTCTGAAAAAATGATTTACGTTGGCAAAATCTTCAAAGAGATTTTTCTTACGTCAAATATTCCAATCAAACATAGATTCAATCATAGATGTGACTGACTTATTTACTTCCTTACTTCGCTGCCTGTATAGATCAATTGTTATCCACGGACTCTCTTAATTGTCATTCGCAATTTCTTGATAATTTACAACATCAACATATACAAATGTCATTTAAATATACAAATGCTTCTCTTTATTTTATAACAACAAACAATTAGGTAGGGTAAAAAATATAATTTCTTGAGCATATAATTTCTTGCTAAAATCGATTAAAAAAATACAAATTCAGTGAATTTTCAGATTCCATAAGAAAAATATTTTTATGATGTTCCATTGTTACTGAATATAAATTCTTGCGCAAAAACTATAATTTTTTTTGCAAAATTTTGGGCAAGTAGGCGATTAATTTTGATGTCACAAAATTTCAATTTTTGTTTATCTTCTTTTCTGACGTTGTTCTCCTTCAAAATGGCTATAGGATACTTTTTGATTATTTTTAAAATATTTTATAGGTGAAAAACGCGAAAAATTACGAATTTTTATGATTTTTAGCTGTTTTTGAAATTTTAGAAAAAATTTTTTCAATGAAGCCACTTTCAATTTCTTTTAAATATGGCGAATTAATAGCTTTAATATTATCAATATCAATTGACGGTTTTGGGTAAGCTTCACAATCAGATTTATTCTTTTTCTTCTTTTCGTTCCTAATTTTATTGGTGGAAATCACTGGAATTTTATACTCTTCTTCAATGTGGACAAATTCATTTTTTTCACCATCATAAATTGAATAATCAGTTTGATTACCCCAAACTAACTTATATTTTGTTGGTTCATCTAGACCAAAGCATAATGGTTCCTGCAATGATGTCGAATGAACTATCCAGACATCACTTCCATCACGACCTTTTAAGCCATTAAATCCACCACTGCCATTTTTGCCATTTTGTCCGGGAATATTAACAATTATGATATGGTCAGGATTTTCATTTTGATCAATCTCAATTGTAATTTCGCCTGGATGTCCACCATTTCCACCATATCCACCAAGACCACCAGGTTTTCCTGGCAATCCGAGTTCTTCTCTTTTGGCCAACATTAATCCATATACCTCATTTTGATAAGTTTGTACAAAGACATACCCAATAAGACCTTCATCTGTTGTAACAATCGAATTAGATGAATTGTTTTGTAAAATTGTATGAATTTTTTGAAGTTTAAACATTTCATAAAATTTTCTATTTTCAGCTACTAGTGGACTATACATTCTAAAATCACAACCTTTGACAGTGAGACTATTCTCAGTTGTATCCTTTGCGTTTTTGCCATTTTCACCGTTTCCTCCATCTTGACCATCCATTCCGTCAGCTCCATTTGAAATTATTTTTAAAACTGATTCATTTTTAAATTCTATGCATTTACAAATCAAAGCGAAATTGCCTCCGCTTTCACCGGCAGTGCCATCACATCCATCTTTACCATTTCCTTCAGAATCTTGTCCAGCATCACCATTGAATGGGTCATGAGGAACTCCCGATAGATCAATTTTAACTGACTGACAAACTTGAACTTTATTTGCATATATTATAAGCTTTTTGCCTCTAAATTGAGTTGTAAGATCAGATTCTAAGTCAAATGTATCGCAAATAACTCTGAATTCAGCCGGAACGGATGACACTTTTTCTAATTCTGTTGATGAAATATATTTTCTTTTCAATTCCCAGACGTCAGGCGATTCACAGTTGAATTGAATCTTTTTCGGGTCGTTTGATCTTCGTTTTTGATTAGATGGCATGTTTTATAGATATGCTGAAAGGAGTGATAATTTTATTAAATTCAAATGCTTTTTTATAATATTCGTAAGCAGAAAAAGCGACCCAATAACCCGATTTCGATCCAAAAGAAGGTCTTGTTGAATTGGAGTCCTTTTTCGCTTTTCTACTCACGTCAACTTGGTTTGTGTGATTCAATTTAAATTTAAAATAATCTTAAGATTGCGAAATCAAAAAATGCACATAACAAAAATTCATAAATTTCTATTTATATCAATGTTATACTCAGTGATTAATTCAACGCATTAAAGTTATATCCACTTTTTTATTCATAATATTTAACAAACGTCACTAAATGACACAAACAGCTTATAATGAAGAATAGTCAAATAAACATACTTGTAAATGTCCTCAAAACTGGTAAATTTTTCTTTTTTTTTTTTAAATAAAGCAATTTAATATTTTGATATCTTTTATTTTCTTAAACACGTACTCTTCACATGAATGTTGAAAGCTATCTGATCATATAACGTGAAACAAACAAACAAATGATTTTTATATCTCAGTCATTATTAACATCTTCTTGTCTCCGCTAACATTGTTATATAGCAATGTTATGGTTTTTTTTTACAAAAATTGATTCAGAAATTAGATTTTACTAATTTAATTTTACGTTCAATTTTATTTTTACAATAATAAATAAATAATATTTGGCCATATTGACGAAACGTTATACAAATATTTGCTGACTTGAATGCTCTTACATATTTAAATTCTCTGATGGAAAAACCAGTTTATTATGATTGAATTAGTGCATTTTAATAAAAAAAGTTTTGATTTTCTGAAAAAATGATTTACGTTGGCAAAATCTTCAAAGAGATTTTTCTTACGTCAAATATTCCAATCAAACATAGATTCAATCATAGATGTGACTGACTTATTTACTTCCTTACTTCGCTGCCTGTATAGATCAATTGTTATCCACGGACTCTCTCAAATGTCATTCGCAATTTCTTGATAATTTACAACATCAACATATACAAATGTATATTTGAAATGTATATTTTTTTTATAAAAGCTATTACAAGTCTCTAGCTGATAGATCACTACGCTACTCCTTCATTTCTAAAAGTATACTTCCCTATGAGGTTCCTAGAAACTAGTCTTAAATGTTCACTAAAAATTCTGCTTATTCTTTCTATATATATCAAAATCTATATTTCAAAATCAAAAGCAAATCCATATTTTAATTAATTATTGGACTTCTAGGTCTATTACATTAGATATATAAGATATACCTAGCTATAGTACTTGAAAAATAATAAAAAAAAAAATAATGTGAGCTTTTAAAAAGTTGAAACAAAAAAAAATATTTTTTTGGATGTCAAAATGTTTGTGAACTTAGACTAATTAATTCAATAAAATTTTCAATTCATTCACATTGAAATAATTTGCAAAACTTAAAACTTACAACATAATCGAAGTATAAATAACATGAAACATGTTCAGACTTGCATCAGTTCCAATTCAAACATTCAACAGCAAGCACTTCACAGTTAACAAAATGAAGTCAATTTTTGTAGTTTTTGCACTTTTCGGAGCTGCTTTTGCATATCATGACGCTTCACATGCATATGAAGTCAAAGTTCATCATCATCATGTCCCAGTTGTTCATCATGCAGCTCCAGTAGTCGCAGTTCACCACGACGATCATCATGACAGCAAGGATTATTATCATCATCCATCATACAAATTTGAATATGGAGTTCATGATCCACACACACATGACCACAAGAGTCAATGGGAGCATCGTGATGGAGATGTTGTTAAGGGTGAATATACATTGGATGAAGCTGATGGAACCAAACGTGTTGTTAAGTACTCATCTGATAAGCACAATGGATTCCAAGCTCATGTTGAACGTATTGGACATGCTCATCATGAACACAGCTATGGACATCATTATTAAGAATACAAAGAAGCAAATTTAATGACTGAAATGCTTAACGTTAAAAAATAAAATTAAATAATATAAAGTTTCAATTTTAATTTCAAATGTTTTCAATTTATTAAAAATTTAATCCATAGGGCATTCCTCGTCATATTCTAAAGGTAGCATAGAGTCCCAATTTATTTTTTGTCCACCATAAAAATAGTCTTCATATCCATTAATATTTTTCCAATTATTTAATGCTGTAGAATTTTGATAAGAAAAGCTATATTTTTGATTCATATCGCTAACATTGCAGGCCTTTATATAGAATGTATGCTCCTCAAAATTAGCAGTAAGACAACTTTCATTATCATCAGATCCATTGCTGATCATATTGGTTGTTAAATTAAATTTCCAGAATTGATTTCCAGTTTTCGAATAATGACATCCTTGGAAATTAATATTGTAAGCATCAAGACAAAGCTCAGTATATCCAAAAACAATAATTTTATTGAAAGTCATACGAAAGTACTGAGATTCTGGAATATCACCTAATGTGCACTCTTTAATTCTTGCTGTTTCATTGTTTTGACCTTTTACAAAATCCATACAGTAACTTTCATTCAACAATAGCTTAATCTGCCCGGATGCAAAAACAGGAACTCTTTTCTCAATTGGAAACTTCACAATCAGCTCAGGTGTCACATAATTCAAAAAGTATTCAAAATTTTTGCATTTGAGCTTCTCACGAACAGCTTTAGGACGACTGAGGTCACCTGGATCAATTTTATCGTATCTCTCTCGATTTCTGTCATAAACAACGTCTTTGTAGTCATCGAACCAGACTTCAACCAGTCTTTTAAAGTTTCTGCCTAGGTAGTCATATGGAACATTGGATCTTGATGGATTATATCCTCGGAATGTGTGAGTGATGCGACTGCATGGAACTTCGTAGAGACCATCAGCACAAAGCCATAGTTTGAAACTTAATTCGTAATTTTCGGCTAGAAATTTAAAACATATATTAACCTATAAAGAACAAAAATCATAAAAAGGAAACTAACCATTCCAAATCCGAAAATCTCTGTCATATCCATCAAGTTCTTCCATGAAAAATTTTCTATCAATTGCAAAAGCACATCCAAGCATTATAGGATTTGGATAGGGTTTCAGCTTATTATATCCATCTGGAACTCTCCTATCAAACTGATGATAAACCAATTCCCAGTCAAATGCACCTCTATCGCTATAGGGAGAAGCTCCATCAACTTTGAATGTTTCAGGTGAGAAATAATCAATTGTTGGATTTGTTGCGAGTCTTCTATTTGCCTTGATTGGAGCTAAAAGTGGTGGTAACCAGTTGACATTGACTTCTGTATGGGAACTAAAACAGTTGATTGATAATATAAGTTATGTATGAAAATCATATGACAATCTCACTCAAAAAACACCAAAACTTCTCCAGTTGCAATCAGAGCACCTTCAAGTCTAGTTACAATTAATCCCTTCCGTTCTTGCAAATTCTTGATTTTAATTGTCGTATTTGGAAAGTTTTCAACAACATATTCCTCAAGTGGATCATATAGTTCGGAATTAGAACTCAAATCATTGACTAAAATGATCTCATGAAGCAATTCCGGTGGTGTTCTATTCACAATCGAGTGAATTGTTCTCTGCAGCACGCTAAATACTTCATTATAAAATATCACAATAATTGACACATTTGGCAATTCTTCAGGATACAAATACTTTTGGCAATCTGGATGTCTTGTGTCTTGAATTGACCGATTTACACTGATTCTATCAGACACCACAACACCAAATCCAGTCTCAGAGAATAATTTTTTATTGAGAGCAATATCATTCTCATCTGTGAGAATTACAGCAGTTCCATTCTCTCCGAGACCTTTTCTGGTCATTTCTCTGTAAATTTGCTCATAATTATTCCAATCGCGACATCTTTTTTGAATTCTTGACGTAATTTTTGTTGTTGTTTTGTAATTTTTGTCACTTGATAGATTTAATAATGCACTGAGGGCAATTAGAGCTATTATTTCCAAAATTGGAATTAAAATTAAAAAAAATTTAATCGAAAATTGTCGAATTCTCGGTGGTAATGTCTTGATTGTTTCCATTATACTAAATATCATCATCATCATGCATCAACATGATGGTGAAATTATTTAGTTAAAAATTGTTTCGATGAATCGAACCAAAACTGGATTTTTGGAAGATTAGAGTAGTTTATTGTTAACTTTGAATAGAATTTTTATAAATTTTGATATATTTATAATATTCAATTTAAAGATCTGATATCAAATGTTTGAAAATATTGCAGAAGATAGCAAAGCAGTGTTAACTAATATTTCTGGGGAGTTTTAAGTTTTTGGTATAAATTATCAAAATTTTGAAAAGGTTTTGAACCCCAAATTAAGCCTTGAACATCGTTACATATGTAATTAAGATGTTGATAAAAAATGGTGCATCAATACATTTTCAAAGATTTAATTAATTTAAATAAAATACTTCTTTGGTCCTCGTGATGAGAGAAGATGTGTAATTATTGATAACAGAATTTCAGAATTATTGTCTACATATAAGAGATAAGAGGCAAATGATTCTCAAATTCATTAGTTATTTAAAAACATTCCCATTTAGTCATAAAACTGACATTAAGAAATTAATATGAAATTTTTAAAATTTTTAAGGTAATTAAACTCCTTATATACAGAATAAAGACTATATATGACTATATTCTACTTGAACTATAGAATCTTCATTATAATTGCATCACTTATGCACTCTAACTCTGCATCAACTATCAACTGCGAATACAAAAAATTTGGCATAACTTATCAATGTGTTGTAAAAAATGTCAAAATCTTTGAAATTAAAAATTCATTTTCTAGTGCAATTGGAACACATGAAAGCTTGAAGACTAATGATGATGTAACATGGATTACTATCAATAACGGACAAATGATCAAATTTCCAACTGGACTTGAAATAATATTTAAGAACTTGGAAGGAATTAGGATTACAAACATGAATTTGGATAAAATAGATCAAGAAAATTTAAAACTTTTCAACAAATTAAAATTTTTAAATCTAAGTTTCAACAAAATTACATCAATTCACAACAATTTGTTCCAATTTAATCCAAAACTTGAACACATTTCATTGGCAAATAACGAAATCAATCATATTGACCCTCAAGCTTTTAGTAGCTTAATAAACTTAAATCAACTTTTTTTGCAAGGAAATAAATGTAAAAATAAGGAAATATCAAGGTCTGCGGAAGACAAAACGCAAGTAAGAAAGCTTGTTCATGATATTGAAGCTGGAAAATGTGAATGACTGCAGAAATTCTTATTATGTTTTGTATATTTAAAAATTTTACAGTTAAAACTAAAAAAATTTTCCTAAATTTCTTGACTTTTTATTATGGACATGATAAATGAGTAAATTGACATATTTTTAGCCTTATTAATGATGATAACCATGATGAGCATGTCCAATACGTTCAACATGAGCTTGGAATCCATTGTGCTTATCAGATGAGTATTTGACAACACGTTTTGTTCCATCAGCTTCATCCAATGTGTATTCACCCTTAACAACATCTCCATCACGATGCTCCCATTGACTCTTGTGGTCATGTGTGTGTGGATCATGAACTCCATATTCGAATTTGTATGATGGATGATGATAATAATCCTTGCTGTCATGATGATCGTCGTGGTGAACTGCGACTACTGGAACTGCATGATGAACAACTGGAGCTGCATGATGAACAACTGGGACATGATGATGATGAACTTTGACTTCATATGCATGTGAAGCGTCATGATATGCAAAAGCAGCTCCGAAAAGTGCAAAAACTACAAAAATTGACTTCATTTTGTTAACTGTGGACTGTTTGCTGTTGAATGTTTGAATTGGAACTGATGCAAGTCTGAACAGCTGTTCATGTTATTTATACTTCGATTATGTTGCAAGTTTTATGTTTTGCAAATTATTTCAATGTGAATGAATTGAAAATTTTATTGAATTAATTAGTCTAAGTTCAGAAACATTTTGACACCCAAAAATACATTTTTTGTTTCAGTTTTTTGCAGAAATGAATAAGTTCACAGATATTTATTGCTTAATGAAGCATATAAAATCAAAGAGAAATTCAACAAAAAAAAATATTTGAACTTGAATAAAGTTTTTTGAAAAGCTGTATAAATACTAAATGAAAATCGAACAAGTCATGTCAATTACAAAGTTTGATTCAAGCTTAAAACAAACAGTTAAAAAAAATGAAGTCAATTTTTGTAGTTTTTGCACTTTTCGGAGCTGCTTTTGCTTATCATGATGCTTCACATGCATATGAAGTCAAAGTTCATCATCATGATGTCCCAGTTGTTCATCATGCAGCTCCAGTTGTTCATCATGCAGTTCCAGTAGTCGCAGTTCACCACGACGATCATCATGACAGCAAGGATTATTATCATCATCCATCATACAAATTCGAATATGGAGTTCATGATCCACACACAAATGACCACAAGAGTCAATGGGAGCATCGTGATGGAGATGTTGTTAAGGGTGAATACACATTGGATGAAGCTGATGGAACAAAACGTGTTGTCAAATACTCATCTGATAAGCACAATGGATTCCAAGCTCATGTTGAACGTATTGGACATGCTCAACATGGATATCATCATTAAGTATTTAAGAAAATGATTATTTGATTTTTTAGTGCAATTTTTGATTTATTTCTGATTAAATGCCATTTGTTTTAATAAGAATAAATAATTTTGAATCAATTGCAGTATGAAAATATAATTTTTTTAATTTATATTACATTGAGTATTTATTCAGATGTATAAAATCATAGTAATGGCTTGTCGCATTGATCCGCTCTGGAATGAAATCCTAAACAAATTATACTAAATTTATTCAATAAGACATCATCGTTAAGTAGTCTTCAAATCAAGTCACTATAACCGTTGAACGAACCCAACTCTAACTTAAAATTATATAAAGTAGCTCAATAATAGTAATAATTACAACAATAATAAAATAATAATAATAATAATTATTATTATTATATTTATACATTTCTTATATCCAATTCAAGCTTTATTTATTAATGTCTTCAAATTACACAAAATCACAAATATGTGCTATGACTATAGGAACCATAAACTGTTCTTGATAGACATGATTATTTGGAACTTTGATGATATTTTAGTTAATAACTCACGATTTTGTTGGTTTTAATAATTTTTTGAGACTGTCCTCTAAGCCTGACCGTTTACTTATTATGTACAATTTTTAAAAATAGGGTGCAAAATTTTGTAACTAAAGGGATCAAAAATTCAGTGGGGAAGGGGTTTACAAATTTCATAATATGTGAACAAACCCAACTCAAACTTGAAATTATAAAATGCGAACTTTGCGGCAAAGTTGGCTTATTTTCAGAGAAATTTCATCTAGACTCAATAATTGTAATAATTACAATAATAATAAAATAATAAAATTGGTCTAACTGAAACCACTTTTTTTGATTTGCTGGATTACCCTAGGGGAATTGCCCCATATAGTTGCTAGCCAAAAGTCTGTGCCTGGGAATAATTATTATTATTATATTTATACATTTCTAATGTCCAATTCATGTTGGACTAGATTCATCAAAATTAAAATGAAATTCCACATCATCAACAAAATATCGCAAACTTTATTTATTAATGTCTTCAAATTACACAAAATCACAAATATGTGCTATGACTAAAGGAACCATAAACTGTTCACATGTGCTCACATTGTGTCATAATTCTTATGAAGCTGCGATAAATTTTTCCATAAAATAAACAAATATTAATGAAGTAAGTTAATTGTTCACTAAAATTAATTTCATTTGTGCATGAGATTCTAAAGGCTAAGGACATAAGAAGTGAATTGAAAAATATTAAGAAAAAAAATTTGTTAATTCAAATAAATTTGTGTTAAATTTTACATAAAAGAAACTACTAGTTTTTATTGCTTAATTTTTTTTTTTTAATTAATTGAGTTTTTAATAATTTTCATCCAAAATGTCAAGATATAATGGTAAATTACAAATTTATAATATTCTTATATTATATTCATTTTTAAATAAGTTTTTAAAATTTTAATTTTTTAAACAATTCTTATTTTTTATTTAAAAAAAAAAAAAAAACACTTTTTTAATTGAAATTTTTAAAAAAATTTAGAAGTTTGTTTTTAACAAAAAAAATTTAAAATAAAAAAACTTGATTTTAAAATTTTGAAAATCCTTAAAATAACATCTTATTTAACACAAACTTTCTTAAGGTCTTTTTCGAAACCTCATGCCTGAATTATACAGTCCAGACAGAAGCAACGATGATCGTCGAAATCATTCAAATAACTGGAGTACACCAGAAAGACATGAAGCAAACAATCGTGGTTCATTGAACAACAGCAGTGACTTCAATAACAGCAACTCAGGTCAATATACATTCAACAGTAATCAAAGAGAAAATTCTTCATCAATTAGCAGTTCACGTTCGTCAACTGATGACTCAAATAATAGTGCTGGACCAGATGGAAGTTCTTCGTGGTTGCAAAATGATTATGCTAGTGACAGAAAATATGATAATCAAAATTCACTTTCATATACAAGGTATCGATTACCAAGTGATGAAAAAATTAAAAGAGACCGGTTAAATACTTATTTTAGAATTTAATGTTTTAAATTGAATTTTTTAATAATTTTATTAATTTTAGTTTTATATTTTTTAAATTGTTAGTTGATAATTTTAAAATTTTAAAATTTTAAAACTAAAAAGTTTAAAAAAATCTTTAATATTTAATTTTTTAAGTAATATTTAAAATTTTTAAAAACACTTAAAATTAAATTTCCAAATTTTATTTTTAACATTTTAGTTTTAAAAATTCTACTAATGTAGTTTAAATTAATTTTTCAAAAAATTTCTGATTTTTTAACTAAACCTATATAATTTTTGTTCAAATTTTTCTTTTTTATTAATTCATTATGTTTTAAAATTTATTTAGGATGAATAAGAATAGCATGTAAGCACTATAGCTATTAAGCTAGTATTTTAAAATAAATTTAAACATTAAATTGTAAAAATGAGTAAAAATATTGCAAAATTTTACACAAATATACTCCTCAAAATTGAAGAATGTTGAATTTGCTTTATAGACTTTTCGTTGTAAATAGGGATCTAAGATCCTACTGAAAAGTGCGCAATTGATCTTATTTTTCCTAATATTAAGACTTGTAATAAAATTTTTCAATTTAAAATATTTAAATATTTTTTTTTTTAAATTTTTCATTATACCAAGCCATCCTCAACATAGCTTTCTAGGTCACATTCAAAAGTTCTCAAAACAACAGGAATCTACTTTCATTTCATAATAACAAAACTTATCATTGCCAGTCATTTTTCGTAGAACTGTTCATAATTTTTTTTACTTGAAGCCGCCAAATCAGTTTGTTTAAAAATTCTTTATTATAAATAATTCATTTCTCATGGCTGTTGTCATAAATAATGTGATTGTTTATGTACTCGCAAAGTGCCAGGGAAATCTGATCACAGTGACGCTATATAGAAGTAAATAATGAACGATATGATGAGATTGGTGATATTTTGATATGAAAGTTGATAACCATTCTGACACGAGCAGATTTTTGGGAGGTTTGAGGAAATAAGAACATGCTTAAAATTATCGTCAGAATATTGACCAAACGACCGAAATAATTTGGTTTTGATCTCAGGGAATATCGAGCCAATTTCGACCGATTACCCGTCATGGCAGCTCTTACTTAATAAATGAACTAATTATTATTGAATTTTTATTAAATAATAAAAATCCATGCTCAAAGCTGTTTACTTTTGCAAACGTGCACATGCTTTGTTGGTCTTTTTCTTTTCATCAATTTTCAATACATAACAATAAAAATTTCTCTCTAAATTGACTCATTTTTAATTAACAACAAAGCTCATAGTTCTCACGAAAATTATACTCTACAGAAACAACAAATTGATTACAGAGAGCTAGCAAATTTCTCAATTTTGAGGAGAGAAAAAATCGTAAACCAAAACGACCTTGACATTTTTAATTTTTCTTTGTCGCTTCATCTTTTTTGAGTAGCAATCATGTCTCTATAATGTTTTGTTATGGAATGTTATGTCAATTAATTAATTAATGTTTCACGTGATGCAGTTTGCTTTAGAGATTTATCTTGCCGAATCACACCTGCTTTGTAATAAATTATATCTAATAATAATCAATTTTTTCATGTAGTATGTCTCTACATAACTGATCGAATAAAAAATAGAAAAAATGTAAAAAAAGGTATTCAACATCCACTTTTCTACTACCAGAACTAGGGATTTCAATCCCGGGACAAAATCTCAATCCCGGGATTACGGGATTTGAAAAACTGATCCCGGGATCCCGGGATTGGATAATGAAAAAAAGTATTCTTTTCATATTGATAAATGAAGAAAAATAACACGTTTCTGGTCAAATTCCAGTACAAATGTAATACTAAATGTTTTATTAGAAATTTTAGGGCTCAATGAATAATTTCAAGCAAACAGAAATGTGGTAAAAGTACTAGTAAACGACAAGTTTATGTCGAAGAATTTCTCAAAATCCCGATCTCGATAGATTTTCGGGATGGAGATTAGAATTTTCGGGATTACGGGATTTTTCGGGATTCTCCGGGAAATCCCGATAGCAAGACCCCGGGATGCGGGATCCCGGGATTGAAACCCCTAACCAGAACTTTAAGAACTACCAGAAACTTTTTGAAAGAAATAAATGTAATAAATCATCACTTGGACACAGGTTGAACTTTTTGAAAATTATTGATAAAAAGCTTCATGTCTGTTTAAAACAAAATACTTGTAAATGAAATCGTGTCCGTGATTGTTCCAAATCATAACGATTTTTCTATTTTCCAAATTTTCCACAAAAGGCAATTCATTTATAAATTGCATTATGGGAAATGTTTACCTTCAATAATTTATTGAATTTATATTAATCAGTAAAAAATAAAATCAATGTACAAAGCAGCAAACATGTGCATTTATGTCCATGCTTCTTTCTTTTCATGATATTTTCTTTTTATCGATTTTTAATGAACAGCAATAAAATTTTCTCTCCCAATTGACTTTTAATTTTCAATAATGCTCACAGATCTCACGAAAATTGATTTCTTCAGAGACAACGTATTGAAAACAGAGAGCCAAAAAATTTCTCAATATGTATTGAAAAAATGGTAAACCATAACAAGCGATGTCCTTGACATTTTTAATTTGTTTGTCGCTTCAACCTCTTTCACTTTTTTGTGTGCGCATCGCGTTTTTATCATCTTTTGTTTTATTTATGTTGGTGAATTAACTAGTATTTCACGTGATGCAGTTTTCTTCGTAGGCTGCTGTAGCACTTGGTTTAAAATAAATCATTATTGTTTGCAAATAAGGCAGTGTTTCAAAAACTTTCTCAAGTGTAAAACATGCATCTTGTATTGAAAATTGGAAAATGGTGACCAGCAATATAATCTAGGAATGAATTTGTAACAGAAATAACAATCGGTGTCAATATTCAAGCAAGAGTTACCAATAAGAAGCAAAAAAGAACAACAAATCAACAGAAGCATACAAATCAGCAAAATTTTATACAATATCAAATGTATCTAAAAAAATTCAAGTTTCTCATCTCTATAATTTTGCAACACCTCTCTTGGACATCTACACACCAATCCACAAAAATAGTAAAATGTCTTCAGTACAATGTTGTCATTCAAAGCATTGAAACTGAAACTTCGACATTTATCAATTCAATATTTTCTTGTTTTAATTCCACTGTTTGGAATTTTAGTTCTAGTAACTTTAAGTATTTTATTAGATCTCTCAAGTGACAACAAAATAACAAATTTTACACAAGATAAATTAACTAAATTTCGATCAAATAAATTTTTACATAAATGTCGAGACTGGCATGATTATGAACAGATTTATAAAGATCGTGAGAGAATCGGTCCGGGAGAGAATGGAGCAGCTGTTAGACTCACAAATGAGACTGAAATCGCTCTCAATGATAAATTGTATAAAGAGACCGGCTTTGCTGTTGTTGTGTCTGACAAAATTAGTGTCAATCGGTCAATTCAAGACACAAGACATCCAGATTGTCAAAAGTTTTTGTATCCCGAAGAACTGCCGAATGTGTCAATTATAGTGATTTTTCATAATGAAATTTTTAGTGTACTTAAGAGAACAATACATTCAATCGTAAATAGGACTCCACCGGAATTGCTACATGAAATTATTTTAGTCAATGATTGTAGCACAAAAGATGAGCTTTATGAGCCATTGCAGCATTATGTTACAGAGAATTTTAGAAGCACAACAATTAAGATTAAAAACTTGAAAGAGAGAAAAGGATTGATTGTTACGAGGCTAGAAGGTGCTGAGATTGCAACGGGAGAGGTTTTGGTGTTTTTTGAGTGAGTGGTTTTTACTTTCACAAATTTGAACATTATTATTCATGTCTCTATTTGTAGCTCACATATTGAGGTTAACATCAATTGGTTACCGCCATTATTGACACCAATTAAAGCTAACAGACGATTAGCAACAATGCCATCAATTGATAACTTTGAACCAGATACTTTTGAAAATGTACCTTTATTAATTATTGGAGATCGTGGAGGTATGTTCGACAAAAGATTTTAATAACGATTTTTATGATTTTTTTATTTAAAGCAATCGATTGGGAACTGATTTATAGACGATTCATGAGAACCATACCAGAAGGTGTTAATCCACTTAAACCATATCCAAATCCAATCATGCTCGGTTGTGGTTTTGCAATTGATAGGAAATTTTTCATGGAAGAACTAGATGGATATGACAGAGAATACAAAATATGGAATGGTAAGTTTATAGTTTAGATTCTTGTTGCATTATTTAAAGTTATTCATTCATCATTTTCAGCTGAAAACTACGAGTTAAGCTTCAAGTTATGGTTATGTGCAGATGGGCTCTATGAAGTTCCTTGCAGCCGCGTATCCCACACATTTCGCATTTATAATCCATCTAGAAATAATATTAAAGAAGATTATTTAACTAGAAATTTTAAAAGACTTGCTGAAGTCTGGCTTGATGAGTACAAACATGTCGTTTACAGCAGAAGTCCTGAAAAATTTGCAAAAGTTGATGCTGGTGATTTGAGTCGACCAAAAGCTGTTCGAGATAAATTAAAGTGTAAAAGTTTTCAATATTTTTTGGATAATATTGCACCTGATATTTTATTGAGATATCCAACTACAAAGGAAACTCCAGTCTTTGCTTCTGGACAAATAAAGTCTGTGATATACGAGAATATCTGTATTGATTTACTAAATGGATCTGAATTCGATCCAATTGGACTTTATAATTGTGAGGAAGTTGATGATCCAAAAAAAATTCCACAAAGTCAATTTTTTAGGCTTAATTTCATGAAAAATATTGTTGTGGGCTACATGGAGCTATGTCTTGATTCTTACAAGCTAGCAACACCTCAATGTCATTATGCTGAAAGTGGAAATCAATATTGGAAGTATGATCAAACGAATCACATGCTGATTAACTCATATGATATTGGTAATCAATGCTTGACAGCCAATTTCTCAGGACAGTCAATTTATATGAAGGAATGTGATCTTGAGGATGAAGATCAGAAATGGAAGTTTACATATGAGAATGAGACAGCTCTAAATGACTGGAATAACATTTACACTTATAAACAATTTGTTTATGGTGATAAAGAAGTTAATTGGAGTAGTTTAATGCCATTGAAGTATGATGAGGAATGTCCTATTGTTAGTTAAAAAAAATATTTTAAGTTAAGTTTTCTATTGTATTGTCGAACAATAAAATCAAACAACTCGTAATTTTTTTATTTAATAAATTATTATTTATTTTACGAATAACAGTTTTCAACAGAATACAGAGCTTAAAAAGCTGAAAAGCAAAGCTAATAAGTTTACAGTTTAAGGCAATACAATATCAATAGTGTTCTTGCTTGCTAGCTGTATGGACATTTTTTCAAATTCCTTCATCGACCCAGCTTTATTGCTGTCTAAAAAGTGGGAATATTCATTTTTTAAAGCCAAAATGTCGAATGAAGGAATTTTATCAGGAACTTCAATAGATGATTCCTTAACAGAATCATTTCTCGCTACAGCTGTTGGAACTGCAATGTCATAATCCTTCTCAACACGAACATATTCATTTGCTGCACCATCCCATACTGTGTAGTCAGCACTTTCACCCCAAACAAGTTTGAATTTTGTTGGTCTATCTTCACCGAAACATTCTGGATTTCCCCAATTTCTCTGGTCATATTTCCACAAATCTCGACCTTCACGACCATCAGCGCCATTTGATCCATTTGTTCCATTTTGTCCATCATTACCAGCATTAGCAGTTGCTACGATGTTTTCTGGATGTGAACTTTGGTCACAGTGTATGACAATAGATCCAGCTTGTCCACCTTTTCCTCCACATCCACCAAGTCCTCCTGGTTTTCCAGATTGACCCTTTCCTCCTACAACAAGCATCAATCCCCAGTCATCAAGGATAGAAATTTGCTTAAAGACATAAGCAGTCAATCCATCTTCAGTTGTTATTTCTGATTTTTCACAATCTTCCAAACCAAATTTTGCATTCATTTCCCATTTTTGATCAATGTCAAAGCTCATTTTCCAATTGAATCCATCAACAACGAAACTTCTTTGCGTTGCGTCTTTGCCATGTATACCGTCTTGGCCATTTCCACCATTTTGTCCATTAGTTCCTTCACTTCCATTAGCAAATATTGTTAATTGTGAATCATTTTTGATTAATCTACAATTAAGAGCGAAATTTCCACCACTTTTTCCTGACATGCCATCTTTACCATCTAGACCTGTACCATCTTCATCTTGTCCGGCATCGGATTCAAATGCTTGAATCGACGATTCGCCTGATAAATTGAATGTACTAGGCTTAGTGACTTCAACATAATTTGCAAAAATTGAAAGATTTTTTCCACGAAATTTATCAGAAAGATCCGATTGGATACGAAACACATCAGCAACAGCATATAAGTCAGTAAAATCTTCAGGAACTCCTTCAAGTTCAATTGATGTTATGAGCCGTCCTTTCAATTCATAAACATTATCGAATTTTCTTTTAAATTGCAGCTGTTCAAAAGCCATCGCTGGATTTCAAAAAGTGAAAAAGAATCAAATGAGATCTAAAAATAATAAGAAGAAAATGTGAAAATTATCAAAAAAGTATTTTGTTTCTTAATAATGAGACTTGAATTACAGATTTTTACGAAAACTCGACCTGATTACTATTCTAAACTGTAGTCATCTACTTTTAGTAAAGATAATAAAGTTCTGAAAGCAATTGACTTACTTTGTTTTATAATTTCACAAAATTTGCTTATCTTTCGACGAAAACAATGAATAACTATTGACTGAGTAAACAAAAATAGAAAAATAAATTCTCTCAAAAGCTTTTTTCTCTTTTTGTATCATATTGTGAGAGATTTTTTTGGGTTCCTAATTTTAATATTCTCATTCTCAATTCAAATGTTATTCAAAGTAATAATTTTTAAAAACAAACTTTTTATATTTTTCATAATGTTTTTCATTTTATTTTAAAGCTTTAACCATTTTAGTCACTAAATTTGAGCCTCCTATGTTATTTAATAATGATGTCCATATGACTGTTCATGATGAGCATGTCCAATACGTTCAACATGAGCTTGGAATCCATTGTGCTTATCAGATGAGTACTTAACAACACGTTTGGTTCCATCAGCTTCATCCAATGTGTATTCACCCTTAACAACATCTCCATCACGATGCTCCCATTGACTCTTGTGGTCATGTGTGTGTGGATCATGAACTCCATATTCAAATTTGTATGATGGATGATGATAATAATCCTTGCTGTCATGATGCTCATCTACATGATGATATCCAGTTGCAATGTTGTGATCATCACGTGAGACATAACTTGAACCATGTCCATAAGCTGATGCAGCAGCGATGAGTAATGAAAAGGCAATAATCGACTTCATATTGGTTTTTTTGGTTTGTTATTTTTTGCTGTTGAGTGTTTGAATTGGAACTGATGTCGGATTGAACAGCTGATCGTGTTTTTATACTATTTGGATGTTGCAACTTGTGCGAGTTTGGTAATTTTTTCGATTAATTTAATTAGTTTTAAGTATGAATTATGACATAACTTTTTATGAATTTTTAGAAATTTTTTAGGTATTAATAGTTGATTTTTAAAAAATTTCCTAAGGAATCAATATTATAAAGCGAAATTTGGTATCATATACCATATTTTCATAACATGGCATATTTTATATGTGGAATGGCCATATCGCTAGCTACATATTGCCAAACTTAATGACATGACTCCAGAATAAAATTAAATATAACATAAGAATTTATGTTCATTTTCAATTAAAAAAACTTGATGCATTCGGATACAAAACAGGTTCAAGCAAAAATCCATCCATTTATTCAGAAGAGGCAGTTCTTGACCTACCTAACTTTAACCTTCAATAACAAGATTTCGAGTTCATTAATCTCCAAAAAACCAGAATTTTTCGTTTCGATTAGAAAGAATTTTGTGCATATTTGAGATGCAGATGCATTCATTGAATACAATGAGAGCAGTTAAAGCGTTGATTAAAAAACTCCGGAATTTATCCGTGAAATATTTTTTATTTTCAATTCCAATTTTGGGAATTTTTCTGTTAATTTCACTAAATGTTGTGATAAGTTTTACAAATTTGAAATTTTTTTCAAATTCGGTGTCAAAATGTCGGGATTGGAACAATTATGAGCAAATGTACAGAGAAGCATTAAGAAAAGGCATTGGAGAAAATGGATCTGAAGTAATCCTTACAGATAAAGTTGAAATTGAGCTGAATGTAAAGTTATTTAATCAGACTGGATATTCTGTAGTCATATCCGATAAAATCAGTGTAAATCGATCAATACAAGACACAAGACATCCAGATTGCCAGAAATATGTTTACCCAAGTGAATTGCCAAATGTGTCAATCATTATTATTTTTTATAATGAAGTATTCAGTGTCCTAAAGCGAACATTGCACTCGATTGTTAATAGAACACCACCGGAACTGCTCCACGAGATTATTTTGGTCAACGATTTGAGCTCAAATTTGGAACTTTATGATCCATTGAAAGATTATGTTGCTGAAAATTTCCCAACAACTACGATTAGGATTAAGAACTTAAAAGAACGGAAGGGATTGATTGTGACAAGACTTGAAGGTGCTGAGATTGCGACTGGAGAGGTTTTGGTGTTTTTTGAGTGAGTTTGTCATTTGATATATTAATTTTACTCCTTAATTTAAAAAAAACCATTCAGTTCCCACACAGAAGTCAACGTCAACTGGTTACCACCACTTTTATCACCAATAAAGGCGAATCGAAGATTAGCAACAAATCCAACAATTGATTATTTCTCACCAACATCATTTAAGGTTGATGGAGCTCCTCCCTACAGTGATCGAGGAGGTAATGTTGACTTTATCAATAGTTCTGAACTTCATGGCTAAAATAATTGAATTTTGCTGATCATTCTTACAACCGGTTTCTATATAATGCCAAAAAATCGTTCATAAACTTTCATACCAAATTTAAAAGAAAACTGGTTTTAATTCTAAAAATCTCAAATATTTTTTTGTAAGCAATTATGGATATTGTTAATACTTGCAATTTATCTTACACATCTCCTTTTCATTCTCTCATTCCATAAAATTCTACAGTGTTTATTATTTTTTATTGAATTTGTCAATTTAAGGTTTTGATTGGAACTTAGTTTGGCACCAATTTGAGAGAAAAGTACCGGATGGTTACAATAAGCTTAAACCCTATCCAAATCCTATAATGCTTGGATGTGCTTTTGCAATTGACAGAAAATTTTTCATGGAAGAACTTGATGGATATGACAGAGATTTTCGGATTTGGAATGGTTAGTTCCTTTTTAATATGATTCTTGTGATTTTTTATTCATTAAGTGTTCTCAATTGCTAGCCGAAAACTACGAACTAAGTTTCAAACTATGGCTTTGTGCTGATGGTCTCTATGAAGTTCCATGCAGTCGCATCACTCACACATTCCGAGGATATAACCCATCAAGATCCAATGTTCCATATGACTACTTAGGCAGAAACTTTAAAAGACTCGTTGAGGTTTGGTTCGATGACTATAAAGATGCAGTTTATGACAGAAATCGCGAAAGATATGACAAAATCGATCCTGGAGACTTGAGTCGTCCAAAATCTGTTCGCGAAAGACTCAAGTGCAAGAATTTTAAATATTTCTTAGAAAATGTGATACCTGAAATGATAATTAAATATCCAATCAACAAAACAGTTCCAGTTTTTGCATCAGGACAGATTAAGTCACTACAGGATGAAAACTTTTGCATGTATTTTGTTAAAGGACAAAATAATGACACAGCATTGCTTAAGGAATGTCACAATGGTGAAAATATTCCAGATTCTCAATATTTTCGGTTAAATTTTTACAAAAATATTGTATCTGGGTATACCGAGCAGTGTCTTGATTTACATAATGTCCATTTCCGCACATGTCATTATGCTACGTCTGGAAATCAATACTGGAAATTCAACCAAACTACAAATATGATCAACTCTGGATCTGATGACAATAGCAATTGCTTGACTGCAGACTTTAAAGAACACAAGTTTCTCATGAAGGCTTGCAATACTAGTGATACAAACCAACAATGGAAGTTCACTTATGAAAACTCAACTGCATTAAATGATTGGAAAAATATTTATGGATATGAAAAATTATTTTATGGTGATAAGGGGATGTCGAAAGATGTAATGCTGCCATTACTGTACGATGAAGAATGTCCTATGGACTAAAATGTCATTTAAAATAACAGTTTTGAAAACAAATAAATTTTTAAATTTTCGAAAAAAAAATTTTTATTTTATTTTAAAGCTTTAACCATTTTAGTCACTAAATTTGAGCTCCTAAGTTATCTAATAATGATGTCCATAGCTATGTTCATGATGAGCATGTCCAATACGTTCAACATGAGCTTGGAATCCATTGTGCTTATCAGATGAGTACTTGACAACACGTTTGGTTCCATCAGCTTCATCCAAGGTGTATTCACCTTTAACAACATCTCCATCACGATGCTCCCATTGACTCTTGTGGTCATGTGTGTGTGGATCATGAACTCCATATTCAAATTTGTATGATGGATGATGATAATAATCCTTGCTGTCATGATGCTCATCTACATGATGATATCCAGTTGCAATGTTGTGATCATCACGTGAGACATAACTTGAACCATGTCCATAAGCTGATGCAGCAGCGATGAGTAATGAAAAGGCAATAATCGACTTCATATTGGTTTTTTTGGTTTGTTATTTTTTGCTGTTGAATGTTTGAATTGGAACTGGTGTCGGATTGAACAGCTGATCGTGGTTTTATACTGTTTGGATGTTGAAAGTGCAGTTTGAGCATGTGTAATTTTTTTCGTGTGAATTTACTATATTTTAAAGTAAAGCTATTTCATCGACAGAGAATTTATATAATTTTATAATGGTTTAAAAAGTTCTGGCAATTTGTTTACTTTTTTTTTAAGATTCTAACAAATTTTAACTTTATGTGTCCTCAAACTGATCAACTGATCCAACTGATCTTATTAAAATTTGCTTCAATTACTCATCAATTACTCATAAAGTTACCAAATAACTTAAAAACAAAATATATATCGGTATTGACCATGAATATTCAAATTTCATTATAACAAAAATATTCCAAAGAAATGTTTCAATTACTTAAGACTCTTATTATGTCTACGCATTACTCAAACAAATTTCACGCACAATTAGATTCAATAATCCACATAAACAATTCAATTCATAGCGAGAAAATCATATTTTAATACAAAAATTATTGATTGGATTTCATGTGCTTCTGAAAAAGCTTTTCTCCTCCTAAGACATCTGCAACCATTTATGCTTGATTTTAGCTTTCGACTGTTTTACATAAGGTACAACTATCACTTGTGTGAAGAGTCTAAAATCAAACAATAAAAGAACCAACAATTAATCCAAAATATTACAATGAAAATTACAAGATACCGGAACAAATCGAACTTTCCTGTAATAATATATGTTACGTACTGAAATTCATTCTTATATTTTCCTATTTTCTTAATAAAATTGCAAAAATGGCATGTAACCAGGGGGATAGTTTAAAAAAATCCTGTCTTCAATGGAATTTTTTGAGAATTTTAAAAGTATGAACAATTTTTTGTACTTTTTGAACTAAAGACATTACACAGCATTATCATCCAATTTTGAATTAATCTAATATTCAATCACCTTTGAACTAAACATAAATTAGGATTAGTAACAGTTCAACTATCTGAAATTCTTATTAAAATTACTTTATTAGGCCAAAAATACACAAAAACTAGCTTTAAATTTATAAAAACTATTCAATATCCTCCTCTTCAATCTCTCCCTGATACAAACCCACATTATTGTTATTTTATTTCAAGGCATTTTTCAATTCGATTTTCTGTCAAATTAAATTTTAATGAAGAAAATTTTCTTTAAATAGCAAAACCACAACTGCCCTACATTTTTGTTGCAACAAACACCTGCGATTCTATTCAGTTTAGAACTTTGATTGTATCACTATTTACTGACTTTTAGTATTTCTAAGTTTTGAATCATTAATTTAATCACAAAAATTATCAAAAATTCAATAAATTTTCAAAGATTTATAAAGCAACACCTGCATGAATATATAGTCTGTCTATAAAAGACCGAGTGAAAACATTGTAGAGCTCAATTACAATTGTGGTGTGTTTAACATGATTTGAGCAGGATAAAAGTGTTTAAGGTGTATTTTCAAACCAGTGTTTAAAGTTAAAATTGATTAATTGGACAGATCTTGGATATACTTAACAAAATAAATCAGAACTTGTAAAATGAAATGCAAAATATTTCAAATATTTACTATAGCAATTCTCTTGATAATATTTAAATTAGACATCTCAAAAGCTGACGATTTTCCATCACTTCTTACTCAAAATGCTTCAATTGCAATAATAGTCGATCGTGAATATCTTGACGAACAGTACGATGATGTCCTTAAAGAAATTAAAATAATTATTGAAAGAGTCTTACGCGAGGATCTAAAAAATGGTGGATTAGTTGTGTCTTATTATTCATGGACTAAAATTAATTTAAGAAAGGATTTTTCTGCTGTTTTAAGTATTACAAATTGTGAAAATACATGGGAAATTTATCGAGATGCAAAAGGTGAAAACTTACTAATGATTGCAATTACTGAATCCGATTGTCCACGATTACCATATGAAGAAGCCATAATGGTAAGAAACTTATAATGAGATTGATGGGTAATTTGTCTTGGGGTTAATGAATATTTCAAAATTTTGTTTATAAATTTATAAATTTTATATGAAAGAATTCATGATTCTAGATTCCCCTAATGACAGCTGGTGAGGAACTTCCACAAGTTATCCTAGACACAAAAGCAAGGCATACAATCAGTTGGAAATCAGCAATTCTCCTCTATGACAACACATTTGACCGTGATATGATAAGTCGTTGCGTAATTGCATTATCGAGAAATTTCCCAGATGACTCAAATGAGGTTCAACCGCTGTCTGTCTCAATTTATCGCATTCGAGAAACGTCACTTGATTGGAATCGAAGAAAGTTTATAAGAAATTTGCTAAAATCACTTCCAACCAAATTTATTGGAACAAATTTCTTAGTTTTAGTGACGACAGATTTGATGCAAACAATCATGGAAATTGCCAGAGATTTAAAAATGGTAGACACATTTTCACAGTGGTTTTATATCGTTTCTGATACAAACTATTTACAAAATAATATTTCATCTATTACGTCTCTGATCGATGAAGGCAATAATATTGCCTTTATTTATAATTTTACAAGATTTGATGATGATTGTGTTTATGGAATCAAGTGTCATTGCAATGAACTATTGCGTGCTTTTGTTTTAGGACTTTCAAAGGCAATTCGTGAGGAAATGGCTATTTATGGTCAAATTTCTGATGAGGTAATAATTATTGAAATAAACTCAAAGTCATTGGAATCTCAAATCTATTTTAATTAGGAATGGGAAATTATTCGACCATCAAAACGAGAACGCCGTGACAACATTCTCAATTTAATGATAGAGTACCTAAAAAAATCTTCAAAATGTAGCAACTGTACGATGTGGAAAGTCGAAACGGCTGATGTGTGGGGTACACGATATGAATCAACAGTTTTAACAAGTCAAACTGCTATGGAAAGAAAAAATATTCAAGACCCAGTGTCTACTTTTAGATTAATTCATACTGGTATGTGGAGGCCATTTGAAGGATTAACTATGCTTGATGCTTTGTTTCCACACATTTCGCATGGATTTCGAGGAAGAACTTTTCATATTGTTACTTATCATGTAAGATTTAGATATTTTATTACATTCCCGAGTGATACGGACTACGATTAGCAGTTTTGCGTCGTACAGTATAAAGGAAGATTAGAACCAGTGCTTTGATGACAGTACTGTCTGTAGTTTACAAAAGAAGACTGGTCCAACTATAGGGCACAATTCTACTGTGTATTAAAAAATTTCTCTTGCCGAGTCTTGAACCGGCAATAGCAATTTTTGCAATAATTTTGTAATGAATAACTTAATTTTTTCGTCAACAAGCTAGTTCGATTCTGTCGACCACAGTTTGTTCCACTCGGGATATTTGTGGAAGTTTAATATTTCATTTATTTTATTTCTCTAAATTCTAGAATCCTCCATGGCAGTACGTCCAGTCTAATGGAACGGAAATCTCTGGGACACCTCATGGCATTGTAATTGATATTCTGAATGAAATGTCGAAAAAACTAAATTTTACCTATGTTTTGCGCTTGGTATCAACAGCATCGGAGTTAAATGTGACTGATGAAATGACTAATATGACAGTCAGTTCATGAAAGTGTTTAGTATTATTCTATAAGTAGGAATAATGATTAGCTCAATATGGTATGAAGCGTATCAATATATTAATTTAATATGGTATGTCCAAAACTAGATTTTAATATATATTTATATTACCGTATTGATTCAATTCTATTTTAAAGACATAATCATTATTTCTACTTGCTTTAGAAACATATTCTATAAATTTTCATAGACTTATTTTCATAAAAGTTTTATAAATTGTTAATTTAGCTAATTTTATTGTTTTACCTTTTCAGATTACAAAAGATATTCGTCTTTTGACTTCCGACATCCCAACCGAAGTCATAAATTTACTTTACGACAATCGCATTATTTTTGGTGCTATCGCAAGCACAGTCAATGAGCGATATAAAAAATTGATAAATTTCTCAATTCCTATAAGTATTCAACCATACAGCTTTATTGTAGCAAAACCAAAGGAAATTAGCAGAATATATTTATTTATGGCTCCATATACGCACGGGGTAGGTATAAAATCTGCGGTTGAGATGTCAAATTTAAAGTTTACATCACATGATCGGAAGTGCAATTGTGGAAAATTATGCAAATATAAAAATTAATCATTTTTTTAAATATATTTCCTGATAAGTATCTGGGACTTTGTCTTGATTCAGCTAGACATGTCCCGATTTTAACCTTCAAAATTTAACATTGACAACTAATAACTTTAAACATTTTAGACATGGCTTTGTTTAGCGGCAATGATTGCAGTTTTACCTCCAATACTTTGCGTTGTCAACCGACTTAGTCCATTTTATGAGTTTCATAACAAATGCACCAAAAAGGGATTATTTAAGATTACCAACTGTTTCTGGTATATTTATGGAGCACTTTTGCAACAAGGTGGACTTTATCTACCTCAAGCTGATTCAGGTCGATTAATTATAGGTACTTGCTTTATAAATTGGCTTTTCTATTTATTATTATTTTTTTACTTTCTATAATTTCAGGCACATGGTGGCTCATCGTGATAGGTACAATTAAAATTTTCATTGATAAATAGATCAATTTTAAAATATATAAAATTAATTAACAGTTTTGGTGACAACTTATTGCGGTAATCTGGTCGCATTTTTGACATTCCCTCGAGTCGATGTTAACATAAAAACAGTTGGTCAACTTGTATCACAAAGTAGCTTAACATGGGGCATGAGAAGTGGAACATACCTGGAAGAATATATTCGTGATTCACAAGAACTTCCAAAGTACACCAGACTCTATAAAGGTGGTAAATTTTATCTGGACGAGAACGAACATATTATTGACGATGTTCGGAAAGGTCATCATGCTTATATTGATTGGAGATCAAATCTTCAGTACATTATGAAAAGAGAATATTTAGCGACTGGAACTTGCGATTTTGCATTAAGCACTGATGAATTTATGGATGAACAAATTGCAATAGTAAGTTAAGTAGTCAGTTTCTTGCTATAGTATCCGTAATTGGTCATATTTAGGCATATAGTGCTTGTTTACTGTATGACCTTTAACAAAAATCTCTGCATTGAAGTTATAAGTGACTATTCTAATCACATTTATTTTTTTAAAAAATAGGTTCTTCCTTTTAACTCACCTTATTTAGAACTGTTCAACCAGGAACTTACCAGACTTCATCAAATGGGATTGATTCAACGATGGATAAAGGAATATTTGCCTCGAAAAGATCGCTGTACCAAACAATCAAGCATTATTGAAGTTCTCAATCACATTGTGACAACAGATGATATGCAAGGCTCATTTTTTGTATTAATTCTTGGATTTATTGCTGGATTTTTCTTCTTTTTTGTTGAATGCATTTGCAAGTGGTGGCAAAAGAGGAAAAATAGAGATATAATTCAGCCATTTGTAGATTAATTAAATGGCAAAAAGTAAAAACTATTAAATTATAGCTCAATGGTGAATATCCTGTCCTTTAAATATGCAATAAGTTAATCTCAAATTAATTTATTGGTCTACAGTGAAAATTTTACAAAGCTTGAAGTGTTTCGTAGCAAAGAAAAGGGTGCCCCTGCTATAATATAGATAAAGATATCAGTAGACAATAATAGCATCCAGATAATGGCAAAAAAAATACATTTGATTATTATAGTATTGAGATTTCAGTGCCTGAAAATAAATATCATATCAAAAATTTTGCAATATTTTTTTTAAAAAAAAATAATTAAATATTTATTAGGTAAGTAAAAAAAATTGTTTACTCGGTTAATTTCTCTATTTTTTACAACACCCAAATTCTAAAGAATTCTCCATTATGAACTTTTGAACAATTTAAAAAAAAAATAGTTAAATCAAGATTGGCATAATCCCTCTAAAGATAGCCCTCTATGCCACATGCCTTATTTTATTTATTTTTTGTAATTTATTTAACGTTTATAGATATGGTCAAACTATAAAAATAGAGAGTTATATTAAAAAACGGTCCGAAAAACTTTAAAACAAAACAATTTTTTATTTACGAAACTTTTACCTGAAAGTTTGTACCTTAAGTTTCGTATAAAGTAAATAATTAAAGTTAACAAGGGACCAAAAGTTTTTAAACTCTCATTTAAAGAAGAACGGAAGAATAAAAAATAAAGAAAAGTGTAAGTAAATTAAATTTTGTATTTTTAAAACTATGATGATTTTTTTGTTTAAATCCTTAAATTTGGTCTCATTTTAAAAACTTCTATTATTTATAGACACGAAAACAAAAGTCTGACTAAAGATGGACCCAAACTGTGTGAGTTATGGCTACACACCAGTCTATCATCAACTACAAAGCAATCTTCAACCTACAGATGCTCAACAGCAGTTACAATTTCCTCAATTTTCACCTTCAAGTTCTCAATCAGTTCAAAATGAGCCACACAATCAGACAGTTCCAACAATGTCAAATTATGTTCAAGAAGCATCAATGAAATCTGAAAAACCTGAATCATCCCTCAACGAACAAAACCAAAACTACCAACAAAGTGAAGTATTGTATCAAAATGAGCAATTTACTTATCAGCAGCAGTCTCCAAGTTATCAAAATCAAAATTCAAACTTCCTTCCATCAATTTTTAATCCACATCAATTCCAACCCATGCCAATTTGGACTGGAAGTGAGAATGGTTTTGGATATTCGCAAGTTGTACCACAATATGCACCTGTAAATTATCATTCACAAACATTTGATCCGAGATTTATGATGCGACCACCTATGGGATATCAAATGGGCTTTATGAAGCCTGACAAGTCACCAGCTGAGAATTACAGCTCACAAGTTTCACCAGTTAATTACCAACAACAGCCACAAAGTGAATCATTGCAAGAAAGCAAAGAATTTGGCTGTAATGACTGTAAAAAAAATTTCATGTCAGCCACAAACCTTAAACGACATTTGACGACCCGTGTTCATTTCAATAAAGTTAAAAGAGATAATCCGAATTGCAATGAGTCAATGCTTAACGTAAATGAAGATCAAAACATTGAAGCTAACTATATGGAAACTCAACAACAACATAGTGGAACATCTATAACTGACTTGAGTGAAGCTGAAGTTGTTTTAATTAACACTTTTGATAAAGAATTGGCATCGATCGAGCCTTCAACTTGGAATGTCTTGAAAGCTGAACCAATATCATTTCAAACTGTATCATTGCCACTTGATGTCATCCCATCCACACAATCAACGTCCTCGGCAGACATTACTGAAGAATTTCGATGCAACATTTGTGATAAAACGTTCACCAAGCGTTGCTACTTTACACAGCATAATAAGACAGCCCATGTCGGACACAAGCCATTTAAATGTATAAAATGTGGAAAAAAGTATCAAACTCAAGAATTGCTTGATTATCACATGAACAAGCACAGTGGTGAAAAGCCATTCAAGTGTGAGGTTCCAGATTGTCCGAAATCATTTAATCATAAAACTGATTTAAAAAGGCACTCAATTTTACATACAACTGAAAAGCCACATGTTTGTCAGCAATGTGGTAAAGGATTCGTGAGAAAGGATCATTTACAGAAGCATATGGGGTCACATATTAGAAAAATGGAAAAATTGAACAGAGTCTTTACTGGCGGGATGTCAATTAAAACGGGAAAATGAGAATTTTTCACTGAAAACATTGATTAGAACTCTTAGGTTGAGACCTTAGGAATATTGAATGAATATTTCACAGAGAATCTAAATTTGACTGTAAATACATGACGGCTGGAGTACGTCGGCATGATATCGCAAATCCAAATAAAAAGTTCTCTATAATTTAGTCAAAATATCGTCCAATTTCGTCAATCCATTCCCGAATTTCGTCGAGACTTTCTTGCCGAATTACTACATGTCCTATTTAGGACAAAAATAAAAACGTACTTCAAATTATAGACTCCTTTTTATTTTGATTAGCGATATCATGCCGACGTACTTCAGCCATACATTAATGGATAGCTAACCCACAACCAGGGCAGTAGTCAGCAATTTGAAGAAAGGCTATTGTGATAGAAGAATTGAAGAATTTTGACTAAGAATGGTTTTGACCAACCTTTTTCTGACGCTCTTACGGATACGCACAAAATAGGCATCCAAAAATAAAATATTTAAAATTTTGAAAACCACATGTTTTATTTTTTAAATTTGTTTTGATTACCTCATTTGCAAGAAACCATTGATTGAATAAGATTATGGATTTGAGTGGAGAATCTGATTTGAGTGGAGAATCCTGTGAGAAATTTACAGGTAAATTATTGTTTTGATAATAATATGAACATGTGATAAATCTTTGATTTATTAAACATAAATATGGACAATTTAAAAACTGAAATGTTCATTCTTTTAGTCACAATTTATTCATGATCTGATCTCATTGCTATCCATTGTTGATTCTGAGTCAAGCTTGAAATGGCTATATCTATGTTTATCTATTCTTATCATTTTATCATCCCATAAAAATATTGAATAATTTAACTAAATTTTCGCTCAAAAATTAAGTTGTCTTGTTCACTTGCTAAATTGACTAAATTTGTTGGGGACATTTCACTTTTTACGCAAAAATACACATAAGTAACTTACTCATTCTCATAAGTATTAACTAAAAAAATGTATATCGATTTCATTCACTTTGAAGCTGCATATGAGAGTAAATATTAGATTAGATTTTAAATGAGAATTGCTTCAATATCATTCATAAAAATATTGGGGTATTATAAAGGATGCTCATATCAACCAATTTAATCAAACTTAAAATGTAACATGATATAAAAAATATTGCCACACATCTGGATCTGATAATCAATTTTACACGCTTTTATTATTTTAAATTCACACAATAAAAAAAAAAAAAAAAACAATTTTCATCTAAGTAATCACGCATGTCAATTTTGATAAAATATCACGCGATAACATAAGCCTTTATTTACACCAATAATCTATATCTGATGTTTCTGATAGCATCGATGTGTGGAACAGCTCTCGAAAACTCGTGAACTTCACATGCATAACCAAATCCTCTTTGTAAATTTGTTCGAGACCATGAAACGTAAGTGATTTGACTGCTTACGTCTGGACAAACAATATATCCAAGACTATTGATTTCAGCTTGAGTTAGCCAAGGATTGTTGACACCTATTAATACAACACCACTCAAATCGGCTTGATTGATCAAAACTTTGTAGTAAATTTGTGGTGCTGGAATTCGTCCAGCTGGCCAATCAAGGAAAATTTGTCTTCTAGTTCCAGCAGTATTCCACAAATTTGTGATTCCAAATGTTCCTGTATATACATCCAAATTAAGTCCACGATCCGATGCCAAACGTCTTGATGAAATTTCAACCGAGTCCCAATTTCCACCGTTAAATGTTTGCCATTGTGGCGCAGCATTTAAGAAATGAAATGTGGCTTGTTGTTGTGATCCCAAGATAAAATCAGACATGGCTGCAATATGTCCACGTGCAAAAAAGAAATTACTTGGTTCAGGTTCAATGAATCTTTCCGCTGCAGCTTGATCGCCCAAAATATTTGCAATTGTTATTCTATGTTGTGGTCTCGTATAAAGATGATTAACATTAGACGCAGTGTAGAAGCCAGCTTGTGTCCATGCAGGACGTGCAACATTTCTTTGATTTCCAGCTGAAACAGGTGTAAAAGTGTAATGGACATACCAATTTGTTTCAAGGACCAAATCATGACAGACAGTATAAAGATGTAGCCAACGAGTTCCAATTTGGAATCCAACGTCAACCAAAATTCCACCATTGTGACATCTCGTTGTTGTTCTTCTTGTTGTCCATTGTGGCCATGCTTGACAACGGAAGGAATTAAAGTTGGAATTTACATTATTATATCGAAAAGTCTGTCCACTGACACATGTTGCTGTAATTGAATTTGGTGCACCTGCTGGAGATGCCCACGTGCCAGAGCACCAAAGTTCAATTCCTTGGTTAGCAGCTAATTGAATTTGTCCATCGCGATTAGCTGGAAGAAAGAATTGATTTGTTCCTGGTCGAATAAAAACTGGTTGTGGAGTTCCAGTTTGTGTGTGAATATCGATTGTACAGGCAACGTTTGCAGTTGTTATATTAGAGGAAATAAATTCTTCTTGAACTGACGAAAATTCGTCTTCAAAAATTACATGGCTATTGACAAATGTCAAAACCGACGCAAATAAAATTACAAGATATATTTTAGAGAACATCACAAAACAACTGAAGTAAAAATCAGAAATACCTCAAATATTATAACGATTGATATGAGGCACTTAATTGATTAACTTATCAACATGAGAAAATAATATTGAGTTACAAAGAAATGCGTTGTGAGATTTAATACCATTTACGATAAGTTGTCAATTATCTTCAGAGTTGACAATCTAGTGGCTATTCATAAAATAAAGTATATTAAGTGTTTGAAATTATCACTTTGTGTCAATAGATACAATATCAAAACAGAACCCTTTTTTATTCAGCGCCTAGTCATGAAATATATATTTCTTGATTATACATCATCATGAATCAAAATATACAAAATTAATTAGCTTGTAACCATTTTCCAAGCAAGGTAACTGTTTCCAAAATCAAGATAAAGAAGCTTTCCACCCGCCATGAAGGTGCTAAATGGAGCCCAATACAAAAGCGCTGCAGCACAGTTCTCATTAGGTAGTAATCCCCATAAGAGCGCGAAGTAAAATTGAAATGAAATGGAATGATATCAATAGTTTAACTATCAATAGAAATCTCTTTTTCTAAAACAAATTAAAAAAATACTCAAAAGTTCGATGAAAATCAATTCAATTGAGTTCAACAAAATGTTTATAAAAATATATCAAATCTTAAAAAAAAAGTTTTAATACTATTGATATAATAAGAATATTTGTGAACATTAGAAAAATCTTTCGTAAACATTCATAACGGTTTTATTATTTTTAAACATTTATTTTCATAAGATCATGATCATTGTTTATTTAATATTCAGTAAAAAAAGTTCACGATGGAGAATTTTGCTTTGATAAAACACCGGTGCTTTGTACTAAAGCCTGTGTGAATTAGAGTTTATGTGATAACTTGTTATTCAATAAGTAAAATAAATGTGAAAAAGCCTTTAATTGTATAAATACATTTAATTGAAATACAAAAATAATAAACTTTCACAATATTTTAAATAATTTTTCATACAAAAATTATACATTTTTAGGCTGATACGAAATTTCTTATCGCTATCGTCATTAAAAAAAGTGAGAACGTTAACTCTTATTATAAATTTTTTGATATTTTGAATAATACATTGGCTTACAACTAAATAAAATATTTTGTGTAAAAAGAAAAACAAAATCAACACCGGCAAAATATTGAAACACCAAATTTACATCAAATTGCGAAATAAAACCATCCATTTTAAAGAAAATCACATAGTTAGGCAAGAAATAAAATAAGTTGAGTAAACTGAAACGTCTTTTTCAGTTTATAAATGTTATATCAATCACGTTATTGCGATTTCGTGTTATATTATAACAAACTCATTTTCAAAAAATTGTGTAATAAATTGTGCGTTCGATATTAATGAATAAGCTTATAGATTTAAAATAAAAAATCATCACTTAAAAGAATTTAAAAAAAACAAAATTATTTTCACAAAACTAAGGTAAGCTTAAAAAAATGAACAAAAGTTGTATTCTATTAGAAACAAATTGAACCGATTAAATCTGTAAAAAAGACTAAAGAAAATCCTTGATTTTGGAAAATGGTTATAAATACTTTGGAATTTTTAAACTTTTTTAAAGAAAAGTAAAAAAAGACGAGTAATGAATAAAATCTAATCACGACTTTAATTTAATTTCAAATTTAGTTCTATTCAAAAAGACCAACAACACATAATTCATTAATTCTTGAGAAAATATTAAAAGTCAACTGACATGTCATCTAACGAGTCTGAATCCGATACAATATCATCATTTGATTTTAGTCGAATTGCATTTTGCAGTCGATCTGAACTGTTGAATGAACTAAAAACACTAAAACTGACTAAAAAAAAGAAGCATCATAGAAAATTTTACAATGAAGATTTTCCCGAACATGACAAAATTCTCGATACAATTGAGTATGAATCAGTCGCTAAAGTTGAGGAAGCTCTTATGGAAACAAAATTGTCAACAAAGAGGGAACTCGAAGGAACTGGTATAATGATTTATCAGAAAGCATCAGAGAGAACCGATTTATCATTAAAATATGCACAGCTAGTAAAGAAATTACAAGACGTTGAAGTGACTGAGGATGGTGATACTCAAATTTTTAAGGCAGGTTTTGACAGTCATTTTTTAAACTTTATCAACAATGTCATGACGATGAATGAATTAATGGCAAATCCGGGAATATCAATCAAATCTAAACGTAAAGATAACACAAAAGCTGTTGGATTATTTATTGGAAATTTATATAATGTCAATTATTACACACTAGCAAGAGTCATTCAAATTGCAAAGCTAATAAAGGAAAAGAAAGGTCCAAAGAATAAAATGCTTTTGGAGCATGTGCTGACAACAATGTCAGTTCGACTGAGTCATGAAAATATCAAAATGGACGTGATTAATAACATGCTCGGAAGATATGATCCAGATAATAATGCAAATAAGAATTTGAATCCAGACAGCGATGCTATTGCAAATTTTTGTGCATTTTTAGCTGACATTAAGGAAAATAAGTTTAAATTTTATGATGGATATGAAAGTTTTGAGAAAATCGCTGAAGAATCACATGAAATTAAAATTGGATGTCTGATTCAAGATGCATTCACAAATGAGGAATCCTTAAATGTTTACCGAGATGTTGCTTTAAATATTCACAACTATCGTCCAGAATTATTGCAATTACAATTAAAGGAAGAATTCAACAAAGTTATAGCAAAGTTTGACGCAAAAAAGCAAAAATTTGATCTTGAGAATGTAAACAAATTTAGTCATGTTGGAAATATGATTGTTGAATTTTACACAGCTGGTTTGATTGAGGATGACTTAGTTGAAACCTATTTAAATGCATTGAAAGGATCAAAAATGCCGAAAAAGATTTTCAGATGGATTTTTTTGCAAGTTTTGAAACGTTATGAGGGATCAAAACTAACTGATTATTTTCAATATTTTCAATCTATTTGCATTGAAATGCCTGAATTTAGATCAAATATTACAATGGTAAAAGAATATCTACAAAACAGAGGAACTAGGAAGATTATTACCTCAAAAAGGTGAGTTTTTCGGTTAATATTTTTTGTATGTTTGTACTGCATGCTTTAGCAGCAATTTGCAACAAATTGCGTCAAATTTTTAGTAAAAATACACCAATAATTTAAATAAAAATCTTTTTGTCTTTTTAGAGAGAAAATTTTAGAAACCGGAGCAGCTGCGCAACCTGATTTACAAGAATTTTTTGCAAAACGTGCAAAACACGATGCAACATTTAAATGCAATAAAATATCATCTTGTCATTTTGCAGGATTAAGAAGTCTCGATATTTTAACAAGTCACATTGGGAGCAAATTTTTTAATAAAACCACAATCGATATTTGTGTAAAACTATCAAAAAATATGTTGGATATACCAAGTGAGGCGAAAATTGGTGAAAATCTCGAACGCGAAATGAAATTATATTTTCCGTACTTCTTAAATGACCTCGAACCTGAATTAAAAGTATCAAATTTTTCAAATCTTTTAATTTCATTCTATGATGATGGATTATTGAAATATAAAATCATATCCAAATGGATGGATCAAATTTATGACGTTGTTAAAACTCAAAAGCACACGTTTCATAAAAACTATATGGACATATATGTATCAACATTTAAGAGAATATCCAAAAATTTAATGCGAGATGATCCAAATTCTTGGCTAATTCATTCAAATTTTGTTGACAGTTGTGAGTTTGAATCGAGTAAATTTACAGATTTCAAGAAATTTAAGGAGCTGATTGAGCGATTTGAGAAATGTTCAGAATTTACGAGCGTTAATGAACTCAAAAAATTGGTCATTCCGAATGATAAAATTGCAATTAAACAAATCAGCAAGTTTGTAATTGATTTCTATATCAATGAAAAACCAAGTGCCTTACTTATTGCATCAGTATTTACCGTCCTGGCAGATAAATACACTCCAAAATTGGATAAAAATTTACTTCAATCAGAATTTCAAAATGCAATGTGTCTGAAAATAGGTTACATTTGTGCACGTGATAGTGCTCTTACTTCAAAAGTTCATCAAGATGGCCAACTTACAATTGAGCTTATACGAGAAATGTTTATGAAAACTCATATTACTCAACTTGGATTAGCAACATTCTTAATCACAATGAGTGAAATGCTTGTAAAATATCCGATTCCAGTTCGTGAACTTATCTCACTTGCAACAATTAAATGGAATGAATTTTTCATTAGTGCTAATCCAATTTCACCCCAAGTTCAAAGAACTTTAAAGGAATTAGGTAGAGCCATCGTAAAAGCATCTGATGAAGATCCAAAAGAATTCATGAAAACTAAAGACATTCTTCAAATTATAAAAGAAATTTTGGATGACAGTGAACAGAAAAGAAAAATTATTGAACAGGAACAATGGAATAAATTGTCAATTTCAACTCCATCCCCAAGATCGCTAATTAAAAATGTCAGATTACCAAATAAAATCAGGACTATAAACGAAATTGAGATGAAAAAAGAAAACTTAATATCAAGGTAAGATAATAAAGGGAAAGGGTGAGGTTGAGGTTTTGAATTATTTTTGCAAAAATATTTTGAAAACATTAATTTAATTTATTTAGTTCTAGGAGTTCTTCCACATCATCAATGTCAAATGAAGCTTCATCAAAAACTTCCGATACTCCATCCTCTATTGAACAAAATTTAGAAAATTCAACGAATGAAATCACAAAATTGATACGAACTAGTGAACCGAAAATTTTGTTCGAAAACATTACCGAATTTAAAGATTTTTGCGAATACTTTGATAATTTGGAACCTAAAACCAGCAAAGATGATGAACAAATTTTTGACTCAAATTTTGTTTCAACAATTAAATTCACTAAAAAGGAGCAAATTTTAAGTTTTTCTAGAAAATTCATAGATCGAGTTTTAGCAAATAAAGCTCCAATCATATTTTTTGTCCAAAATGCGATTAAAATTGGAAATTTTTTACAAACTCCTTCCAAAAAAACTGAAAACTTAACATTTCGAAAGACTTTGATTGATGAAATCCTTTCGATTTTTTCTGGTGAGAAAATATTAGTTGAATTTATGTGCGAACTTTACAACAATAATTTTATCAGTAAAACCACAATGATTGTTTTTGTGGAAAAATTCAAAACTCAGGATCCAAAAAATTTAATTTTATTGCAAATTTTCATAAGAATTTGTGGTTTAAAACTAGCAAATCAAGGAGATAAGCAGCAATTAATTCAAATTAGGACCATTACGAGATCATTCAAAGGATCTGTGGATGTGGACGAGAATTTAAGGTTTATTGCTCAAGATTTATCAAATTCTTTGAATTCAGTAATTTCACTAATGGAAAAAGTTCAGGGAATTGAGAAGAATGTAACAATTAATGACTTGAATGAGTCTATGAATGATGAAGAGTTCAATGCCGTTTTAAATTTTATCAAAAATTCCAACGAAACTCCTGAAAAGATTGCGGATGATTTAATTACAAAATCATTAATTAATCCTCAAATTTCTGTAATAGCTGCTAGAAAATTTGATGGTCGAGTTAAACATTTTATAATACAGAAAATTCAAAATTTATTGAAAGATGTTCCAGAAATTTCAATATCGGCAGCTGAATTCAGAAACTTAATTGAATTCCTTGCTAATCTTTATAATGTCGACATTCTAAGAAACGAATTCCTCAATTGGTGTATTGAAATATTTTTAAAGACTACAACGGAAGAAGTTTCGTGTGAGTGCCTTGCCATTATTTTCGAAACATGTGGCAGTAAAATGGAAAAGAGTAACAAACTTAAATTGGATGTTTACTTAAAGTTTTTTGAAACAGTGTTAGCTTCAAATGAAGGTTCGATACGTTGTGATTATTTCAAAAGAATTACAGTCCTTAAAGCCAGAAACTGGAAATCTATTCATATTTCTGAAAATTATTTTGAAGACTTCTTAATGCTATACAGCATAAATGATGCAAATATTGATGAACTAGTCGAAATTTTTAAGTTAAACGACGAAGAAATGGAAAAATTCATTCAAATTCTGTGGAAAGTAATTCTCAAGGAAGCTCCACATCCATCTTATTCAATTTTATGTGAAGAAATTTTCAAATCTTGTGAGAATTTCCATTCAATGCTGATAAAGTTTTTAACTGAGAGATGGAAAATTTTTATAAATTTAGACGATGAATTTTTCAATGAAAATGTCAAACAAAGATTAGGAAAAGTCATAATTTTTGTGGCTCAGACTTACAATAGAAATTTGCTAACTGATGACATTCTTGAGATGTGGATTGACATCAAATTGACTTTAAAAACTTTGCCAGAATTTATTCAAATAATTTTTAGTATTCTTGGATCCTGTAAGCGTTTAGAGAATAATAGAAATATTAGATTAATGTCGTTGGCAAAAAATATTGAAAATATTTACTTTGAGGAAATGGAAGAACGAGTTAGTGTCATTATTAGTGATTTAAATGTTTTGAACAAAAATTCACTAAAATGAGTTATTATTAAATATTTTTATTGATTATTTTGATTTAATTTTATTCAATTAAATTAGAAATATCATATTCTAATCCCACACTAGTTGATAATCAAAGATATTAAATTCCAAATTGATTTATCAGCAGCAAAAGAAATAAATAAAAAGAAATTGGGATTTTAGCTGAAATAAAAATTGGACGAATGTCTGATTTCAAGACGCTAAACTGAATCATTTATTTTTGTGTATTTTGGAAAAACTATTAAAATGAATTTAATCTTAACTTCATAAACAGATAAATTTTGCAGCTAAATGCCAGTACACAAACAAATGTGACATGATAAAGCACATGAGAATTTATTTATTTATATTACATTTTCTTACAACTGTAAAATTTTCCATAAGCTTCAATCAAAATTATTATTATAATATTTCATATTATTTTGTAATAAAAGTTAAGTTTTGATAACAATATTAATATTAATTCAATAAAAACTATTATTACCCAGATATAGACCATAATCGATCAAAGTGAGTAATTAAGCATTTATTTTTATTCTATATTATAAATTTTTGAATCTAAACAATTTTTTTGAACCATTTAAACTCCACTAAAAGTTCTGTAAATCTTTCAATTTAAATGTCTATTTGAAGAAATAAACAACATAACCAAAAAGTATGGAAATACAAAAATTTAAAATTTCTGTGGAAATTTTAATAAAAATAGACATTTAAACTAAAATATTGACCTAAAGCCTTAAAACAACCTAAAAATAAAAAAATTAGTTTTTTTGAAATGTTTTGTTGAATTTTAAAATTGATAACCTGAAATTTGAAGAAATTATTGAAAATTTCATAACTAACGAATTGACAAATTTGTTTCAGTTTTATTATAAAAATTTAACAATTTTTATCAGCAAGAAGTCAAACATTTAAAAAGTTGCTTAGAAATTTGAATTTATTTGATAAAAATGTAAGACAAAATTAGGTGATATGATTTTAAATTTTAGAGATAAATTATAGAAAAAAGGTAATTTTTTATTTTCTCTTTTTAAATTACATTTTCATTAATGATGTTTAGTCCCTTTATAATCGACTCAATTTGAACATCCATTCCACGATAGTAAATGTCATCAAAGTTTTTCACTAAAATTTTCAATCTGTCATTTGGCGATTCAGTCAAAATTAGGTGATATGATTTTAAATTTTAGAGATAAATTATAGAAAAAAGGTAAACCGTCTACATTTGCTCAAAATACTGAAAATTCTTGTGATAAATTCTGATGGTAATTTTAATGTCAATTTCTGGTCCAAAAACATTTCGAGAATTTCGTCAGATGCCAAATTATTGTTGTAAATTTCAGCTACAAACGTCATGACTTTTCCTAATCGTTCTTTGACATTTTCATTGAACATGTCAGCATTAAATCCAATGAATGTTATGCATCGTGCTGTTAAGAAAGTTGTCAGATTCTGTTGGAAATTCTCACAATATTTTGAAATTTCTTCACATAAAATTGAATAAGATGGATGTGGTGAATCTCTGAGGATGACTTTCCACAAAATTTGGATGAATTTTTCCATTTCTTCTTCATCGGATTTGAAAATTTCAACAAGTTCATCAATTTTTGCATCATTCATGCTGAACAGCATCAAAAAATCTTCATAGAAATTTTGTGGAATGTTCAAAGTTTTCCACTTCCTGATCTTTGTTTTCAGAATTCTTTTAAAACATTCTGAACGAATTGTGTTGTTTTCTTCTGCTAAAACTGCCTCAAAAAACTTCATATAAATATCAAATTTGTGTTTGTTCATATTTTCCATTTTTTGTCCACATTTCGTGAATAATAACTCAATTGATTGACTGCAAATGTCATTTGTAGATGACTGCATCAAAATTTCGACTGTCCATGTCAAAAATTCATTTTTTAAGAACTCCAAATTATACAATTCAGCAACAAACTCCATTAAATTCATAAACTCGTCAGGTTTGATGACAAATTTTGGAACTTCTTTAATGATGTTTTCAGTTTTCTGAATAAATAAATCTTTGAGTTTTCCATCAAGGTTACATGCACTTTTGACAAAAATTTGTGGATTTTTGAGCGCATTTTTCAACAAGTCATCAACAAGCTTGTCAGCTGATTCAATCAAAACTTGTTGCTTGATTTGAAAATTTTCCAGCAAAAGAATTATTGAATTCGTTGAATTTGCCAAATCTTGTGCTAAAAACTTCAGATCTTCATCATAATTTGGCAGATTTTTAACTGATCTTGCAATTGTCCTTATCTGCAACAGTTGTTCCTTATCACCTTGACTTGATAATCGAATCGCACAAGTTCTTACAAAAATTTGCATCAAAACAATATTTTCAGGAGCTTGAGATTTAAATTTATCCACAAATGCGATCATTGATGTCTTATTAACGAAACTGTTATTGTAAAGTTCACACATAAATTCCAATAAAAGTTTTTGATTCTCAAATTTAAAGAAAATCTCATCGACCAAAATCTTTTGAAATGATATTTTTTGAATCTTTAGCTTGAAAATATTCTGAATGGCATTTCCGATTTTTTGTACTTTTTGAATGAAGAAGATGACAGTCGATTGACCAGCAAGAACTCGTTCAATGAATTTCTTAGCAAGATCATTGATTTGTTCTTTTTTTGTGAATTTGATTGTTGATATGAAAATTGGATCAAAGAGGAATTTATCATCATTTGAAGTTTTTAGTTCAATACTGTTGAAGTAGTCGCAATAATCTTGATAGTCTTTGATATCTTCAGGATTCACTTTTGGTTGATTTGCTGTGAATTTTTGACCATTATGAGAAAGATCTTCTTTTTCAGTTTGTGTGTCTTCTTTGGGGAAAAGTATTGATGTATCTGGTTGATTAAAACTGGATAGATCTGTTGATTTTGATTTTGTGGATTTTTGTTCAGCTGATTGCAACAAAGTTGGTTCTTGTTCAGCTTTATTTTCATTAAATATTGTAGTTGAACAACTAGAATCTCGTAAATGTTTATTGTTGTCCAAATTTTGAATTTTTTGATCATTATTATTTTGTTTCTGCTTCTTTTCTTCTGATTCCTTCCTTTTTAATTTGCTATCTTCTATAATATTCTCATAAACATTGATCACTTTTTTGATCTTTAAATAATTTATTCTTTCAGCCTCAAACGCGTGTTTAATCTTATTGATGACCTCTAATAAGATCTTTTCAACTTTAGTAGGCAATGGCTTCGCTCCATAGAAAAACTGACTAACTTTCTCATTATAATATTTAATTAATTCAAAAACTGGATATAAATTTGGATTCAATAAGTCAGAAATAGTGTTGAGAATATTTGCAAGTCCTAATCGAGTAACGATTGTTTGGAGACACAGTGTTTGAATTAAGTCAATCATATATTCAGCTTTTGTATAACCATCACTTTTTGTATTCTTACAAATGGCACATAAATGACCTAATTTTAAACATATTGCTTCTTGAAACTCAGATCGTAATATATTTTTGTCCAATCTTGGTGTAAATTCTTCAGGAAGTTTAGTAATTAAGAAAGAAATTTCCAATGCATCAGTATTGTCATCTGTATATAGCTTCAGCATGTATCGCGAAATGATCTTAATAGCAAACTTGCTATTAGGAAGTTCAACATTTTGGAGCTTTTTCAAATGTTTAGCCTTAGGGTCAGATTTATAGATTAAGCAAACTTCCCTGAATTTATCAAAATCATCAAATTTTATTCTTTTGAATTCGAATGCTTCTAGTATTGAAAAGTTCAATTCCCAAGCTAGAGGATGGTCACGGAGGAACTGAAGTGAAACTTTGTGAAAAATTTGTGAATAAATTTCAAGAATTTTATCTTTAAATTGATGGTCCTTATCCTTAATACTTTTAAATAATTCTTCGAACCAGAAATCAATTACAACATGATTGATCAGTTTTTCCTCATAAAGTGCAGCTAGAAGAGTTGAGAAATTGTACACTTTTGCAGTTGGTTCAATATCTCCATTAAAAAATGGTAAATACGTCTTTATCTCACGTACAAAAATGTCTACAATTTCCTCTCCAATTTGAAATTTTAATGATTTTTTTGTCACATTTACGCAAATTTTGATTCTTTCTGGTGTAAAAAAGTTATTTCCAATGTGTCTATTTAAAAGCTCAATTCCTCTTAATGCTGCAAAGTGACAGGATGGTCTGTTTTCACATACAAAGATGTCTGGATGGTGGATATTATTAGTGGATTTAGTTGTCAAGCATTTTGATGAAAATTGCCGAAAATCTGGTAAATCAGCTGCTGAGATTCCGGTTCTTTTGATTCTAAAAACAAATAAAATATATTTTAAATTTCAAATTTAGCAGATTTGTAATTCCTAAACTTACTTTTTTCCATTCCTGATTCCTTCAATCTCCTTATCTTTGACATATTCTTCAACAGGTGCAATGACTTTATCTGGATTAGGTAGCTTGCTTGCAAATTTTTTAAAACTATCAAAATACTTGTAGATATTTTTGCCTCGATATTTTGTCAGGACATCAATAAAATTGAATGTAAATAATAAACTTGCTGCATTTGGGTAACTTACAGCATTTAAATAATGCTCCACAACACTCTCATCTAATAATCCACTTTGATAGAACTTTGTAATTGATTTCCCAAGTATACTGCATCTATTCAAATTTTCAGCATTATCATTGCATTTAATCACTTCATATCGCTCAATTTCCTTAATAAATAGTTTACTCAAGCAGTACCTTGTTTCATTTGGTCGCATGTAATGAATGTCCAATGCGATGTCACGATAAACATTTGTAAACTTTTTATTTTCAACTTTAATTGCATCTTTGACTAAAATTGTTATTTCAACTTCTAATGCTTTTTCTGACATGTTTTTAAAGTCCAAAAAGTTTTCATAAAATTCATAGTGTTCGTCATAGCAGATTTGATCCAGAAACCGTGAAAATTTCATCATTGGATCATCCTCTGAATCAGAATCTGTGTCACTGCTGGGTGCAATTGTAAGTCCATTGATAATCAGATGATTAAATACTTCTAGTGAGACATTCTCAGATTTCATCTTATGGGATGTGATAAACCAAATCGTTTCAATAAAAAAACTATTTTTTTGTGTTTCCTTTTGCTTTGCCATCTGACAAATCTCAATAATTGGTGCAAGATTAAAGACATCAACAATGTAAAGATATCCGATAAAACTTGCAATACTTTTTCCACGCTGTACTGCAAAATCATTCATTTTGCTATCATCATAAACTGACACAAATGTCTTCATGATATTTAACAAATATTCAGCAAACACGACGTGGAACAGAACAAGCTCACCATTTTCATTACATCCTTCAGCTTCAAGTTCCTTCACAAGTTGAGCACACTTGAGCGACAAATGAGGTTTTAGAATGACTTTATCATAGATTATGATGCTTACAGCTTCCATTTGTTTTGATGTTGTTAAACAACCATCCTTTAACCTATGATACACTTGAGACGGTGATTCAGTTTCAATGTATTCAACAATTGAATGGGATATTGCAAAATTGCAATAGAAATCGAATGAACGGCTTTGAATTGCTCCCATTTTTTTTTTGGTCTTTAGATGTTTTCACAAATTTTGAATAGTTTTGTTGTTTTATTTTTTCAAAATTGGGTTAAATTGTGATTTTTAATTAATATTTAATGTTTAATTTATCAGCTTTCACTATTTATACAGTTCTATAGTTTCTTTATATATCCTTCTAAATCCCAATAATTTCACAAACTTTTTTATTCTTCTCCTTAACTTGTTGAATATTTTGCATCACATTTGCATTGAGATTCTTATGAATAGTTTATGATTATGTTAAAATTTACATTTGAAATTAAATTTCCAAACTGTTTTATTTTTTAATTAATAAAGTTTCGGTTTGTTTTGTTTACAAAAATATTAATACAAATGAAATTTGTTTATGTTTTCATACGATAATATGCAACAAGTCTGTGCTAAGATTACTAATACTATTAAACATGTCATGTGTTTAAGATTATGTACTAAAATTACTCGTCATGTTGTGAATTCCAAAACTTCTTCATCTTTATATATTAATAACCTTTTCATTTTATTTCATATTGAACATTTTAACTAATCGATATATGTATAATGCTTGTTTGGAAAACAAAATGTCATTATTTTAAAAAGATATGTTCTCTGTTGATGAATTTAAAGTACATTCACTATGCTTTCTCAATATCGGGACCGGGATTAAAAATTGAAATTATTAGGTAATTTTTTGATTTAAATTGTCAACTTTTAAAAATTATTTTGAAAATTTTTTAAAAATTTTTATTTCATTTAGTAAAATTTTCACAATTTAACAATTTATCTATGTCTATGTAATCGATTTTCGCTGGGAAAATGTTCGAAAAACTTCCTTACAGTAATAAATTACACCTATTTTCGGGATCCCGGGATTTCCCGGGAAATCCCGAAAATTTCAATCACATTAAAAATATTAAAAATTTCATGTTTTGTTGAATTTTTAATCAATATTTGATGAAACTTATTCATTCGATAGTCGATAATTACGATCGATAATTACGAATCACACAGTCCACAAATTTTTGTCAAAAGTGCATGGAAATTTATTATTCACGAAATGTGGTCAAAAATGGAAAATATGAACAAGCACAAATTTGATATTTATATGAAGTTCTTTGAGGCAGTTTTAGCACAATTCGTCAGAATGTTTTAAAAGAAGAAAACAAAGATCAGGAAGAAACAAAATATTGTGAGAATTTCCAACAGAATCTGACAACTTTCTTAACAGCACGATGCATAACATTCATTGGATTTAATGTTGACATGTTCAATGAAAATGTCAAAGAACGATTAGGAAAAGTCATGATGTTTGTAGCTGAAATTTACAACAATAATTTGGCATCTGACGAAATTCTCGAAATGTTCTTGGACCAGAAATTGACATTAAAATTACCATCAGAATTTATCACAAGAATTTTCAGTATTTTGAGCAAATGTGGACGGTTGACTGAATCGCCAAATGACAGATTGAAAATTTTAGTGAAAAACTTTGATGACATTTACTATCGTGGAACGAATGTTCAAAAAAAATGAATCTATTATAAAAAGTGTTCAGTTTTTCAAAAAATAAAAATGGTTAGTTAGATAAAGAGCACAACTAATAATATTTTCTATTTTTTGTGTGAAAAAATATAAACTAATTTTTAATTGAATTATAATATAATCATTTCAAAATGTTTCGATGCTGCCCATAAAGCATTCCTTTAAAGGTTACAGTTTAATTGAGATTATATATGATGTGATTTGCATTAATTTTCAATTTAATGTTAAGTACAATTTTTAAACTTTTATAAAACTTCTTTTTAAAAATTTTAACACAACACAAATCATAAAAGCAAAAAACGCAAAACTTTTAATAAAATAAATCACAGAACCATTGAAACATGTGCCAGCATTGATGTTTGTGATGATTGTGTTTTTCCTTGTGTTCCACAGCAAACTGATTCTCAACAACAGGAACATACCCTCCTCCATATCCATGCACAGGTGTACTTGGTCCATACACATAACCAAATCCATGACCTTGCTGTACTCCATAATTTGGAGTATAACTATTAACGCTTGACTGGCCACCATAACTAGAGCTAGACGAATGACTTTTATGATCGCAGCTTGGACTTCCGCATATGCCAAGAAACTTTTTAACCCATTTAAATAGTTTTATCACATGTGATGTATGCGAGTGCTCTTCAGAGCTTGAATGATGATGTGACCCAAAGAAGAATGGCTTTCCATTTGAAAGATGAATTGCTGAAATTTTTAAGATTTTTTTTTTAAATTACTATTTTGGATACTTAAAACTAATTTTTTTGTTATGACACTTTAAGAAATTATTAATTTTAAGCCGAAATCCTCTAAGCAAAATCTGTTTATAAAAATTCAGGATTTTTTTTACAAAACATCATTCTCTTTTGTATTAATTCCAATTTTGTAACCTCAAATTCGACATCTTAGAAACTTTAAATCTTTATCAAATTTGCCAAAAGTAGAACAATTTTTACCCAAATCTGCCACAATGAGAACCAAAAATACTTTTGATACTAAACTTCTTTTCATTTTGAGCGGTTAAAGTAAACTGAACGAGAACGATTCTAAGATAAATGATTTAAGTAAAAAGAACGGTAAGAATCTTATAGTGTGCTTACTCTATCGTAACAAATGAGTTATCAAATGTGAATCTTATTATCAATTTTTTTCTTCATTTATTCTCATATGAGACTAATTTTTGAAAGAGAAAAAGTTCAATTTATCAAAAAAAATTTAAAGTTTTTAAGGTTTCCCCGCGTTATGTAAAGATTTCCATATGATCAATTTAATTTAGATTCAGAATGAAATTAAAAATAATGTCTAATTCAGTAATTTTCATTTGTTTGTTTGTTGTGACTCAGTTTGACATGAATTATTAATGACAACATAAAAATTTGAAATGTTCTAGTCTGAGTCTTTGTTTGAATGAGGAAGACTACAAAATAGATCAGAAATATGCATTAAAATGATAAAACATCTGCAATTATGATGAAATTTATTTTCATTAGCTTTAAGTGACGTCATATATGAGATTGGAATTTATTTTTTTATTCGTTGTGAATAAATTTTTTTTATATTAAATAAATTTCCTAAACTGTAAATCTCATGGCAAATTTGCTTTATATTTTCAGTTTATTTTATATGATTCTGCTTGCAAAAAGTGTACATTATTCTTTTATGTTAAAGTTGATCGATGTGATTTAAAGATGTGTTTTATGACTAGTTATAATGAAAAAGATCCAAATTCTGCACTCAAGTCTATTTTTATATTTCTATTCTAGTTTTTCAAAATCCATTTTATTTCATATAAAGCATCTCGTAATTCTGTATCGTTAGATGTTAACCACTAAAAATATTCGCAACCTTTAAATCCTCTGTATTTACTTTTCTACATTAACAGTTGATTAATAGCAATTAAGCGAAATAAATAATTATTATTTTGTACATTTTGTCTAATATATATTTAAAAATAAAAACTCTAATTTTTCGATAAGTTTAATTGTTTTTTTATTTGTACTGATAGTAAATATATTTGAAATTTATAAACTAGTTGAATAAAATATTTACAAAATTTAAATAATCACTTTAAAATATAAATTATCGACATTTCTGACATATTTACATGTTTACTTACATAGCATCTTGTAACCATCAACAACACAATACTTTGCAATAGTTCAATCAAAAATGGACATTAATGTGATATTGGTATCTGATTCTGTAGAGTAACTTCTTGGATAATCAGTATTTCTATCATCACATAAGCCTAAAATTGAGGAATAATTTCGAATGGAATATATTTTTGTCCATGACTAGTTTATAGTTTGGTTTACTTACTTTCTAAAATTTGATCAATAAATTCCAATTCTGCCTGTGTATCTATTTCTCTACAATCCCTTCTGTTTGGTCCTAGTGAGGTATGTTGAGAAGATGCTTTCATGTTTGATAATGTTTGATTTTGACATGGAATCTGATTAGAAATTAAATGGTCTGAATTTGTTGAATTTCCATAAGTTAGACTGCATTTCTGATTTTCTTTATATTCATGATTCGCAGATAATCTGATCAAATTTTCATAATTTTTTGTCGTTTCATGTACATTAATACCATGAATATTTTCATCAATGACTGGATTAATAATTGAACCTTCAAGATCTTTAATCAATTTTTGTAAATCTTCCTCACTTAGTTCAGCAATTATTTCATAGTTTTGGTCAACTTCGGGGTAAACTTCCATGGTAAATTCATTTCGAAAGCTCATGTTTTGAACTTCGTAACTTTTTGAAACAAAACTGAATCTATATTCACTGTCAGGACTTGAATTTGCGCTCACTGAAACTTGCAATGATGCTTCTGAAGAACTTTCATCTGATAATTGATTATTATTGACTAAATTTGATTTAATCGTAGATTGCGAAGTAGCAAATGAAGAAGCTTGTGGAAAATATTCTGAATTATTTGACATTTCCAATCCTGAAACAGGTAAATATGCAATTACTATTTAATTTACATAATTTTTGAAGCATATTTAAGACCAGTTACTAGACTTAAATTTTAGTATTCCAGCTTTTAGAGCAAAAGTTTACTTTTAATTGAACATTCACAATCACAAAATACACTCAAACAGAACACAGCAGACTGTTGCTAGACAGACTGATGACTGATTATTAAAAAACTAAATACTTACCCCTTGAAATCCAATTCTCAACATCAAGACCCGCGTTTCCGCTGGATCTGACAACAAAACCTCGAATTACATTTTTAATCTTTTCTTCCACTTGTTTATATAAAACCTCAGTCAGTTTTTCATCATGACTTAATCTCTTTCGAGATTTTACAAATTTTTCATCAATTTTTGATTTTTTAACAATATCCGCTCTTCTTTTTCGATACACTTGAATTTCTGCATTAAGTATCTTTTGACGTTGCTTAGTCATCTCACAATCGGAACATATGCAGTCTTTGAATGGACATTTTCCTTTGTGATTCCTCATTTCCTGTTTTATTTTATGATTTGAACATCGTGAACAATGTGGTGTACGCGACTTTGGATGAAAATCACTCGTGTCGCTCATGATTAATTTAAGAATGCTGAATGAGATGAAAATGAGTTATAGTGAAATTATCTTCTAGATCCTTATAATTATAATCAACTTTTCATTAACTTTTCACTTTAAATAGTAATAAAATATTAAACATAATCTTGGCAGGGGTGTAACCAAAAAATTTTGCTCTGAGAGAGGAGACCGACCGATATCTTTGAAACCTTTAATTTTCTTTTTTTCATAGAGATCTGGTTTTTCCAATTGACAAATGGGAAATTATTAATTATATCTAAGAATTTCTGTGAATAAGTAACGTTATAACTTTTCACCCGTCATTACGTACTCAATGTTTACGTTATAATCAGTTGTTTCTGCACATGATTTACTTGTACTACATACATGACCTCACTGCCTGGACTTTGTTTGTGAGTAATAATGAAATTTTTCAACCATTCTACGGCAAAATGATTAATAACGTGGAAATTATATGATGAAACCATTTACCATGAATGATGAAATATTTTGTTTCTTTTTCTTTAAGGTATCGTGAAATTTTTCTGATTATTAATAACTAACTGATTGTGAAAAAGTCATAAGCTTAATTTATTTAACTAGTATTACTGATTTTCTAATTACAGGGGCCCCTGTATCTTGAACTGACAGATTCGCTTAGATAGTCCGATAATAATTTTTTCCAGAGGTCGAAGTCGGATGATTGTTAGTCGACTTTAGCCCGCTGAAGTCTTTAGTCGGCTTTAGCCGGTTTAGTAGACTTTAGTAGACTAAACCAACTTTAATAGACTATAGTCGATTTAGACCGACTTCGACCTCTGATTTTTTCATTTAGCAAAATAAACTAATTGATATAAAATTACAATGTTTATTTTCAAACCAGTATTGACTTGTAATTCTATAGACAAATCTTTTGTAATCAACCGTGATTCATAAGTCACTGATTCTGAAATTCATATTATTATCAAATAGATCTCATGAATCTGGGTGTAAAAATAATTATTTAATTTATTCAAACTAACACTTACAATTTTATGCTTAATATTTATTTCAATTTATTATTTGAATTTAAATAAATATCTTTTTTTTTTTAATTTTTCACTTTTTAAACTGATTCACAAGAATCTGGAAACAAACTAAAACGAAGTATCCACTGAAACTTGAATTCAAGGCAATTCAAAAATAAAACTAATCAACAAAATCAATTAATTTATATGACGAGATGAGAAATGAATTGTAACAAATTTCGTAATCGATATTTTGAAAATGAAGGACTGATTTTAAACTATTAGAACTCAAAAAAAAAAAAAAATCTCTTTGATAAAATAAATATTAAAAAAAACCTCTAGTAATCGTTAGCAAGGATTAAATGAGACTAATGTTTACAGTTTTTAGTGTTTTTAATAAAATTCATGCTATTTATCTGAGAATGGGTGGTTATTTCGATCCTTAATATGTTTTATTTCACGAGAGACCACGTATATATTAGTTTAATTTTTCCTTGATTCACAATACTATTGTACAGAATTACATCACTATACAATCTGTCAATCACATTGACTTCAGTACTACTACAACATTAATGTGCGAAATATGTTCACAATTTAAAATTATTACATTTAATTATTTGAGACATAAGAACAAATTCTCAAAGCGCCCGCAACTTTTCTTCTTTGCTAGCTTTATGAGTCTTATGTAATTATAAAGCCTTTAACCTCTGGAATCTTTTTATTCTTTTTAATTGGTAACTTAAGTAAATATCCAAAAATTGTTTTCAAAAGTATTTTTTAAGTTTTTATTCAAAATTGTTAATTTTTTGTGGTGTAAAAAATGAATTCTTAACGCATATTTATTGAAATTTCAACATTACTCCTTCCATTTTGATAAATCAACAACAGGAATCTGTGAACACGGGACGATTGGATTTCTAAAAATTAAAAATTAATTAACATTTGACTTTTAAATTAAGGTAAATTTTCAACTTACTCATGCTCATCATCTATGTCAAATGCCTTTTTCTGTACTCTGGTAACATTATTTGAATTGTCGCAGAATAATCGTGCAAAGCTTGATTTCCTGATTTCAGCCAATTGTGGACGCGTAAATGCCACTTCTGGATCTCCAGACTCAAACCAATATCGATCAGTCACTCTTGTGTTGTAAAATTGTTCAATAAATATGCACAATAAAGTTGGACCTGACAGAGTTGCATTGTCGACAATTTTTTCAAGAGATCCACCAACGGACAACTCGACATCCTCAAAACTTTCGTAAACTTGCTTTAGCTTCTCAACATCAGCTTCTGGTATCAAATCCAAGTAATCTTCCCAATTTTTAGCTCTTTTCAGTTTACAATGTTCTCTAAAATCATTGTAACGTGCAACACCATGATCACGACCTCTTTGAATATCCACAGCTCTCAAATCATCACCATAACTTCTCTCATGTTTGAATAAATAATCAAGAATTTCAGTGTCGTAATTAGCATCAGTCAATTGAGATTGCTGGGTAACTAGACCACGACCAAGATTGTCAAAATGTTCTTCTATTATCCTTGGTTTATTATAGTAATCACTCAATGATATTTTAGATATGATCTCACGTGATTCAGTAAGAAGTCTGAAATAATTTGACATAAATTAACCATTTTATTTGATCCGCAATTATTGCAAATACTTACTCTAAATGTCCCTCAATCTGTGTATGGAAGAATCTATAAGCAGCATTAGCATGCTCATTAAATATTTTTGGCTGCAGGTTGGGATTATAGTCATTGACATATTCATCCCCACTATAGTGATAAATCATTTTTTCATCGAGCATATTTTGATCACCTAAGAAGATTGTGAGCCATTCATAATAAGACACATATTGATACTGTGCAATGTTGATGCGTCGAGCTTCCTGATACAATTTTTCATCATCCCAGTGTGGATTAATCTCAGAAAGTTTCCTGGCAAGTCTATTGTGTTCACGAAGATAATAAACTTGTATGATTGTCAAATGTGGATTCTGATTGATTCGATCATCACTGCTTACATAACAAAAGTCCTTTGATGAATCAATGAAGCAATCTTTACTAGATTTTGTGTTATGTGGTGGAAATTCATATCCATCTTTAAGTGAAGTTTTCATCAGGCCATTTTCATAGCTTCGTAAAGCTTTTTCCTGCTCAGGTGTACTTCCATAAAGAATAGATAGATCCAAGAAAACTGTTGGTGTTGAAATTTGAGAAACTGCACCTTGAACCTTCTTTGCTGGACAATCTAAATCAGCATCGTTGACATTTCTAATGAAATGCATGCACTGAACATCTTGTGGAGCAAGAAACAAATCGTCTTTTGGAACTGAAATTGCATCACACTTCTTTACACTTTGATCATACTTATTTTTATGAGAGCAGCATGATTTTGATGTTGCTTCTAATCCAAAACTCATATCGTGAGCCATAATCTGTCCAAACTGCATCATAGCAATCGTATATTCAGGATCTAGAACGCTCTTTTCTGTGTAAATTTGTTTTGAAATTAATCGAGGACTGGGAAGTTCATGACCAGTCACTGATTTCTGAAAAGTTGAGATTCCATCTCCATATTCAGCATTTAAAATTCGTGAAAATTTTGAATAAGCAATTCCCCATAATGAATGATTAACATTGTTGCAAGAGCCATCGATTGTTCGATACTTTGATGGTTGACAATGTGGTTTGACACGATGCATTTCACAAATGTTTTCTAAAAAAATAATATAAATAAAATTAGTTAATTATTGGTTAACTAGAATAATCCCCCTAAAAGCATGGTGGAAAGAAATTAATTTAACAATTCGTCGGGCTAATATTGGTATTTATAAAATAACAAATATATCTCAAAAAATTTCACAATTTTGGATAAAATAGTTTTGCTTGGAAATTTGATGTTTTTGAAAAAGGGACGGAGTTTAGATCGGAATGATAAAAGACAAATGACTTAAATTATGTTATAAATTGTATAATTGTGTAGTTCAGCAAATGGCCATTAAATATCAATTAATTAAACATAGGGTTCGACAGATATGCTGTAGTTTTTCATCCTAATATAATTTTCTCAACTTTTCTTCCCATAATAAGAGAATTGAATGAGAAAATTGCATTTTCTTGGATTTTCATCTTAATATCAGTTAGTTAACACTGAAAAACACGGTTTCTAGAGCTATGTGAAAGATAAACATTGAAAAATCAAAAAAACAGTATTAATTTGTATGCAAACAAAAATGCATACATATGCATATATATGCGCATATATGCACGAATATGCGCATGCAGTTTTGACGAACCCTAATTAAACAGAGATTAAAATGAATCTTTATGAATTTGTCGTTATTTCATTCTACATTTTGAGAGTGTGTGAAAAATATTGACTAATAATAAGCATTTCACTTAAATGGTTTTGAAACAAGTTGATCATTCAATTCAAAATCAGAAACCAGAACAGGGTGACTATGGGATAATTCCCAATTTAAAAAAATATCCGGTCATTCATAAATCAAAATAATCATTAGATTAGTGACTTTCAAAACTATTGTATTGTAGTTTTCTATTAGAAGTCACATGATTTCTTACCTTTCAAATCTTCACTTACAGGTGAATCATCTTCATTCTCCTGAACTTTTTTGGCTCTCCATTTGCCTTCTACTGACAGAGCGAATAAAACTGTGAAATAATTTAATGTTGATTCATTTATTTAATTATATGAAATTTCAAATTTGCGGCATTTAACGATATAGATTGAGAAGATTGACCATAATGATGATATTCCTGAAACACCATTCATTTGGGGCGGTTCATGTATTACGTATCACAACAAATTATTTTTTTAGCACCAAGAAAATTTATTTGGATTATGATAATCTTAAATCTGGATTCTTTCTTAAGACTTTTCGTAAAATGTAAATGTTTTTATTTAATAATTTCTAAAAATTTCAAATCATGGCTCTATATTTAGCAGAAATGATCAAATCAAAACAAAAATTTTACCCGTGAATATTTATAATAATGTATTAAAAACAACTTCTTGTTAAAATATATTATTGAACAATACATGAGCAAATTTGTATAATTGGATAAAATACAGACTCACATATCATATGTTCACAAACGACTAAGTGTGTTTGTAAGAAAACAAATGTAATTTTGATAATATGCAACACAGTAACATATAAAAATGAAATCAAAACAAAAAATTATGCAAGACAGTCGGCATCTCCTAATTTAATATGTAAATTTCACTGGTTTGGTATTTAAAGGATTTGTTCTGGGAATTTAAAAGTCAATAAAAATAAAATAAGATGAATTTAGCACATTTTGTTTTTGTTGACTGTCAAATGCAAAATCCTGCATGAGTTGGCAAAATAATTACAAAAATATGTATAGTAACTGGTTATTGATTATATTTTTATTTAAATTTGACAAAGGAAAATATCAGATATTTTATTAATCCCAGAATAAATTATAAAATTTATGTATAAAAGCAAAATTAATCGCAGAATTTTTTCAAATTTTTAATCTAATTTTTTTAAATTTTGTTCTTTGAATATTAAATTTATTTGCTTTATAGGCATTCATAATTAAAATTAAACTTTTAAAAAAAATTCACAATTTTTAAGATTTTGAAATATTGAATTTTTAGTAGACTCGTAATTTTAAAAATTCTTTTTTTTTCATTAGGGTAAAAAATATAATTTCTTGCGCAAAATGCAGTTGAAATTTTTAAATGTCCATAACTTTTGAACGGAAGCATGAATTTTACCATACAAAGTTTAAAAAAAATACGAATTTCGTGAATTTTCAGATTCCGTAAGAAAAATATTTTTAGGATGCTCGATTGCTTCAAAAATCGATCATTTATACTGTATATAATTTCTTGTCAAAAAATATAATTTCTTGCGCAAAAAAAATAATCTTGCGCAATTTTGGACAAGTAGGCGATGTAATTGACGACACAAAACTTCAATTTTGACGATTTATCCTACTATCTTACATTTTTTTGCTTTCAAATGGTTTGATTTATTTGATTATTTTAAAAAATTTTAGAGGTTGAAACGCGAAAAAATTGCCAAAACAAAATTTTATTCGTGCAATGGACAAGTAGGCTAGCACAAAAAAATTTTGTTGTGATAATTTTTTCGCATTTTCAACCTCAGAAATATTTTAAAATGATCAAGAAGCATCCTTAAACTATTTGGAAGGAAGACATCGTCGTAAAAGAGGGTAAATAATCAGAAAATTGATGTTTTGTTCCGTCAAAATTAATCGCCTACTTGTCCAAAATTGCGCAAGAAATTATATTTTTTTTGCGCAAGAAATTATATACAGTATAAATGATCGATTTTTGAAGCAATGGAGCATTAAAATTATTTTTTTCAAAAAAATTCACAATTTTTAAGATTTTGAAATATTGAATTTTTAGTAGACTCGTAATTTTAAAAATTCTTTTTTTTTTTTCATTAACATTTTTTAAAATATAAATATTTAACAAGTATTCCTTATTGATTTGGTTTTGTTACTTTAATTTATAAACATTGAATTAAACTTTGTTTACAGTTTATTTTAACTTTTTTTTTTAAATTTATATGATCTAATTTAAAAATGTTAATTTTTAATAACATTCGAAAAATGATTTTTTAATTTTATTTTATTAAATTACAATTCTTTTCAATAATTTAAATCATCACCATTTAAATCGAAAAACCAAGCATTAACTCACCGCAAACAAAAACAAATAAATAAACTTTCATTTTTCTCTTAAATCTTCATCCAAACAACTAGAGATCAAAAAGTAAACTGAATGATTTTTATACAAGATCGTAAAACAAAATAATACACGAGAGACATGATTGTCTTTTGCATATTGAACACAATCAAAGATTATTATTGGTAAAAAGCACGTGTAAACAATTTAACACAATCTCATGCCGGGGAAAAACATTTCCGACTAAAAGAATCAAAGTAAAAAAATCACCATAAGGATCATCAAAGTGCATTACAGCAGCAGTTTTTTTTAATTGACTGATAAGTTTATTCATTATTTTATTTGATTTAATTAAGACTGATTGATTGAGATTTTATTTGAACAATTTTAATAATCCTAGCCAACAGGGGTGTATTTCAATAGCGATTTTTCCCTATTTTCCTGGAATAGGAACTCGGGTCATTTTTCTATCAAATTGTTTGTATGAATATAACAATGTTCATCAATCTATGATGATCAAGAATATAGAAAAATCTGCATAATGCAAAAAATAACTGCACAGTTCTAAAAGTGCAGCAACATCAAACGGATTAATCGTAAATCAGTGATCTTAGCAAGAAAACAATACTCAACAATACAAATATACAATAAATTTTCTTATGTTAAAAATTTAGCCTGTTAGAAGTTGTCGCACTTATCATATGTTTTGACATTGAAGGTGAATCTCAAATATTGTATTTGTATTGCGACACGTTTTTTTGGTTGAGTTAATTTCTTCTTATTTATTAAATTCTTCTTTGTGTAAATGTTTTCATTTTTAAGATTTTTTATAATAAACTAGAATAAAATCCTTCCAAGCATGGTGGGAAGAAAATAATTTAATGGTAAATCGGGTATCTATTAACACTCATAAAAGAATTAAATTCATGCATTGGGTTTAAATTTTTACAATTGACTTTTTCTATATAAATATTCGTTAAAGTAAGTTTTTGCCAATCTATAAATAAAGAAAAAAAAATATTTGCATAAAACGACATAAAATATCAATTTATCTCACCTAACAAAATCAAATTCAATACTTGAAATTTCTGCTTGAATCAGACACCAACAAGTCCATAGAAAATGAGATGCCGTCACAAATTTCTTAACATCTTCATAAAGCTTCTCAATTTCTAATTTACTAATGTCTTCCCGTCTATGAAACTCCTTTCAAGTAATATTTTAGCCATTTCATTTGAAAATCCTTATCTGGAAATCTTGAATAATCAATAGAACTGTCAGACGACGCTCCAGACATTTTTGCAAAGTGATTTCCAATATCAAATGCTTGCCAATTTGGTTCGGCATATTCAAAATCAATGAATGAAATTTTTGATGTGTCTGATGTGTAAAGAATATTTGAGAGAAGTAAATCGTTATGACAGAAAACAATTTGTGAATTTGTGGAACATAGGATATCCAATAGTGAGGAAAAGTGCGCACTTAATTCAGATTTTGATGGAAATAGTCTTGAAATTCTGTAAAAAAAATGTTTGAAAGTTTTACATTGAAAAATGTAAAAAAAAGTTCTAATTTACCTCGCATTAATCGCTTCATTCGTAAATTTTTCAGGTATCATTTCTAAATACTTTAATCCAACTCTTTTAATCATCGGTTCACAATTTAACTGCTCATTTGTTAAAGGAATTTGATGCATTTTGGCCATTTGAGTTGCAATCGTTTTCCAAATAGATGGTTCATAGACACTATTTGTATTTAAAATAACTCCAGGAATAAATTCATAACAAATTCCATTTAAAAAGGTTGCATAAATTTTAGGTGCAAATCCATAACGATTTAAAAGCTTCATATTTTTTATTTCAGCAATTCTGTCGATTAATATATCGGTTTTGTTTCCATTAATCCTGAACAATATCATTTCAGATACACTGGTGCAATACGTTCCAATTAATTTGTTCGTAATACCTTCGGAAAATACCTGAAAATGATCAACAAAAATTGAAATTGACTATTTTCATTGTTTACTGATATGAATTGTCAGTGGCGTATTCAGTAGAAGGGCGGGGCTTTGGAAAACCCTTTTCTCATTTTGAAAAGACATTTCAAAGGCATAAAATAAATGGAAAATACAAATAAATCAACTGTTATTCTTTTCATGTCCCTGCCTCAATTTTTCAACTATTTATTTACCTTAAAATTAATATCTCTTTCATCCCAGTTAGATCGAATTGTTTTTAAAATATTTAGAATACCTTCCTCAAAATTTTTTTCATCAATTTCCAATTTAAGTTCGAGATTCATTTTATTCAACAATTTACAGTAAAATACACTTTTCAGTTGGAACAACGCGAGAAGATTAAATGTATCTTTATCTTTTGTCTATTCTATGTTTGCCATAAGTTGAAAATGTATACAAAATGATTTAGAATATTTGAAGATTGATAACAACGAATATGAGAAGTTGGAGAAGCTATCGATCTGACTCGTGGCCATCACGTGGTTATCACTAATATACTGGCGAACATGCCGTGCCAAGACATATAATTAACATATTATATTAAAAGTCTTTTTATAAACCTAACCTGTAAAGTTGCAGCATCACGAAAAGGGTAGAACTAGTAGTTATATTTCTGGAAATAACAATTTTTGGATAGAATTCGGGGATCAGACTATAGAATTCACTGTCAATAACTAGGGCATAATAAGGATGGAATGACATTGAAGGCTTGGGCCACCCTGCTAGAGTTGAATTTTTTTTTCTACGATTTTTTAAAAGATAAATTGATCGACATCAAAGTGTCTACATCTCTGGTCGACATCAAAGAGTTTTTTTCTAACATGAAAAATTCCTGGATTTCTTGGATTTTTTATTTTTTAATTGTTCCTGAAATGTTTCTACATACTTTATATTGTTGTAAATATACGAATCTAATTTAATCTAATTAATAATTCAAAAGAAAACTAACGGCTAAAAAAATTCAAATTTGTTGTTGTAGCTTGGTCATTAATTTATGATGTCTTTCAAATATCAACTTTTTGTTATTTTTTTTATCCATTATCCTCAAACAATTTTAATTATTTTTATATGACTTTTAAAAAAATGTGGATTATTTTTTTTTAACTTGACACCATAACTGAACGTGCCCAATAAAATGTATGAATGTATTGGTGAAGTAAATAACAAAATTCTAGAACAAAATATTTTTACAAAAATAATAAATTAAATTTACAGAAATGAAATTGATTGATGAATAGTTATGTCTACAAAAAAAGTGTCGTATGCTTTCTGTGAAGATGTGGGAAACTTCCATTATGGGCAAGTATTATTAGTCAATACAGTTTAAAAATTATTAAATTGTTGATATAAAAAAAATGTTCAGAACCGGTCATCCAATGAAGCCTCATCGTCTAGCTGTTACACATCATTTAGTAATGAGTTATGGTCTCCACAAAAAAATGCAAATATTTCGACCTTACAAGTTAGTTTTAATTATTTATATTAAAAATTCTTCTGGATTTTTAATTTTATTCCTCAATTTTAGAGCATCAGCACTAGATATGTGTCGATTTCATGATCCTGAGTACATAAATTTTCTACAAAATACTGTACCGAAATCAGTTTCAATTCAAGATCGTAGACAGTTCAATTTGGGTGATGATTGTCCAATTTTCGATGGATTATTTGACTTTTGTGCTCTTTCTACTGGAGCAAGTTTAGAAGGAGCACAAAAACTAAATCAAAATCAATGTGATATTTGCATTAATTGGAGTGGTGGATTTCATCATGCAAAAAAATATGAACCATCTGGATTTTGTTATGTCAATGACATCGTTATTGCAATTTTAGAATTGTTAAAATATCATCCAAGAGTTTTGTATGTAGATATAGATATCCATCATGGGGATGGAGTGCAGGAAGCATTTTATACAACCGATCGTGTTATGACTCTTAGTTTTCATAAATATGGTGATAAATTTTTCCCAGAAGTTAGTGGATCAATGTATGAAATTGGCATCGATAGTGGACGATATTATTCAGTAAATGTACCACTGAAAGAAGGCATAGATGATCAAAATTATTTTCATATTTTTAAGTCAGTAATGACACATGTAATGGAATTCTATAGACCTACTGCAATTGTTCTACAATGTGGAGCTGATTCGTTAGCTGGCGATAGGCTGGGATGTTTCTCATTATCATTAAAGGGACATGGTGATTGCGTAAAGTTTGTAAAGGATCTAAATGTACCAACTTTAGTTTTAGGAGGTAAATTATTTCTTTATTTGACCGAAACAACTTGATAGCTGGGGTCGACTTCACTGATACTGATACCGGGTACGATATTGTACAGTATTACTTTACCAAACTACAATATTATTCCAGCATTCCATACCTTAATACTTTTAGAGACAAAAAATCCAAAAATAATTAAAAGCAAAATTTCTTGGAGATGAGTTTGACCCCAGAAACCCATTTCTGATTACATCCTGACTGTATTTTGAGTTTATATGATCAGATTTCTAATTTTCATTAACATAGGTGGAGGATATACTCTGAGAAATGTAGCACGATGTTGGACTTATGAAACCTCTCTGTGTGTCGATGAAGAAATTTCAAATATAATTCCAGTAAATATTTATAGTGAATTCTTCAAACCTGATTATGTACTACATCCAAATATTGAGAATGTAAAACAATTTCATTTCATTTTAAAATTAAAATTAATAATTTAATAATACAATAAATTTTAGTTCCGAAAAATAGACAATGCAAATTCGAAACAATATATAGAAGCTATAATCCAGCATACATATGACACTCTTAAAATGTGCCAACATAGTCCAGCTGTTCAGATGTTTGATAGTCCTGCAAATGCATTGATTGATGAAAAAGAAAGACGTGAGGAGCCAAATCCTGACGTACGGATGAGTCAGCAAGACTATGATGATCTAATTGAAAAAAATAATGAATTTTATGAAAAAGATAATGATGTGATGTGATCTGTAACTAAATTTCTAGTCGAAAAATATTTTAATAAAGTTCAAAATAATTTTATGTTACTAAATATTGTTTGATTGATCAAATTAGCTCGTTATTTTATTTATTAAATTAATGTCAATGACTTTTGACTTCTTACACATATCACAAAGGAAGTCAGAAAAGCAAGTAATAATTGAATAAACTGTGTAAATTGAGTTGTCCATCTCCTGCTGTGAACTTAAAATTGATAAAAATTTATAAATTGATCGCGGAACTAATTTCGAAGATTTTGATAATATTTAAAATCATTTCTAATTTTTGTTGCGATTTTATTCTGTAAAAAGTTTAAAAAATTAAAAACGCATTTTTTTATCCAAAAATTTATGTTTTAATTAAAAACTTCAACATTTAAAGTAAAAAAATCGTTCAAGCGGAAGTTTAAACTTTAAAATTCATCTTTCTTGTGTAAATTTTTTTTCAATTCTGGAAACAAAGTTATAGTTTTATTCACATGTTCCATTATTTTAGCAAATGAAGGTAACATGGACCCAAATTCACATTTACAAGTCAACGGATTCCATTTTAATGAATGTGGACATTCATTTTCAAGAACATTACAAATACAACTGCAGCTTGAATAATCAAAATATTCGTAAATCGAGCAAGCAATCTGATCTCCTGTGATATTGCATTTACATTTGCAGTTGATATCATCCCATATGTGTGCGCCCTTATCTCCAATTATTGAGCAATCTAACGTTGTTTCACATTTGCATTTTCCTTCTTTTTTAAACCATTGTTGTTTGCCTGAACATCCTTGAATTTGATGATACATACATTTTGTACAATCTGAATCTGGATCAACGATAGTTCCATTTAAACATTGAATTTTTGGATTTTTGCATTCACAATGACAAGTTTTAGGATTCCAGATTGTCTTACTTAAATCGCAATTTTTTTTAAGTTCTTGATTACATTCACATCCACATGTTAAGTTGTTGAATACATCATGATCAGGACATTTGATTTTTGGACATTCACAACTGCATGAATTAGGATTCCATACAAATGGAGCATCGCAATGTTTAAAATCTTTACAGAGACAGGAACAGTCACTCTTGTTAAAAACCATATTTACTGGACATTTTATTTTGTTTGCGCAAATGCAGTGGCAAATTTCTGAATCCCAAACTGAAAAATCAAATTTAAAATTATGAGATTTATTAAATTTTGTTAAACCCTACCTTTTCCATCGCAACATCCTCGTCGATTTTCGAGACATATGCATGAACATGACTGTTCATCCCTAGAGATTATTTAAAAAATTAATTTTAGTAGTTTCACATGATGAAGTTTAAATTAATAAAAAAACTATCAGGTGACTCGCAAGGAAGGATTACATTAGGTTTGGTTATTCTATGGGATTTAATAAAAGTTAAAACTTTTTAAATTCCATACTTGTAAATACTGTTAACATAACTTTAGGATATACTTTAAGAGTCTCATACATTCAAGGTTATTCTAAGCTAGTGTTGTCCAAACTTTTATGTGCCACGGCACACCTTAGAAGTAAACTATGACCAAAATTACAAAGTGCATCTCGGAGATATCTAAGTATGGTGCGGTGCACAGTGTGAACAACTCAAGCTCTTGAAACTCATCAAATCTAATAAAAAACTTAAACGACAATTTTTACCAATACTGATATGATGCACACTTCTTTCTTTCTTTGCAACTGCATGCACATTTCTTCGTGTCCCACACTTGGGGTGGATTACATGGATTACACCCATCTCTGCATTCACATTGACATGTTGTATCATTAAATCGACGATAGTTACTACATTGTGTTATTCCTTTGTTTGAACAAACTGTCGGTGACGTTTTGTTTACTTTTGATGTAGTACTTTTATTTGTACTTACAGAACCAGATGCTGTTGAAGCTTGATTTTTTTGTTAAAGAAAGAAATAATTTTTGTTACTAATTATTCTATTATTTTGGGGCATTTTTTTCTTTAAAAACACAAGTAAATTGTCTAAAAGGAGTGGGTGGGATGAATGTGGTCGCATATACTTTTGCCAAGACACTACCGAACTAGACGTTGTCTTTATCTACAGCAGTGTTGTCCAAACTATGTGCCGCCAAATTATTTTTTGGAAATGTCAGGAACTGTATACCGAGTGCAGTTTCTTACCACCAAGGTATGCGGTTTCGGTCGTGGCTTACTAACAAAGTGTGCGGTTTGGGTTGTGGTTTTCCACCATGGTGTGCTATAGCACAAAAACGTTTGGACAACAAAAGTCTAGAACTTTGGTACCCTTTGTTTTTTTATGAATGCACTATTTTACGCGAACACACAAACCGAGTTGGTATAATTAGAAACAACGAGAAAGTACCCGAATCCGCCTAGATTTTCCCTATAGATTTTTGAAACTCTAACAAAAATTCATTGAATTTTAACAGATTTTTTTCTTCTTATGTTTTTTTTATATTCAAAATTTAAATAAGCATTCCATAAATTTAACAAAAATCTAATCGAAAATTCAATATTTTTTTGCAAAAATTTTTCCTCAATTTTAATAATTTACCAACAAATGCCAAAATACAAATAATTATGAAAACTTTCATTTCGAGTGTTTAGGTGTAACTAAATTTTTTTGCTACAGTTGACTTTCCGCATATATAAAAAGAAATTGTCATCATTTCGACACGTCGATATTTTCTTATTGGCTTATTATAATTAATAAAATAAGAGAAATGTCTAGGAATACCAGCACAGTCATTTCAAACTTTTGTGTTTGTGATTCTTAAACAACTGAATAAAATGTTTTATTCATTCTCTGTTTTAAACATCTTTTTAGGATTTTAAGGAAAAAAATACTTTTATAAATAGAATTTATTGATCTCTTGATACAGCACTAAAACTTAATACTAAGGATTGAAAATTGATTTTTAGTATTTCAAATCAGTTACGGGTGGAGTAGTCAGGATAGTAACTTTTTTCATTTTTAAACAAAAACAACACTTTTTTTTCATTGTCTTCCAGTGTTTTACAATGTTTTCGAAGTGTTTGAAGACGTTGTAAAAGTTAAGTTTCTTGAATAAAGTGTAAATTGGTCGTAACCGTTGAAATTTTTAAATTTGTATTAATTATGGTGAATTGGACTTTACTGGATCACGTTTTTAGATCGGTAAAGCAATCTGGATCTTGCTGAACCTTGTTTTTTTATACCAGAGAAGTGACTTGGACCCTACTAGATCATGCTTTTAAGATGGGCAAGGTTAAAAACCTTTGACAAACTTCACTTTGTAAAACAAATAGAAAATTATGCAAGATGAAATGCAGTCTTTTAAAAACGGACACAGATAATTTCTATACATAAAGATTTAAATCCGCTTAGGATTCAAAAAAGATAAATATAAATTAAAAGAAATTTACTTATGAATGCTTTATAAAAGCTCATCACTTCCTTGCAACAATTTAAGTACAAAAAGCTTTTTCATTAACAAAAAGAATTATTATGAATTGAAGCTCCTATAAAACCCCAAAATAATTACACGTATCCAGCATTTAATTTTGTGAAATTCTCAAAGTAACACACCAAAAACTAATAAATTAAATGAATAAATTCATAATCTTTGTCATACTTATGACAGTTTTGTCATATGTCGAGTGTGGAAAAATAAAAAAGTGTTTTCAACTGTCAGGATGTGATCCTAAATTAAAAAATACATGCAATGGAACATGGATCAATGAAACTTGTGAATGTAAATGCATACAAAAAGAGGCATGCAAATTAAATCATATTTTTAATACGCAAACATGTCAATGTGAATGTCAACAAGACCCGAAGTGTCCTAGCGATCGATGGATTAAAAACCAATGCAAGTGTCTGAAAATTTCAGCAAGAAGGTTTCCAAAAATTGCACAAGATTGAAAAACAAACTGTTATGCTTTAAGAAATTGAATTGAACAAAAATAGTGTATATAAATAAAATATAAGCTTAAGGAACTCAAATACGTTTTTTAAATATTTTATATTATTAAATTGTATTTTTCTGACATTTCCATTCATTTGTTAAAATTATCTATTTTTAAGTAAATACAGAGTTGAAGAACTTGGTTAACTTTTATATGAAATAATTGACTAGGCTTCATATAAAACTTGTGTCTATTTTAAGCTCTGAATACATTAAATTCGGTGAATAAAGCTGTTTATGGAAACAAGCCTTTATTTCTGTTTTAACTATCTGTTTTATTGACTAAATATCATTTATATTATTGTGTCCAGAAAATTCATTCATTTCAAAATTAAAATTTCACGAGAAAATGATTTGATTTTGTAAAATTTTCTGATTAAAAATAGTTAACTAATTAAATTTATGACGCTACATAGTTATATGTCGAATCAATGTGAGTGCAAAATTAGTAATATGGCCTAAGTTTTGATCAAGTTTTGATCTTATAGAACGTGGAATTTTCGGAATGAATATTGTTTAAATAAAATTTACTCTTCATCGATACGGCTCCTTATGTTTGCTGAAATTTAAGCGAATTGTAAAGTCAGAATTTCTAGTACATTAAATTACTATTTTTTGCTTTAAAACTACTTACACTTCGTTGGCAGTACAAATCAATTTAATCCATGACCTTCCAGAAATGTCTTCTCAAGTTGAGTCTATCGCTGGTCTCCACTTACTGTTTCCAGATTTCGAGTGCAATACTATTTTGACCGACAGCTTCTTTTCATCGAGATCTTTTGCCGCTCACATGATTGTTTTTTATAACTTGCATTTATTAGATAGTTGTGCAAATTATAAAGCTACTAACAACTGCTCCTGGAGTTATTGATATTTTTTGATATTATGTGCTAACCCTGAAAAATTAGTAATTTTTGAAGTTTCCAAAAAGCAGTTTTTACTTAATTTTAAAATTGCTTTTCAATTGTCAAACAGCAATTTATTGTGTTTTTTTTTTTTTTGCTTCAACTTCTAGAAAAATCCTTAAAACAGCTTTTATTGCGTCATAAAGTCATGCGTATTTTTCGTGTCTTAAAATAAAGACTTCATCACACCTGAGTCTAGTGTCGCTGGTTGTCAAGTAACTAATATAAAAAAACAAATGTATTTTACGAACATTTGTCGTACTCAATCTACTTACATTGTGCGGTCTCTTTTCAATACAAAACATATTTTTGTATGGAGACACATCAAGAACAGAAGATGGAGCTTATTTTCTGAAATATTGACTTTTTATATTTATACGTAAATTAAATGCGTTCTAAACTATTTGCAGGAAATTCTAAACTATTAGCAGTAATTAAATGCTATTAATTTAGATTATAATACCTACTCGCATCGCTGAAATCCTTTTGTATCCAGTGATATTACAAAGTAGTAACTGTTTTCTAGCTGCAGTATTCTGAATCTAGTCAAGTATATTGGCTGGCAAGCACATCAACTATTTTACTAATATTTTCACGATTCACAATGTTCGGTTTACACATCCCTTATCTTACATCACGGTACAGGAGTCATTCACAAAGGCTTATTCAGGAAAGAAACACACATAAATTTGAAGATATAACCATCTTTTTAAAACTAACCCCTCCACTAACCCTTAACTGCCTTTAATCATTCACATATTATTAAAATTCTATTAAAAAATAAAAATGTTTCTTAAAATCATTACAATTCCTTTTAAATATTTTTATTCATAATTTTATTATTCTATTACACATACATAACTATCATGATTCATGACGATTATCAATGTTGCGATATTATTTCTTAGATGTTTTCTGTTTATTTTTTCTTCTTCTTAAATTTCGCTTTAGATTATTTTTATAATTTAGTTGAATCTCAGGGAGAATAAAATTTGAGATATTTTCATTTAGACAAAATTAAACAAATTGTTGATGTAGAAATTTTTTGAAAATAATTGTCTAGATCAACAATTCATTTTGATTTATCCAAGTTGCTGTCATCCTTTCTATTAATTTAGAATTTATTTTTTTATAATATTTTTTCTTAAAGAATCTTGAGAATTATGTAAGTATGCTTTGAGTGGATTATGCACAAAAATTATTTTCATTATTTTTTTTCTATAAGAAGAGGACAGGAATATTCTTTATACGACCATTATGATTTTTTTTGAAAATTTATCTTTGAGGTGAGAAAAATTCATATCATTTGCACATTCATGTGACTAAATAAGCTATAATTGATCAAACAACTTTGACAGAACTCCATTGTGGAGGCGACTCTAATACATAGTTTTTTGAGTCCAAACATGCATATGTTCGTATTTTTATTGATTTCAAACTTAAGGCTTCCAAGAATCTGCAAGTGATACGGAGCTTTTGGAAAATTTGTTTCGTTTTTATAATAAGTCTCAAATCATTAAACACAGTAATCCTTGATATCAGAACTCGAAATCGATTCGGATTTTGTATGGAAAAGTGAACCAAATCGAATTTGAACTCTGGTTTATAACCATGAATATATTTAGATTATTAAGGAATGAGGCTCAATAAAATCGTTTTTTTCTCTTGATTCTGAATAATTTGTATCTAGTTTATTACAAAACATTCTCACAAAGCTCACAATTGTAAATATATCTTCACACAATCATACGCTTTTCAAAGATATTAATCTGGCCAAGCATAATGTTTAGATCAAAAAATTATAAATTAAATTTTTTGATCTGAAAATTCTTCTTGTTCAGATTTAGGGATTGTTTATAATTTTTTTTATCAACTACCTCAGCAATTTTTTAATTAAAGTTTTTTTTTAATATTTTCCATTTTTAGCTTATCTTCTTGAAAATGAAAATTAAGTTATTAGCTCTGTTTTAAAAAAAAATCGATAATTTTTTGAAATAATTTAGAATAAATAACTCAGTTGCAAAAATGAAAATTCAAAATTAACTTGAAAAATCTTAATATAATTTTTTTTTCATATGATAAAAAATATTTATAAGTTGACAGTTAAAAAAATAAATTTAAAACTAAAATTTGATTTTCAATTTTCAAGAAAGAATTTTCAGCATCGTATTATCCATAAATATTTTCATTAATTACGATTTATTTAATGCAATAGACAGTCAGATGGAATTATTAATTATTTTTGAATTTTGTTTTAAATAAAAATTAAAACATTGAAACTTTTGTTGAAAAAAAAATTATTATTTCTTTACCTTTTTAAATCATATTTTTTCATGAATTTTGTCCAAACAAAGCTCAATTGTTTGCTTAAATTTATAAAAAAAGTGTTCTCAGTAATGTTTCGTGTTCTTTTCGAAAATCAAATAAAACAGTTGTTTGCAAAGATTAAATATACCTTTAAGCTTTATAAAAAAAAGTTAAAAAATCTGATTTAAATTTTTTTTTTAAAAAAATTTGACTTAGTTTTTTTGATAAAATCTAAATTCATTAATTTAAAAATTAAAAAAAAATTTAAACTGGTAAGTCATATTAGTTCAAAAACTATATAATTGGTAAATTTCAAAAATTTAATTCATTACTAAGAACAAATTTTTTCAAAAATAAATTAAATAAACTCAACAAAAATTTTTATTTTAATTTCAAATATTTTTATTTCAACTAATTGTTTTTTTTTCTTTGTTAAATTAATTAAGCAGCCTAAAACAAAAATTTGTTCCTGATTTCAAGTTTACATGAGAAAGAATCATGATCTTTAATTTATTTTATTACTAATCGTATTTGTTTCAAAAAGCAAAATAAGTAGTTTGAAGTCATTCTTTAATGTCTATAAATTTCAATCCAATATAAAAGTTGTAATTATTTCAGAAAGATCTCGAAAGTCAAAAAATTCTCTTTTTTTCTGAAAGGAACATAAATGAATAATCGAGCATGAGATCATAGTGATGTCATGTTGGAGTTGGATTTGTGCACAAATTTAATTCCAATCTGACTTTATTCTAAACTCATACCGAATTATTCATATTTGTGGAATTCAGTTTTTTGTTATTCTTACTCTCATTTCGCGTCGTACTTATCTTCACTTACAAATGCAAACGAATTAATTCTTATGAATTTTACAATAAGCAGTATCTATGTCTTAATGATTATACAATATATAGACTTAAGGACAGAGTTGTTGGATACAATTTGAGGATTAATAAGTGAATTTATGTGGTAAAAGCCGGTTGTACTTAGAGCACTTGTGCCAGGACTGAATCAAGCACTTAGTCAGATTCACGCAGGGTAAATCATTGATTTTTGCAAATTCACTTAAAATCCCTCAAAATTCTGCCCAATCATTTATATTTCATCAATTCGTTTTCTGTCGACAATTCTAAAATCCATCGGAAACTTTTTCCTACTTTCACAATAAATAGTTTCCAACTCCTACAATTCGACATCACAAAAAAATATTTAAAAATGAAGTCACAAAATTCATCTTATTAATTTTATTTTGCATGAGAAAGAAAAGCTAATTAACCCGTCATATTCATAATATAAATATGTTTGTATGTATGTGTACGTAAATTGAGAAAAAATGAAATTTTAATGCGTAACACGAAATGGAATGAACACTTGACTCCGCTCAATAAAGCTCCACGTCTTAGGCTGTGGCTTTGTAACAGCATTACTAATTTTATCGTCCTGTCTCAAAGTTCTATTCAATTCAATTAGTTTACGTTGTGTAGCCATGACATAACGTTGGGCATTTATCTTTCTCATATTAAATGTATTCAACGCTAATGGACGTGGTTGTGTTGTATACCAATTTGATGCTGTCAATTGTGTTGATGTCTCTGCTTGTGGTTCCTTTAAAGCAGGCTTTAAAACTTTTAGATCTTTCAAATCAATTTCCGTATCAATTTCTGCCTCCAATGGCTTCATGACAAATGATCCATCAATAATTACAGCTGGTGACGGTGTTACAATCCATACAGATGGTGGTGCCTCATTTGTTGTTGTAATTGGCGCTAGTGGCGGTGGTGACGATGACATTATAATGCGACAAGTTGTCGGTGCTGCTGATGCAGTCACAATTGTCTGTTGCTGTGGAACAGAAGTGCTAACAACAACTGGTAGTGGCGGTTGCAATACCGGCGGTGCTAACGGTGTTGATTGGAATGTATCTGTATTGTTGGTAACTATTTGTGGAGCTGATGTTGTAACAACTGAAATTGGCTGTTGTGGTTGTGAATGTTCCATTGTCTTACGCTTTTTACGACGTGGTTGTGGACTGTTACTTGCACTTGATGATTCTGATGGTGCAATGACTGTTGTTGGCTGTGGAGTTATTGGAACTTGAATTGGCGGCGGTGGTGGTAATGGCGGTTGAGGCGGTACCTCAATTTGCATTGGAACTGCATCATTTGAATTATCTGATGGTGTTGATTTCCTTTGAATATGACGATGTCGTTTTTGTGACGTTTCAGTCGATTGAGAACTTGATAATGATGACTTTTCAGTATGCTGTGTGACTGAAATCTTCTCAACTGCATCCTTAATCTTCTCAATCTTTTCGACATTTCCATATTTGTCTGGAATCTTTTCTAATTTAACCATTGGATCATGTCGCATGTCAATGTGACGCTTTAGTGCCGTTGATTTAAGAATCTTACGGCAGTGTCGACATGTTACAATAGCAAATGGATCTGTTTCAGGACAGTAGCCATATAATGGAATGTCACGTCGTTTAAGACGAACAAATGAACCTCGATTGTGACGAATTTTTGTGGAAGTTGTTGGAAGAGCGAGTGGATCTTCATTATCAGTCTCATCATCACCTAAAATTTTAATACAAACTTTTAGTAAATTTATTTTAAATATTAAATTGCACAAAATTACTTGATTCACTCGTGAATGTCTCACCAAATGACTGCCATGATTTTCCTTTTAAACTACTCAATTTCATTCGAATTGAACTATTGATATTGTGCTGCTGCTGCTGCTGCTGTTGCTGCTGGTAATTTCCATGCATTTGTTGTTGGACATCCTGTCGATGAGATCGATGATAGTTGTTATACATAGTTGCATGATGACTACTTGTTGACGGTGAACATTGCTGATAATTGTTACTATTCGGATTGTGATATTGTTGAGAGGACAATGAATGAGCCATGCAAGAAGGAAAAGCTTCTTCTTTTTTACTTGATTAAAAGTCTTGTTCTCTTATTTATTAATTATTTCTGAAGATTTCCTATTTTTATTTTTTAGATTTGATCAAATTTGGTTTTTGGTGGACTTTTATTTTTCTCAGTTCTGTTAAGATGTCCAGTCTGACTAAAGTTGCATTGATTTTTTTTAGTTTTTGATAATTTTTGTGTTGATCAGATTTCAGTCAAAGATGATGAGATAATTAGTATAATTTTTAAATTTTAAATGTCGATTAGCTGCTTTTTCAATTTAAATCTGAAAAGATGATTTTTAAAAATTGAATTAATTTTCTAATTTATTGATAGATTTTTGCATTTTACTTTTTTCTCTTTAAATTGACCTTTTTATATAGTTTTATTAAAATTTTTAATATGAAGCAATTATCTACTTAAAATGCTAAAATGCTGCTCATGAATCGTTCTGAATTTCAAGCCAGTAAATGATCAAGTGTTTGATGTGCTTGCAGAATATTCATAATAATCATTGCAATAATCATTATGGTTTTCAATACTGATGAATATAATCTATATAATACTGGTAGTGAAATTCCTAATATTCATGGATATTTTCGGGCAATTTTACTAAAGTTACGTTTAAAATCTACAGCCCCAAAGCCTTAACAACAATCTAATTGAAAAAAATGCACAAATTACTTAATTTATCACACAATCATCACATTAGTATCTTACGTCAATTCTATTGTTTTGCTGAATTCCAAAAAAAAAGTTCATATCAACGAGAATTAAGCATATAAAAATAATCAAAATCAGCTGATTCATTCAATTTCATTTGCTGACTGAATCTGCAGTATACTTTAAAATCTTTAACTGAAAATGACTCATGTGCATGTGAGAGAAAGAGAGAATTTTTTTTGGCAAATATGATATGATAACGAATTAAGTGAGAGGATTTGCACACAAAAAAACGGAGTTACATGAGAATAAAACTAAATCGATGGATATAAAATTTTCATTCATGACTCATGAATAAAATAAAAAAAAAATACAGAAATATCGTCTCATAGAATGCACAAGTGTGTTGAAAAATTATGAATAAATTTTAAAATTCAATATTTTAATAAAATCATTCTAAAGAAATTTCAAAAAATTTTAAGAAACTAAAATTTATAAAACTCAAAATTTAAAAATTTGTAAAAAAAAGTAAAATTTAAAAAATGAATTTGAATTAATATTTGAATATAAAAGTCGTTAAATGCGAATGCTGTGAGCAATACATCCGAAAAAAATTATAAACATTTAACTTTACTTACAAAAACACTCATTTGAATTCTTAGTAATAAGCACTTGAAAAAGTTGAAATCTAATATCATCGTTTGTGAATATTATAAACAAGTAGCTTCTGGTAAAATTGCAATATAAGTTGCTGGAAAATTATTAAACAATGAAATTTGAGTACACTTTATGAAAACATATAAGTTGGAATTTAGTTCTTATTTTCTTTTTTATACTGTGTTAAGCATCAAAATTTAAAGAATTAAGGAAGTAATTGATTTTGATTCAAAACCTAACTCCCTTTTCCTAACAATTATTTTATGAAAATCTTGAAAGCATTTGCGTCTTAGCTTTAACTTTAATGAATTGTAAATAAACAAAAGGATATCGAGTGTAGGATATTTTTTGTGTAGGCAAAAGGAAAAAAACAAGTAAACGTCTAACAAACAATTTATTTTTAACCATCTTCAAGTAAAACTTGACTCAAATGCAATAAGAAATAACACAGAAATAAGTACATCATTTAATTTGGATCAATTTTATATGAGATTGATGTTAATGGCTCAAAATAGAATGTTTTTCCTAGATGGTCGCTTTGGGCATCTGTTGTAATGAAGCATCAAATTCTTGATAAAAAGAAAGAAACGTGAGTGAAAAGTTCTTAACTTCAAAAGTTGTATGCATAGTTTTAAGGACGAAAAATGTCATTTAGATGACATTAGTCACTAATAAAACTTCAAATGACGTAAAATTCTAATCTAGATCCATGTTTTGTGAAATCAAACTTATACCGACCAGGAACCGGAATTTCTTCAAGAATTTTTGAATGGGAGAAAGAATGTTTGTATATCTGATAGAAATTCCGAGAATTCCATTGTTTTTAAGTGAACGACTCTTTATTAGTATTTATAAAAAAAATGTTAGTCCTGAGTAGAACAGGCTGCAATCAGTCGACTTTATGTCTAGCTCTAAGCTTGACATTACTAAAACATACCATTACAGTCGAGTTATCGCAGTCTGTTCCAATCGAGAGTTTTGACTAATAAAATTGCAATTGAAATAAAAAACAATTTTTTTTTTCCAAATACGTAGAAATTCAAAAGAATTATTAACAAAAATAAACAAAACAACAACAGTTTTAAGATTTATTAAAACCAAACATCAGAGCCAAATAGCAATAAAAATTGAAAATGACGTAAAAGAATTCTCAAAATAGATTTCAATACCAAAACGCAATATTATATCCACTAAAATTAGAATTTTAATCTATAAAAAATTCTGATCAGCATTCAACAGCCGACCAATGTAAAGCTAATAATGCAGATATTTCACAACTATTATCCCGTAACCATACGAAACAATAATGTCGAGCAGATTCTTTGTGGTTACAACTTTTTTTTTTCATTCAATTTTCCATCCTCGTGAGTACTGCGACTATATTTGTCTCGCTCGCACAATCAAGCACTTTTTAAGGTTCTCTCACAAAACCTGAAACTTTTTTCCCCTCTGAGAATATTTTCTGAAAAAAAAAATCATCATCTTCTTCTTCCGTCCATCCAAAAAGAAGACAGAAATTTACTGTATGACGAAAGAGATTTGATTACAACAACAACAAATCATCATTTGTGAATAGACAAAGAATCTCGAGGCAGACATGCTTGGCCATAGAGGGGGAGCAAAAATTATATTTCATCGGCTTAAATGACACGAGAGCAATGGACATGAATTTTAATTTTAAGTCAACTTTTGACCGGATTTTTATGAAAATTTTTATTAATGGAAAACTTTTTTTTTCTTAAGGTCAATTTGAAGGCGAAATTTTTTTCACTGGAAATTTTTCTCTGACTCACCTTGCGGAGTTTTTGAGGTTCTAAGCGAATTTTTGACGATTTACAAGAAATAAATTTCAATTTTTTTTTTAATTTCCTCACAAAATTTCTTTCAATGAACAAAAAAAAATTCTCACGAGAAACTTTTTTTCTTAACTATGAAAATTTTGATGCTTTATGTTTGTGTTTTGAACAATTTTCAAAATTATTCACAAAATTTCATACACAATTTACACAACCACACAATTATATTCACACAAAATTACACGAAATTGAGGAAATTTTCAAATTTAAAATCAAAAATTTTTATTTTAAAAAATCTTCAGAATTTTTTTTTTATTTCTCTCATGAATTTTTATTCGCTTTTCTGTTTGTTGAGGCTCCTTCCCCGATGCAATGCTTCTCTCAACTGTATAAAGTAATTGTGAGTTGGTATTTAGAGCCATATAATTTACGGTAGCTAGAAAGGGATGCAAACATAAATTTTTGTTCCATCTCTGTCGGTTCGTAGTAAATTTTTGAGGAGAAATGAGTGAGAAAAAATTGATTTTTAAAAAAACTGAGAGAATTTTCGATATTCGAATTTCGAAATTGAATTTCAAAAACAGAAAAATGATCGTTAATACTATATTCTATTTATTTAGATTTGTTTACGGAAGTATGTTGACTGCTCCAAATTAATAAGTTATGTAAGAATTGTTTTATCGGAATTTTTAAATCTAAACTAATTCAAAATTTAAAAAAATAATATTTTTTGATTTATATATAGAAATTTAATAAAAGGTAATTTTAATTTAAATTTTACAAATTTCTTTTAATTTCTTCTATAAACTGAAATTAATATTCAAAAATATAATATAAATACTAACTTCTTAACAATTTCGATATATTAAAAATGATATATCACATGATTGCTAATTAACAACTGTTTTTATTTAATTTTCGTGCGATCATCTGAAATCGGGACACATTTGGAAAAAAAAATAAAATCGGAACATTCTTAAGTTAGGCATCAAAGGGGTCGGTCAATTATCACGCTAACTTTTTGGGAGACAAAAACCTGCGCCAGAAACTGACAAGAAAAGTGTCGAAAATAATTAATTTTCTTAAAAAACTTTTTTCAGTGCTGGGTTTGAACCTGGACCTTCAATCGAAGAAAATCAATTTCTTTATTTCAACATCTTAATGTTAATTTAATTTTATGTTATGTGTTTGGGTATTGGCAATTTGCAAGCGGTAGCCAGTGATACAGCCAGCTACAGGCGTCAACTGAAGAAGGCTATGGATCACACTTGATCTATACTGCTAGCGAATTAAGTAAGTATGTTAATGTTAAAAATTATAAAAACACTCAGATAGAAATTTTACATTAGTTTACATTGGTTGCAGATATATTAGGCGAACTTCAAATTTTTCACAAAAACTATGATTGAAAAAAAAAAATATTCCATTCATTTTTTGGCAATCATCAGCAATTTTTATATCAGTATTCAGTTGTCTTTAACTCGATCAACATTTGAAATTACTAGTTCCATAGTTTGTATCATGGAAGGTGCATTTCGTTTTCTTTTAGTCGGTATTATTTTATTAATTGGCATAAATGCAACTGAAAAAAGAGAAAAAATTGCCCAAATTTTTCAAGAAAATTCTATTTGTATGAAAGAATCAGAAGCACTTACAAAATGTGTGATATTAAACAGCGGAAATGCAGGTAAAATGGAAAATATTTAGTTCTGTTTAAATATTGACTAAAGAAATCATGACAAAAATCGGTGCAGAGAAATCTTATTGACGACATGACATAAATTACATACTTCTCTTTTATTACAATAACGTCTCTTAAAATGACAAATTGATGAACTTAAAATTTTGTAATCAGTAACAAAATTATAACCCCTCCAAGAAAAAGAGTTTCGAAATTTCCAAATTTAACTAGTGAAAAATTTAAAAATATCAGTAAAACAATGTATTTATTTATTTATTTGGTTGATCATACAAATCATGACCATGACCTCCCATAGATGGCGCTTGAAATTGGCTTTATCGCTCGTGGTAGGATACCAATTTCTATCGACTGCCTTTTTAAAATTAGCAAAATTAAAAAAAAATGATCATAATTTAAAATAATTAACCATTAATTTTTTTGTTGTTTCTTTTAAGATATCACAATTAATGCATGTGAAGCAGAGAAAATGCAAATGAATTTGTGTATCAAAGCTAGCATTTCTGAAGTTCAAGATGATGAAGCGTCGATAGAAAAAATAGTGAAACTGTAAATATCAAGATCTCTATGACATTGAAAAGATTTTATAGCGAACTTTTTTTTCGTAAATTAAGACATTTAAGTTGAGAGTTAAACTTAAATGTCAATAACTTCTTTGAATCTCTAAAAATTGTGGAATATATGATTGATAATTATAATAAATATGAAAAAAATATTCAAATTTTTTATTGACTTATTATTTATCTAAAAATCTACAAATAATTAAAACAACCACAACCAAAACTATCTACAGTAAAATATAAACCCAATGCAATGCAAAATTAATCAATTCATAGAGAAGTAAAAAAAGTTTCTAACACTTTTACAACATCTGACTCATCATCCATGCGCGGTATGAGCTGACTCGTGTGTAAACATCGGGAGAGCCACTGGCGCAAGGAATTCCCCATGATACAATTCCAATAACATTTCCGTTTGAAACGAGTGGACCGCCACTAATTTTTGTAATAATAAAAATTTATATAAAATCGAACATTTTTAATCAATTTTCTTTTTTCTCTTACCTGTCTCCCATGCATGTGCTTAAAATATTTAATAAAGATTTAATTAATTTAAAAAAATTCTAAAACACGATTACAATGACTCACCCTTGTCCAACTCTGGTGAATGTGCAAATAATGCTATCAAGAATTCTTTGTGCATTGGCTGATGAGAATTTCCGTCTACATTCGTCGTTTGTGATTGTTCTCAAACCAACCCACAATAATCCAGTGGAACTTGGACCATTTCGTCCAGTCTATTTTTTTAAAAAGATTTTTTTTAATATTTAATAATTCCAATTATTTCTGATTTCATCAAACCTGTCCAAATCCAGTAGCAACAGCATTAGCACCTCCACCAATAAATGTACTACCCAAAGCAACTGGTGCAACCATGTTGTTGAAGACAATCGAGTTCATAGTTTGTATCAATGATACATCATTTTCGAGTGTTTGAGCTTGATAATTTGGATGATTGATGAATCTAGCGAGATTATGAGTCACACCACCAGTTGATCGATGAATTGCTCCAACTACGGCACGTGTATTTCCAATTGTTCGTGGAGCTGTGCAGTGGGCTGAAAAATGGAAATATTTTGTGATTATTTTGTTAGTCAGGGTAATTCAATTGGCGCTTTCACATTTAAAATCAGACGGATAAAAATAAATAAATATTTAAGAAAACAAACCAGCAGATCCAAGCCATCTATTACTGATGATAAATCCACCACAGAAGTGGGAATTCTGCATTGATCTTAACGAAACTTGATATGGAAATTGGCCCAAGAAAGCTAAAATTATTTATTGAGAAAATTTCCATAATTTAACAATTTAAAATATAATATAATATATATGTTTACCCGCAGTTCCTCCAACAATTCGGCCTAAAAAAAAATATTAAATTTTACAGTCTATTAATATTTTATTTCTCATACCTTCCCATTGACCTGGTGCAGCTTCTGGAATTTCTAGAACAATAAAATGACAATTTTTAGATTTTTCTTATAATTTTAATTATAGAAGCAAGTTTAATGTAGAGAAATGAGTGATTTTGTTCAGAATTTGAATAGCTGCAAAGGCATAAAATTTTGGATAAATTAAATGAAACTTTTCTCAAAGTTCTATTTCACTTTTGCCGGGGCAGGATAAGCTAGTTGCTTTGATGCTGCACTAGGATAGAGTTTAGGTTTACATTTTATATTTCTATTCCAATAATGTTAATTTTCATGTGTTAGCTACTGGAAAAATTTAATTAATATAAATCATGAATACACTGAACCTTTAACTTTATCATTTTTAAATGACAATTCATCACATAATGAAACTCCGTTGTTTTTTGACGCGCTTTTGCACCTTATTTCAGATTCTTGACGAACCGTATAAATAACTGCAATGTCACCATTGATCCCTTTCAGACAATATTAGTAAGTTCATTGAAAAAAATTCTAATAAATAAAAACAAAATTCCACTCACTTGCTCCATTTACTGCAAAAATAGCCGCAATACAACAGACAACAAAGAACCGAAACATTTTCAATCTACAAATGTTGACTGTAAAGAAATTCGACGAATCGATTGGCTTTTTATAGACAAAATTATTTTTCTTATCAATTCTAGTCAATCAATCAGATAAATAACAATATTATGATGAGGAAATGAGATATGCGAATAATGTTCTTAATAGTCAATCAATCAATTATGTGTGCATTTTGAAGCTTTGGAATTTCTTTTTATCATTGGAAATTTTTGTTATTCTAAGAAAATTGCAATGTTAAGTTCTATTTCTAGAATATTTTGAATAAGTAGATGAGATGAGTGAAGAATTGATTAAAAGATATCGACCAGAAAGTACATGAACTTCTTTAGACACATCGGTGTGATTAGATTTAACATAATTAACTTCCAATAAATGGTTAAATTTATTAAAATTCTAAAGATCACAATTCTGATTCATATTTCCGGTATGACAAAATTTTCATAACTTAAAAAATTCATGAGCAAATTAATATGTTGGAAATCATATTCATGACATATCATGTACAAAGCATGACATAATATTTATCGTAGATCAAAATAATGAGAATCATACAAAGCGCTATAATAAATGACGATTTGTAGATTCCATCCTTGCTGCAATTTATTAGAACTTGAAGTCGATTTTAGGCTTACTTTAATACCTATTTGGGGCCGTTCACTTAAAAAGCGAAAGTAATAAGTCCCTTATAATATTCCAATTTTTAAATTTAAAAAATTGTTAAATTGTTCTAATCCTTGATAAAAAAAACCGTTTTTAAAAAACCTAAAATCTGATGAAAATTAGAAAATATCTATATTTATATTTTTTAAAATTAAATCAATAATATTATACAAGATCGTTTTATGCAATAATATCAGGAAATTTTCAAACTTGATTGAAAACTGATTGTTTACAAAATATATAAATTATTCTCATTTAAGTGAGTCAGTAATATTTGGTCATTCAAATATAAAACTTCGTAAAATAATAATCGCGCTTTTAAACAAATAATTTTGAAAAATTTTCTGAATTTCTACTTAAAGTATTTTGTCTCTGATCAACATCATTTAATTGGATACATTTTTAAAATTGGACCGGTAACAATGATGCTGTCATATGCTTTAATAAATCTAGTAGTGATCATTTTAATTAACAAATGTGCACAAGCAGATGATGTCAAATGTCAGTATCTGAAACACTACAGTCTCTACTACTGTAAAGTATCAAATATATTGGAAATGGAAACGATAGCCACAAATGCAGTTGGAACTCACATATATGGTAAAGGAATTTCTGATGTTGATGTTCTTCTTGTGTCAACACAAAGTTTTACAAAATTTTTACCAACAAAATCGTGCAATGTGTTTAAGAATTTAAAAAAATTTGAGATCAGCGGACGATTTGTGAAGAAATTGGATCAAAATGTGTTCAGTCGATGCTCAAAAGTTAATGAAATCCGAATTTCACATACAAAATTGACAGAAATTGATGAAAATCTTTTTTTTGAGGTTCCGAATTTGACAATAATTTCAATAACATTCACAAACATTGAAATATTACAAAAAAATTTATTTAAAAATAATCAAAAATTGTCTCAGATCAACTTATCGTTCAATAAATTCAAAGCTATCAGTACGGAAATTCCAATTTCAGTTACTAAGTTATTGCTACAAGGAAATACGTGTATTGATGATATTTATGTGAAAGAAATGTCGATGATAAATCCAATAATCAATTTTGTGAAGGAAATTTACAACAAATGCAAAAATGGAACTTTTGACAATATTGCAATAGAGCAAGTGAAAGGTGAACAAATAATGAAAAGGATTGATGACAATAAAGATAGAACTTTGGAAATAGAAGAATATGTTGAATACTTTGAGTGGTTCTTTCAAGATGATATAAAGGACATAATTGATAATGAGACAAAAAAAGAATTTGTGATTAAATTACAAAATCTTACTAAAACAGTTAAAAATTTCCATGATTTAATAAATCAGCAAAGTGATTTGAATCGTGAAATGATATCGAAATTTACAGAGGAAATCCAAATTATAAGCGAAAAAATTGATCAAAATATGTTTGAAAATCAAAAAATTAACAATAATTTGAACTCTAAATTAAGTCGTGAGAATGGAAGAATAATTACCATGTTCTGCTTTCAAATTGCATCTACAATTGCCATTATGGTTCTGATTTATATGCGAAAATATTGACTTTATATTTAAAATTAAATTCTTTATTCAGTCATAAAAATTGCCAAAAATTCAATTTCCTGAAACTTTCACATAGTATAAAAAAAAGTTCTCTTAAAAATCGCTAAAATTGTTCATTATTAAAATTCTTAAATCAAAAGTATGAAATAATGTTAGTACTTTTTTTTAACAAAAATTTTTGTCGTTCTAAACTGATAAAGGTTAATAAATTTTCATTCATTTATTTTTAATTGCGATGATAATATTTTTTGGCTGCAATTTGTTATGTTTTTTAGTTATTTAACCTCTTGCTGCTGTCTTTTTCTGAAATTAAAAATGAAATTAATAAAATAAAATTCATAATGTATTCAAAATTTCAATTTACAGGTGCTAAAAGCTGTGTAGATTTTGATAAACATCCCACATTTGGATAGATTCCGTTTCTGAGGTAGCACTTACACTCGCTGACAACCTCTGTGCGTGCAATTGAATCAGCAAGAACATAACCGGCAACACCAACAAACTTTTTCTTGTCTGTTGCATAATTATTAAGATTGAAGACATAACCGCGTTGTCTTGTGAGATCAACACCCATATCCTGTTCATATTTCAGTTTGTTATTTACTTCAACTGATCCCATATTAGGACGTTTCTTTTCATTAATTAGAAGTGCTACGTTGCTGTTAAAGCCTATTAAATGAAATGATATTATTAATTGCTTAGCAAATTAGATTTAACTTTGGTATATTTACCAACAATATTCTTGGCCTTATCTGCTGGCTCAGTAATCTTCACTGGCATAATAGCATGAACTACAATACCAGCTTTTGATGTAATTTCAATACTTAACTGACTTGTTGTCAATTTTGCCTGAAAATAAATATTTGATTAGAATTTTTAAAATTTTGTTGATCAAATTTTCAAAAATAAGTTTAAAATTCTATCTAAATCTTAATCATGATTTATACTTACTGGATTAACTGAATATGGAATTCCATCACCTCTAATAGCCAAAATAGTTTTTGTAGCTGTTGGTCTGAATGGATAAGCAAGTGCTTTTCTGAATGCTCTAGCATCGGGTGACACGTTGTAGTCTTCTTTGGTTTGCTTGTTCATCTTTTGAACTTCTGCAGCAACATTATCCACTTCAAAGTTTCCTGTCTTAACAACATCATCTTCTGGTACTCCAGTTCCTTTAAGTGTCTCAAATTTACCCTTGAAGTCCAGTTTACCTTTTGTTGTATACAATGATGTATAACGGTCATTTGCATTATATCCAATAGCAACAACATTAACATCAGTGATTCCTTGAACTTTCAATTCACGTCTTACTTCATTCATAAGATCTGTGGCAACAGTAAGATCCTTCTCCATTGATGTATCAAAAATAACGACAATATCTGCTTGTTTCTGTGGAACCTTGATTGTAACTTCATCACCAACATTAACTTTCTGTGGTTCAACAGTACATTTGGTGCAATCATTTGGAATTTTGACTGGAATCATTTCCTTACGGCACCTAGAAGCGTAAACACTAACAATTTTACAGGCTTCAGCTTGTGGATTAGTAGCACCATGAGTTGCATGTTCGCATGCTTCTTGATAGTTTGTTGGATCAACAAACAATGAGCAAAGACGGATTGCTGAATCACGTCCGAAATATTCAGCACAGAATTCATTTGTATGTGATTTTTGATGTCCATCCATTGACTTAGTGACTGCACCACATGATTTTTGTGATTTATAAGCATTACCAAAGTCAGTTGTACTATCAACAATTTTTCCATCAGGTAATACGTAGTCATCATAAGGCTCGCCATTACCATTACCCATAAGACCACGTGTTCGTCCGGCATAAAATCCAGAAACTTGAATATGACAAATTGTAAGATCAATTGAGCATTCAACTTGAGCACCGAATGTTGTTAATAGATTAAATGTAAAGTAATCACGCCATGCGTGGATTGTCTTGTCATGAATTGGAAACTCTGAATCTTTGTCTTTATGTTTGATATTTCCTTCAGCAATAACTTCAATAAATGATGTCTTATCATGAACAGTAATTGATTTCATCTTTCCGTTCTTCATGTTTGCAACAATACTGAAGTTTCCTTCAACGAAGTCGCGTGCCAAGATGTATGTACATTCACCAGGGAATGTCAAGTGACGTCCATCGAATGTAAAGATGTGTGAACCATCAGCAATTTCTCCATGCATTGTGAACGGTGGAATAGCTTCAATTGGATTGAATGCGTATGGTCGGTACAGATAAAGAATATCCTTGAGAGTTACAATTGGATCAGATGCAAGTTGTGTAATAACTGAGAATCGAGCATTTGTGAACAATGGTGGAATACGTTTGAGTGCATCAAGTGAGAATGGAATAACTGATGATGATGATGAATTGACTGTGTCAAGATATTCTTTCTTGACTGCTTGCAGTGCGTCCATAAAGAGACTGTAAATTTCCTTAAGAATTTCCATATCGTTGACATCAGATCCTTCAATCTTATTTCTTATGTATGTGTTGAGTTTGTTGAAGAATGGCTTGGCATTTTCTGGCACTAAGTCCATGACTGTAGACAAAACTTCTTCGATGACAGCAGCAATTGCTTGGATTGGTGAGAATGCTGCAAAATATTCATCATACTTTGTCTTCAATGTATCAAGACCTGGAAGTGATTTCAAAGTTTCTCTGACATTTTGATAAATTGACTTTACTTCATCGATGATTCCATTAACATATTGAGTGACTGACTCAAAAATTCCACTAGTTAAGTCCTTAAATGCTTGTGAAATTTTATTGAAATCTTCCTCGAATGACTTGAGTGCTTTTGATGCTCTTTCGAACACTGCTGTGACCATCTTTGTACCTTGGCTAATAAGCTCCTCGAGGAGGCCTTGCAAGCTGTTATAGAATGTCTTCAGCTCTGGTAAAATACGCTCATTAAATGCTGTTGTTAATTCACTGCATATTTGTCTGAAAGATTCATCCAAAATTTGGTATTGTTCGCCGAATATATTAAAAAGTTCTTCAAAGTATTTTGATAATTCTGTCAAAACTGGAGTGACGATGTCAATGAATTTCTTGACATTTTGATCTTCCTCGATTTCCTTAATAAGTGATTGAATATCTTTTGAATATTCCTGGTTGAATTGTCTGAAATCTGGCAATGCCTTTTCAGCAGCTTCAATCTTATCTGATCTATATTTCTTGATCTTTTCAAACTTATCTGTAACATCCTTCTTAGCTGTTTCAATATCCTTCTTGATTTGCTCTTCAACTGCTGTTGTAAGTGCCTTAACTTGTTGCTCATTAACCTTATATGTTGTCTTTAAGAAATGAGCTGTATCAAGCGCAACTTTACCATTAAATACTTCTTGACCTGATCCTTTAACTAACATGTGAATGTCTTTACCCAATGCATATCCACCATCAATATTTAAAAGTTGTCCCTTTGTTATTGTGAATGATCCTTCTGAGAGACTCTTGATTGATGTCTTTGAGACAAATGGTTCAGATTTTAAGTACCTAGAATATAAATTAATTTATAAACTAAAAGTAAATAGAGGATATGAATGTTATAACCTACCTAAAACTACCCTCCATGTTGAAGTTATGAGTCTCAGGATCATATTGTCCAGTAGTTTTCAAAAATTCTTCGTTAAATGCAACAGCTGATAGCTCAAGATTCTTAGTTGATGCAAAAGCATTCAAACTAAATTTGAAGTCATCAACTGGAAGAATTAACTCATATCCATAAGTAAATTCCTTTCTGGCTAAAGACAATCCCAGGTATTCTTGATTTTTGTAATTGAATCCAAGTCCCTTCGAGTAAATTTCAAAGGTCGATGTCAAATTGAATCCTTGTCCTGTTGTGTCGTCATTTCCAATCTTTGATTGAATTACTATCATGTCTAATGGTTTTGTGAAAATATCAAATTCAATCTTTGACTTTCCGTGCATGTTTTCAGTGTTGACTTCAATTTCACCACCAACACGAAGTGGTTTAACTTTAGGATGTGTAAATATGAGATCACCCTTTCCAGTCAATTGACTTGTTCCAACATGCTTGATTTCTCCTTTGAAGCCAACTTCACTCTTCATTTGTGGCTTGTTACGTTTATCAATAAAGAATGTGATTGTTGATTCATAAACACCATAGAAGTTTTGTGGATATTTGTATGAGGCATCAAGTGCAATTTCACGTTTTGGCATAGACAAAGATGCGCCAGCTTCCTTTGGATTGATAAAGACTGAATATTGATATTCTGGTTTGTCCTTTGTTTGAAGATAAGCATCTAATGTATGTGAAAATTTAAAGTTTTCGCGACTTGTCTCAGATTTTAATCCAAATTCATGTGGGAATCCAGCCTGACGAAGATCAACAGTGAGTTCCAAATTGTGCTTGAATGTACTTACATCAGATTGTTCAAGTTGTGATTTAGCTTCAAAGTTTGTACATGAATTCTTCTTAGCACATCCTGTATATTTCATATGGAAAACTTTGTCTGTAACTTTAATATCACTGGCATAATTTCGTGGTCCCATAGCAACTGTAACCATTCCACCGAATCCTACTTCTCCGTCACGTGATCGTTCATAAACGTTACGAATCATTTTGAATGTGACGTCATCTGATTTTCCATCAGTCAATTTGACTGTTGACTTGCCTTCAATTATCGTCTTTCCTTTGTCGGTCTTCATTGTGTAGTCTGTTGATCCTGAGATGACATGCTTTCCTTCTCTTGTTACCTTATATTCAATTCCTTTACGACCACCAGCATCTTTGGAATGGACATCAAATTCATATTTGTTCATCTTTAATGTTGGACAGTCAACATCACCCTTGACATAGAAGTTCTCCATTGATGTTAAATCACCATCGACATTAGCTGTGAGATCAAAGTTGTTTAATTTCTCAATAATGAGACTTCCTTTACCTTTCAATGAGCTAGAAATTTGAGCTTCTGCAAGAATCTTTGATTTATGACCTTTTGGACATGTAAAAACGATAAGAAGTTTTGGATCTTCGGCTGATGCACGTTGCTCATAGTCCAAAGAATATGCTTGATTGTCATATTTTCCATTTACTTTAGCTTGAATATAATTATCTTGTGGACGTTTAGCATCAATATTGATTGATAGTTCCTTTAAGACAAGCAAATCACCACCAAGAGTTGCTGCAAGCTGAAGACTTCTCTCGTCAGCCATCTGAGCCTTCAATGTTGTTGTTATCTTCTTATTGTCACCATATGTCAATGTGAGTTGAGAGTCTGCCGTATCTTTGTGATTGCAATTGAACTTAAAGTCACCGCCAAATGGTTTCTGATCTGGAAGTTGAAGTTTTGCTGATCCAGTGCCCTTGGTTTTTGATAAATTGAGTTCAGTGTCGATTTGGAATTTTTTGCCAGTATAATCGACAGATCCAGAATAGCTGAAATGAGGAAAAATATATTTTTTTGATTTAATTATATTCTTTAGAAATAATTTTTGAAGATTCTTACACAATAGTATGAACTCCATCAGGATTAGCAGGCTCAGCAATCTTTCCATTAGATGTAACAGTAAGGGTTTTGAATTGACTCTTTGGAACATTTAATTTTCCAGTAAAATCATGTGAGTATGGACGTTCATTATTGGCAGTAAAGAATTTACCACTAACATCAATATCACCAATATCTCCGTATTTACCATTAAATGAATAGATTGCATGTTCTTTACAATATTCATCAATCTTGATGTTAGCTGTCAATGGATGTGGCATCAATGCTCCATCAGATTGAATTGTAGCTGATGCTGTTGAAAAATGGTGTCCTTTTGCAAGATTCTTGATTGTAAATTGTAATTTGTAGTCTTTATTATCATAATCCTTGTACTTGAATGATTCAGCCATGTCAAAATAGCGATTCTTCATGTCAATATTGTTGATTGTAAGATCAATAACTCCATGTCTTTGTTGTCGATTTGGTAACTCATCTGTGAATTTCCAATTAACTTTTCCGCTTCCTTTTCCATTCTTAAGATTACTAAAGTCACGATCGAGATCTGTCGATACTTTTCTTCCAGTTGGTAGTTGAAGATCGAAATTCAATTTTTGATGTCCACCTGGGATCACGTCACCATCAGCAGATCCTCCAAAGTTTAGAACATAACGTTCGCTTAGTACTTCCAAAATATTTTTTGAGTCAATTGATTTTGGCTGAATCTTATTCTTGGTTGCGAATGTAATCTTCTTGCTGTTGTCTTTCTCGTGGTCATAGTAGAAGTCTGATGCAAAATCATAAACTGGTTTTTGAACTGTGAATTGTGTTTCAGCACGTAATTTTCTATCTTTGAGACCAACATTGAAGACCATATTTCCTTTTCCCTTCTTTGACTCGTACGTTCCATCCACATTGAAAGTATCCTTAACGTTCATTTTCATTGTACCTTTAACATCTTGTCCATAAGTTAATTTTGATTCTCCAGTGGCTTGTTCATTACGACCAACAAGAACCTTCCATGAACCATCATGTCCTTTCTGTGTGTTCTTAACCATGTATGTGACTTTGGTAGCTTCCTTTTTCGGACCGGGTACGAATGTTCCTTGTAAAGAGACATCGCAATCATTGTATGTAATTTTGTGAGAAATTTTGCCATTTAGTTCAACTTTTAGTCCTGTTGAAAGTTCCAATTTATTTTTAACACGTGATGATTCGCCTTCAATGTCTCTAGTCATGTCAATCTTAATGGATTTTTTATTTGATGCTGCATAGAAGCTTGTCTCATAATCATATGGCTGCTTTTGACTGTATTTATTGTCAAGTTTAAGTTCAGCATTTGATGTTTTGTAGTTTCCAGCTGCATCGAGATTCAAGATCTTTTTTCCAAACTCTCCATTGAATTTAATACCTGCGTCAATATATCCAAGTGTCAATTCATTCTTAACTTTGCAGTTTTCGGCATTCCAGTCAGCCATTTGTAACCATTCAATGCGATTTTGTTTTGAAGACAAATCCTTACCCCAAACAAGGGTCAAGTCATTTCCAAATGACTTGTCACCATATTTAATGTCATATTCAAATTTACCATTGGCAGATGGAATGCTATCGGACTTAAGAGTAACATCAGTGTCAAAATGTCCCTTATTATAGCCTAAACTTCCATCCAAGTCAACTTTTTTGCCACCAACATCGAATTTCAGTTTTGAAATCAATTTTGGTCCTTCAACACTGACTGCACCATCGATTGTCGTTTGATAGTCATCACGTCCAAATTTGATTGTTTGAAGTGCATATGAAACTCCTTTTGGTGTCTTTGACTCAATAATTTTACCAGATACATATGACAAGTCTGTATTAAGTTTCAAAATTGGAACAATTTCATTTCCTTGCTTCTTAAAGCCTACTTCATAATCATATTTCTGTTTCTGATAACCTCCTTGTCCGTAAAGTTTCTTCAAGTTTTCCTCATTTACGAAACCAACTTTTGCGCTGACCTCAAATGGTCCTGTCATAATTGGTGCGTTTAGTTCAAAACCAGCTGAATAATGTGATGGTTTGATGCTTGAAAGGAGCTTCAGTGTTGTTTGACGTGGTTTGCCTCCGTTGGGTGTGTCGTGGTAGAAGGTGATTGATGGGGTTTCTAAGAAAAGTTGAAAGTTAATTATCAATTAAATAAGTTAATAATCTAAGAGTTTTGAGATCGAGACTAAATAGACAGGCAAAGATTATTATAAAAACGAGTAAGGAAGAAATCTTAGACTTGGAATCTTGTTCAGATTCCTAGCCATATTTTTTAAAGGTTTTTGAGAACTTTTTTTTTCAAAATCTCTCTTCCAAAAAATACCCAAATAGTCTTAGTGTCTGTCTAGTTAATTCGTATCAAATTATACTTCTCTTGAAAATTTAAAAAAATTATAAGAAATAAAAATACAACATACCACTAATATCAAGTTCAGTACGGAAAGTGATTGAGTCAACCATTTCAAGTCTCATTGCAAAACTGCTGCTTCCATATAATGGCCAAAGTGCATGATCCTCAGGTTTTCCCTGTGGTGTTGAAGCCATTTCAAAACAGTATGATGCACCAGTAAGGAATTCTAGTTGATCGAAGCAAAGTGATGTTTCATGGCTATATAATAAAAATAAATTAGTAAAATTATCAATTTATAAAAATTCAAAAACTAACTCAAGTCCTTTGAAGTTGACTGGAACTTTAACAGCTTCTCGTCCAGTTTCCTGTGAAACTGTTGAGATTTGATGCTTCATTTCAATAACATATTGATTCTTCAATGTTGGAGTCGATTTAACTGTCAAACTTTGTCCACCTTGCCATTCAACAGTTGTGTTTGATCCAGAGTTGGTATATGCAGTTCCAGAAACTTCTAATCCTGTCTCGTAAGCATAAGCACCAAATCCAAGTGTGGCACCAACAAAGACATTAGCAGCTGGACTAAAGTTAATTTCAAACTTTGAGTCGAGTGGATTTTCCAGAATTTCCTTAATATTGATTGATCCTGACAAGTCAATTTTAACTGCTGAAGCTCCAGTTGCGACTAATTTGAATGGCAAACCAAGAGCTGTTGGATAGACAATTTCTGAGTCAAGCCAAAGTGCATGATTTTCAAAATTATAATTGAAATTTTTCAATGCATCAGCTCCTTTTTGCATTTCTTTAACGAAAAATTTGAGGAAGTCACTTGGAGTTGCAGGCATATTTTGACTCATTGATAGGAAATAAAGCTCAGTTCCGAAGACCTTCATTGATAAATCGATATCTGGATCACGATTAAATTCATTTGAGAGTTTGACTGTTTTATCAAACTGCGCCATATCTTGTGGTAATGCACGTTTTGATCTATCGAGTGATGAGAATTCATTCATTAAAGCATCATAAAGTTCTTGTTTTGACAAGCGATTAAAGAATCCACGTGGACCAAAGTAGCGTTCAACAATTGTTTCAAAGTTTTCTTGACGGGCTGATAGTTCAAGGAAGTTGAAAGAGTTTCCAAAAAGACTTCCTGTGATATTGAGTCGAACACTTCTAGGTAAGAATGATCGTTGACTGTAAATGACAGATGTATCAACAGCTGATCCAAGTCCGAGACTATCAATAGCATAACTGACCTCACGATTAAATGAATAACGACGTGGATCAAATGGAAATTTCTTGCTGGTTCTCAAATTTCTAAATTGATGGCGAGCAGCTTCACGTTTTGGATCAGTTGATGCACGAATTGAGTTGATATGTGTTGATACATAAGAACCAACTTGATTGATTGTTTCACTGTCGAGCAAAGCTTGAATTTCATTAGCCAAAGCACCATTTGGACATTCAACAGCAGCTAAATAAGCTTCAATGCGAACTTCACTGTCATCGTCACGACTCTTCATGACTTGAATTGCTGTTTGCTGAAGCTTTTTATTACATGGATTGGCTGTCATTGCTTGAAGAGCAGCAACACGAACACGACTTGGACGTTGACTGTTTGCACATGCAATAATGTTGTTCAATGCACTGTTAAGGATTGTTTGACTGTTGCGGATTCCCTTGAGGACAGACACAAGCTGCTCTTCATCCTTTTTATTCTTTGTGATGCAATCTTTTGGAATTTTAGCAATGAATTTATCGGCAATTGCTTTGATATCATTTGGTTCACAGCCACGTTCGCGACAATATTTGCTGACGATACTTCCAATGCTTAGGTAAGCTTCTTTTGGTAAATTTTCTGCGAATAACTTGACAAGTGAATTGATTGCATCTTTTGTGACTGATGTGACTGTATTGAAACTCAAGTACATCAAATGTTTTTCTTTATCATCCAATTCCTTTTTGGAGAGATCTACAAGAGCTGAAACTGAATCACCTGTGCCTGTTCTGAACAAAGCATCAAGGAAAAGTGCACGACTGAGAGCTTTATTTCCACTTTGACGGCTGCTTAGTTGGTTTGTTTTCATTGACTGGAATAAAAAAATGAATTAGTTTAAAATGTAAGTGGAATTGTAATTTAATTGAAAATTTACCTGATATGAAACAGTCAAATCGTTCTTCTTAGCTAACCTCATAAGTCTAACAAGATCAGCAAAAGCTGTAGCAGCAGTAGATGCGATTGTTCCATCATGCCCAGTAAATTCTTTTAAAGCCTTATCAAATGCACTCTTAATAGATTCTTTGACCTTGGCACTAGCAAGATTTTCATTTGTATTTACAAATAAAATAGTTCGTTGAACTCCAGTTTTTGGTGCAGGAGCTGTTCCAGTTGCAGTTTTCTTCAAGTTCAATTTTGTTATTACTTTAGCTTTTGCACCATGATCTTTTGTGCTGAATGGGAGGTAGTTGTAAGTTTCCTTTATTTCTGTTGATTGAAGAACATCATTTTGGAATTTTGTCTCTGCAGTCACTTTACCGTTGACTAAAGGAGATGTTTTAATGCCTGATGATTCAGATACGACACTTTGCATCAATCCATTTACAAATTTTTCACGATAAGCACAATTGTCAAGATCACGTGATTTTGTGACTGTTGTTACTCCACCAGATGTTGATTGTGATGATGTAACTGGACATCTGCCGAAAATATCAATTTCTGTATTGCGTCCAACACTGTTTTGGAAAGCTGAAATGATACCACGTTTAACGTTTAAGCTGAAGATTCCATCCTTGTCATCAGCACAAATTTCTGTCAATAGCTCGTCACCAGATAGAGTAAATTGCACGGGATGTGCCACAAAATCTTTAATAACTTGTTTGGCATTATCAGCACCGGATGCGATTACATTTTGTAATGTCAATGTATAACCACAATTATCTCCGACTGTAATGACTGCTTGACCACGAATCGCTACAGATGTCTCGACTGACTCTTTATTTACAAGTTGTGCTGTTGCCGTTGATTCAAAATCATATGTAAATTGTTGACCAGATTTTGGATTGTAAGTTGGACTTTTATTGTTTGAGAAGCAGGTTGATGGTTTACATTTTTCTAGGATTATTAGAAAAAGATATTAGTATTGAAAAATGAGTATTTTTATGAAAATTAATATTTTTCAATTGAGAGCAAATTGAGAGTCTTAAATTATTATTTAAATTCACATCTTTTCAAAAACTCACAAAATGTAATCCAAATAAAATTATCTCCATACACTTAATATTCCCATTTGATTACTTTCAATGTCTCAATGTCAATGGCAAAAACAACTCAAACTCATTTTGATAAGAGATTCAAAAAAATATGTGAATGGACTTTTGATGGACATATTTGTTCGAATGACAAACATTTTTATTTCAATTTCTTTATTAATGTAAACTTTATGAATGATCAGTGCGTAAGAAAGACACTGTCATGTATTTCGGAAGTTCAATGAACGTTGAAATATTTTATTAATGAAAAAGTACGTAATTGAGATTAAAACATAAGTTGATTGACCAGATTTGTATTTGTCGTTTCCATTTTGAAACGAATTTTCAGTGTTTTCCATAAATTTATGGATTGTATGTAAGGATTTTAACTCAGACTGTCACAATTAATTTTTATATATTTTTCATTTATTTCTGAAATTTTGCCGGTAGTATTTGTTTTAATCAAAGATTTATAGTCAAATTATCAGCCAATTCGTCAGAATACACTGGCAGATTTATTATAAACGCAAATTTTTTTCATAGTCATGAGAAAAATGTCCTTTACTGTCTAATTATACCACAAAACACGTGTTAGAGACATTTAATTTGCAACAATTCAGAATTTAAAAAAAAACCAAATCTATATTTACGGCATTTCTATAAATGATGACTCATCATTTTTTAGAATTAAACTTAATATACTTAAATAGGCTCTGCTGCATTTTTGCAGAAATTTATTTATTTTCTTTTTTTTTTGTTGAAATGTTAATAGTTTTCTGTACTTTTTGCAAGTTTCAAAGTTAATTTAACTAGTTTTTCGAATATCGAAGATCATCTGATCACCCTACTTTAAATTAGTAGTAAAATTTTAGTTGTGAATTTATGAATATCATGATTTTATACACATAGAAAACCAAGCAAAATATGTAAAATTCTAGTTAAATCTCAATTAATTGTGAAAGATGAATCTACGTTTTTCGTCAGCCAAAATCTCCTTATCAATCATAAAATTTGCTCTCGAATGTCTCCATCTTGCTTTATTTATGTACGTTACTGTCATCACTTTTCGTTTCGAAAACATTCACTTAGTGATAATGATACTAAATGCTGATAATGTCCGGCATTCCTTGCCTTGATTTTCAATTCTCAATTATTTGCATGATAAGCAATTCAATTAGAATTTAAACTTATTTTGTTTGTCGAGATTGTGAGGGCGAAGAAAAGAGAGGATTTGAGTGAGTCATGATGCCGACCAAGCGACTGAAACTGATTTTTGTTGTATAATTTGACTCAATTTATAAATTATTTTAAGACTCATTTTTGTGTTAGTTTAGATGCATTGGAGATGAAATATGATCCAATTACTACTCTGTATGTAAGGTTTAATGTTCAGTTTGGAGTGAACTGTAGTCAAAACAAAGAAGATTCGTTTGTGGACATTTACAAAATGATTTTATTGTAGAAAAAATGACAGTATTCTTAGTGAATCTTATTACCATTAACAATTACAAGGTCAATATGAGCCAACTTTACATAAAAAAGGAGTAACTTCTTTAAATATTCAGTTTAATGTAGACCATTAGTTTAATCATATTTCATATAATAGGTCTATTACAAATCTTATCAAACACATTCTATCTCAACACACTATATTACATTGTAGATTAGCTGGATTTTCGACCATTTCTGCGCCTTGTGCCTTCCGTGAATACAAATAAAAGAACATATACATTTAGTTCTAGAACTTTCCGACACAAAGTGGATTATAATAAAGATAGACAGCTTTAAATTGAAGTGAATTGATGTACTTTTGTGATTTATGATGTAAATTTAATGAAATAATCTTGGTAGAAATGACTAAATACGTTTTGATATGATTTTTAAACCATTTTTTACTTTACATGATACAAATTAAACTGAATTTAAATAATTTCTTTTGACAAAATATCCACGATTATTTATTAAGTTTTAATTAAAACTAAAATATATTACACTAACAATAAATATTTGTACTCAATATTTTAATTTTAAAATCTGTTCATAATTACAGTTCATTGACTTTTCGTTAGTTTTCTTAGAAATCTTTCACGGATTAAGTAATGTTCTAAGGAGGAAAGGATTTAGCTTATGTTAAAATTCAGATGGAGGTCAAAAAGAATCGATTTTAACCGAATGGCCAGTTTTGAAATGTATAAAATCTTAAATTTATTTGATTAAAAATTATTGAATATTGAAATTTATTTCATTTTATTTTTGAAGTTTATGTAGGGTAAAAACAAATTGTTTGTATTCATCTATTTGCAGTGTCAATAACATAAACATTTCGATGCATTTTCTAAACCTACACGGTTTTTTGACAGAAAACTAATTAAATTGTACTTAAATACCAACAGCTGTTCTTAAATTTTAAAAAGGGAAACTATTTTTTTAAACACACTGCGTGGGTGCATATTTTGATTTTTCTTAACAGTACATTCAATATACTTAAAATTGTTATTTTGGTATGTAAACAAAATTAAATTATACCAATAGCAGTGATTTTTCTAAGCATGAGTTAAAATTAATGAACCCTTAATGAAAAATCTTATTTAAAAATAGTCAGGAAATTTTTCAATTTCATTTTAAGAGTTTTTAAAATTTGTTCACATTTTTTGATTGGATTTAATAAATAGATGAACATCAAAATAAAAGTCTTGAAAAATAAAAATAGATTCTTCACAGAACTATTTAATTACACAATATAAAAAATAAGTAAATAAAAAATTACTTACCAGCAATGGACGAATGAATCACAAGATATGCCAATAGGCAAACAATTTGGACCCGATAGGATCCCATAATTACTGAGAATGTGATTAACAGAACCTATATCAGTATCTGTCTTATCACTGTCTATATATATTTTTTTCTACACAATTATCAGTCTTCTTCCATATACTGCATGCACAAAAATTTTATTATTTCTTTGTGTATATGTAAATTCAGTTAGACCTTTCAATGAACTTTGAGTATGATGCACTGCAAATATATAAATTGAAGAAGAGAGGATTAAGAATAAGAATGGGGAGCAAGAAATTTAAAATATCAGGACAAGATAAGTGTAAAGAAAATGAACATGAGAATTTAACATGACATTTGGTTGCTTAAAATTTGAATTATTAAAGATCGGAGTTGGTTTTAAAGTTCAATAGCAATTTAAAAATTTTTAATGAATAGCTTTTTTACTTCATTTAAAAATTCAAAGCGAAAATTCATTTAAATAATATAAATTTCCAATAATTTTAAAATTTATTTTTAGAAAATTGCTATGTTCTGTTTAATAAAACTGAATTTTTAGAGGATATTTCTTGCTATGTTTAACTTGTTTTTTTTTTTTTATTTTATTGTTGTTAAATGTATTTCTTTTTAAATATAATAATTATAAATGTCACTATATTTTTCACTTTAATTATTATATTACTTTTATAAAGTTTTATAGCATTTATTTAAAAAATTTCCACTGTTTAATTCACAAAATTTATCCAAGTTTTCCCTAAGAATCTTGCAAAATGCTGCATTTTCACTTAATAAAATTAACAATTTTTCACATAATTAAGTTTCACATATAAAACCATGAGCAGATTTTCGAAACAGTGCACCTTTTATAGTGCGATAACCTTTGTTCTTTTCTTCTTTATTTTCACACAACTCCGCGATTTTGACAAGAAGAAAAAAATTTTCATTTACATTAAGCAACCAAATGTGAAAGATTTATGAGTCTGATAAGGACTTAAAAAAGAAATGAGTATTTTAATCACCAAGAGTATATTAAACTGAGGAGGTCCTACCGCTTTTTCTAGTCCACGAATGACGAAATAATCCAACTGAATAGCCTGAGCCGGGCAACTGCAACGACTTTTATACAAAATTTCTCATTTTTCTGATTATCAAAATCTTTTGCTCATCTCCGAGTGAAATTTTCTCCCCTCACTAAATGATCATGCAAGGTTTAACATATAGAATGATAGTTAGAATGAGGATCAATGTTGCTCAGCATGTAAACGTGAGAAAATGAGAGAATTTGTTTTGAGCATTGAGAGAATTAACAATACAATGTGAGAATATATGCGGGAGGATCAGAACAAAAACAATATTAAGGTAAACAATTTTCGGAATAATTTTTCGAGAAAATTAAATATTTAGGTACTAAAATTGATCATAATTTCAACAACATTGCAAAATTAATATAACACAACTTACGTATAAAGCCATGAACTTTTTCAGATCTGTCTAGACAATGGTCATGCCTATGCATCATTTCAAGAAGAAATCCATAATTTTCAAAAAAAATTATTTGATTTCAATTTTATTCTATTTGATTAATAACAGAATTAATCTACGGTGGTCAAGAACCTTTTAATAACATATTACAAACTGAACTTAATGATTTCGTTTTGCTGTTATTTAATTAAATTAAAATTGATAATTTCTAGTTTCTTAATCGTGCACTTAGTAATCCTTGCTATGCACATTAGACGAATTATTTATTCATCAGAAAATTCAATATTATGCATACAAAATTAATACCCGTTCATATATTAGGTATCAAAAAAATCAAATTTTTGACCCTAATCGCTAAGTCTCTAAGAAAGAAATATGAGTCTAAAGCATTAAAAACCCTCATTATCTCAAAAAAGAGTGTTACTTAATGAGTGAATGACCCCAAAGAGATTCATTTAAATTAGTTTCAAGGACTTAAAAAATAGATGCAAAATAAAGTGTACTAAGTCATTAGTAACAACTTTTTTTGATTATTGCAAAGCTTATTGCAATTTCTTCCAGATTTTATTTACTTTTACTCGATGTAAATTTTCCATCTAGTCTAATCGACGCTATTAATTAAAATATAAATATAGAAATTTTTAATTGTACAATCTAATGAATACTTTTTATTATTGATCATCAATGTTTTTAATGCTTATATTGTTTGTAAATAAGCATTTTGTGTCAACAATTTCCTATCTCTATGCACTAAAGTCCGTTTACATTTTTTTATATAAACATTCATTTGTTACATAAAGAACAAAAGGAACAATCGACTTAGTTCCGGATTTTTTGTTTTAATTTTTTAGGATATGCATTGTCCTTGATATTGGTAATTGGCAGACGTCTACAGTTGGAAATAGATCATAATTTTGTTGACTCATTTAGTCTACAAAGGGAGGCTGTAAGCCTCGTTTCCAGACATACATATGATTTGAAAAGGAGAAGTGAAAATTTCCCATGTCGAGTCTCAAACCTAAGGTCACTGGGTTGGTGATCACACATTTAACTCACTTTGACTCATACATCTGCAAATTAAAATTGAAAGAAAAAAAACAACAAGGAGACGAGGATTTACTTTTTTATTACAGTGATTTATTATCAGAAGTAACTTGTAGAAAAACTTGAATCATGTTGCTTTGATTCACAGTAAAATCATCAATTATGTCTAATTTTTCCTTTCCTAATTCAACTGTTTTGAATATTTTTGACCATTCAAATGATTTTGAAGTAAGATGATAAATCAGAATGTCATGAAATTCCTCCCTAAAGTACAAAAATCATAAAAATTTTAAAATTATCAAAATATTACTAAACTCACTTTAAAATTGCACCTGGAAGCTCCTTATCAATAAGTCTCTTTACATCACATTTTGCTGATTCACTAGCTTCAATCTTTTTTAATTTTAAAGTCACAACAATCGTCTGGCCAAATTTACTTTTTAAATATTGTGGCGATCCAAGACATTTTATTTCACCATTCATCATGATTGCAATTCGTGTACACAAAACTTCAACTTCGTCCATGCTATGCGATGATAAAATTATTGTCTTTCCGCTGTCACGAAGTTTTGCAATTTGATGCCAAAATTTTTTCTTAACAAGTGGGTCCATAAATGATGTTGGTTCATCAAGAAAAATGACAACTTGTGGATCTCCTATTAATGCAATTGCTGTACTCAATTTTCTTTTATTTCCGCCACTCATGTATCGAATTTGCTTATCCAAATGACTTAAAAAATCAAAATCAGTAGCTAACTTAATAACACAATTTCGGATTTTATGTTTTTCTATTCCTCGACATTTTGCATAAAAAGTTAAAATTTCTCGCCCTGTCAATTCTTCAATGTGAGCATCGAATTGTCCACAATAACCAATCATTTTATGGATTTGCTTTAAATTTGTTTTGATATTCAAACCTTGAATGAATATTTCACCGCTTGTTATTGAGAGGTCTCCAGTCAACATGCGGAAAGTTGTTGTCTTTCCTGAAAATAAGAAGGTTAAAATATGCAGAGCTTTAAGTCAACTCTGATTTTGGATAATGAAGTTTACTCAAGACGACTGCTTGAGGTAATCTAGCAGAAAGTTTATGAATTACGTAAATTCCTTAAAATCGCAATTAAATATTTAGGAACGTTGCTAGGAATTCGTAAGAAAAACTCAGAATGCCTTTCTGCTAAATGTCCAACACTCAGTAGGCTTTAAACTCTTAAAATAATTGTTTTACCAGCTCCATTTGCTCCTAAAAGTCCAAAACATTCACCAGGTTTAACAGCAACACAAATTTGCTTCACAGCTTGTTTTGATTGATAATTTTTTGACAAATTTTTCAATACTAAATTGTAGCTTTTCAGTTCATCATCAGACATATTATAAACCATTCTCTTTTCAGCTTCTACATCAGGATCAATGTTAAATGTATTTGGGTTTAATTCTATCGAACATTTTCTGATATTTGAACGATTCAAGAATTTAATTGGAAATTTGGAAATTATGCTTTTGAACTTATTTAATATTTTCGAGCCTACTTTTGATTCAACCAAGTATAGAATATAGAAGCCAATTATTGTGATAACAATATATCTTGTGATGCTCCACATAACACCTTTTGAGGTCCATGCAAAATAACTGGTATCTAAAACAGAAAAAAAAAATTATAATCAATAATTAGATAGATTTTACTATATCGATATATACTAGATAATATACTAGTCAACTTCGCGTTCAGCTAGTTATAATTTATATAAATGTTGAAACAATTCTAAAACTTACCACAACATTGATCTGCAGTTCTACATTGTTCTTCCTTATCACAAATATCAAAATATTTACATTGAATATTACAAAATTCTTTTGCATTGTCTAAATCCAAAAATCTTTTCATCACATCACAGAAATTGTTATGTGGAACTGGCAAAAATGTCTTTCCGAAGAAAAATTCCATTACAGGCATGTTTGTCAACCACTCATTAAATACACTTTTTATGATAAATATTGTTGATCCAAAGATGATATAAACAAGAACTAATTTTATAAATCCGGATGATGCTGATGTAAATATAAAGCTACTAACATAAGTTATTGGAAGCACGGATATACCAAAAATTGTTAAAATACCAAAATGTTTGTAAAAATTTTCAAGTCTTGTATCGAATGATTGAATTTTGTCATAATTTGCAACAGTTCCATCAACGGTTAGTGCTGTTGTTAATGCAATAATCAAGATAATCCACAAATCCCAAATGAATATTGATAACCAATATGTTACTGGATGAATTCCTACTGTTCTTTGCATATTTTTTGCCTGAAATGTATTTAAATTATTAAATTTGTCAATTTAAATTTTTTGTTTGCTTTAATTATTTTGAAAAAAATTACTTCTTTTCTGTTTTGTTCAAAATACTAGTAGCTGTATATGATGTATGACATAGCTGTAATTATGTCATATTAACAATTTTGAATTATAAATCCATTATTTCTTACCATTGCAACCCTTTCCTTAACAACTGGAATTAGGAGAATTGCATATGAAACTGACAATGCAAAGCTGATAATAAGGTACACTTGTTGGTTCACCTTTGAAGTGAAAAATATCAGATTTGCCCTCTAAAAAATATAAAAAGAATATAATTGAAATTTAAGTTTTAAAATTATTTTAAGAATTCAGGGGCTGATTTCAGGTCTGTACCTTTCCATTGTGCTCCACTAATTTACCATACCTACGGAATCACCATGGAATAAATCGACCCAAGAGTCTATTTTTAAATCTAATTATATTTCGAACTAACCTTAGTTTCATTTCGGTATGGCAATGGTTTATTTCCAACATTTATTGCAAAATCGCTGCCAAAATATGCTTTTAAAACTGCATTATGAACAACACTAAGTGTAATTGGTAATGTGTGATAAGGTTGATTATTAAACCATGCAGTTATATTATGTTCGTGTACTGAAACTCCAAATAAATTTCTATAATTCATATCCAAATTTTTCATTGAATTTTTTAGATAGATGTCTTCCATAAATCCATCAACTTCTTCTAATTTAATATCATCATCTTTAAAGTCATTTATAATTAATTTATAAGACTCATAAATTTTGTACAGTGACGAATTTCTCTCAATATTATCTCCTAATTGAACGAATGATCTTGAATGCGAGTATGTATCAATTGATAATTTCAAATGAGGTTGTGTTTGTATGATTTTAGATGCATCAAAGCCAAAGTGCATGTCGAAAACGACAAATAAGATTGGAAGAAAAATTTGAAGAAAATGAAGTTTATAGTTTTTTCTCATTACAAGAAATCTCTTCATCAACAAAGCTTTTAAATGTATAAAAAAAGGGAAGATGATGAAAAAGAAGTTTCGTTGGAAGGAAGTTCATCAAGTTTACAGTTGTAAACTGAGGATTGATTTGACATACAATTGTTTCCGTGTTCATCGTCTGGAATATCATCAACTCTGAAATCAGCAAAAAAAATTATCAATTATATGGATCCATAATCAATAAATATTACCGTTCCATAACATCATCCATTGTGGATGACGAAATACCGAAACTTTCCAAATGTAGCTCATTCATATTATGTTCTAATCTTTCTAAAACTTCGTATATTTTCGGAACTTCATCACTTTCAAATGCGTAACAAATTTCCTGTCCATTATCACCTGAAACCTTTACATTTGGTATTGATTGACGTACAAAGTCTGTAACAGTTTGAGAATCACAACAATTTTGTCTGACACAAGTCAATTTACAAGTTTTTGAAAATTTTTGTTTGAGATCAAAAGGAGTTCCAAAGGCTTTAAGCTGTCCTTCACATAAAACTGCAATCTTGTCAGCAACAATTTCAGCTTCCAACATGTAATGAGTCGACATGAGAATTGATCGATTCTTCTTGACACTTTGAAGAAAATTCCAAATTTCACGACGCGACGCTGGATCAACTCCACTTGTGATTTCATCTAAAATCACTAATTGTGAGTCAGCACATAATGCAATTGCCATGCAGAGTTTTCTTTTCATGCCACCACTCAGGTTGCTTGCGAAATCATTTGGATTAAGATTTAATATTTTCATAAATTTTTGTGCCTCATTTTCAGCTTCAACTTTTGAATTTCCTTTTAATCTCCCAAAAAATATCAAATGTTCACGAACTGTCAAGCTGTTGAAAATAATGTTGTCTTGAAATGCAACTCCTGTCGATTTATGACAAATTTTGCCTGAATTTAATAAACTAGCTCCATTTTTAATGACTGTTCCGGACGATGGCTTAATTTCGCCACAAAGCATTGCCATTGTTGTTGATTTCCCAGCTCCATTGATTCCTAACAAAACTGTAATTTGATCTTGATAGAGAGGCAAATTGAGATTGACGATTGCTGGTTTTGATGAATTTGGGTAGGTTTTTGTTAGATTTTGAATCCTTAAAAACACATTAGATGATTGATTAAGATTTTGACAGTCAATTCCTTCAAAATATTCTGTCTCTATAAAATTCTTTGATTTCATAAATTTCCTGAGATATTTAATGCCAATAATTACAAGAATCTTCCATACTCCGCAAGCTATCATCATAATCATCATTTCTCCAAAACTAACATCGTCATTGAATTTTTCAAACAAATTATTCCACTGCACTCCAACATTTGTCTCTCTAATGGCAACAATTCTCATTCCAATTGACATTGCATAATTTTGCATTAACGACATGATCATTTTCTTTATTTTTGGTACCTCTTCGTATGCATAATCTTCACCATTTGCTAAATATGGAGTAATTTGTATTGTCCATAAAAATGCAGCTATTGCAGTTGCAATACTGGACTTTTGAAATAGTGATGAGATCATAAATGCAAATATTATTGTGACTATGCAGTAAGTCATAATGAAAACATAGATAACTGAAACTGAAGACTTGGTAATAACAATCCTCTCACTTCCAGTCCAATTGACAGTTATTAGGATAAGAACGAAGTTAGCAATTGAAAATAAGTAAATGAAGCTTTTGACGAACCATGTGAAGTAATGTAGTTTTGACTATAAAATAAAAATAATTGTTAAAATTAGAAGATTCTTATTTTGAACTGATCCGGTTGTAAGAATTTTTCACAACTTACACTAATTCCCATAATTCTCATTATTTTCTTCAATTTTGTCTCTTTCTCAACGACAATATATTTAATGATATTGATACATGGATAGATGAAACAAACTGTTATAAGCATTGACAAGATAACTTTAGAAGTACGAAGAAATCCATCTTGAAATCCGTTTAGATAAGGAAATTTCTGTCGGAGTAAGGTAAAATATAGAGGCAAAATAACATACATAGGAGGCTTACACACTACTTGTGCAAGTGTAAGGCATCTCTGATTATTACCTTAGCCGCGCGGGCAGATTTTTACCTACCTGAACATAAATTTTTGGAATCTTTTCAAATGAGCTTTTATTAAGAGCTTTCATAAAACTCTCGAAAATCATACTTTGTATAAGCAAAAATCCTTCTTCATAATATCTAACAGGAGATCCGTCATCACTCGTATTTGTACGTATACTTGTTAAAGGAAATAAAGAGAACAAATGTCTTGTGTTCCAATTTTCCTCTAATACATTTATTGTTTTAGCTGTTCGATGCTCTCCAGGAAATCTGACGTTATAACTTAATATTGATGGCAATGATTTAAGATTCTAAAATTTAAATTACAAATCAAAAATTAAATTACAATCAATCAAACATGCATTACCTTATATTCATCTGGAAATTCAATTCCAACCAAATAGTTTATATTCATCATTTTCATCTCTAACTCTTTAGAATCACTTATTGCTGTAATTTTAGTTCCAAGCTGCAATAATTCATCTTCAAGTTGTGACAAAATTTCATCAATAATTTTATTTTTTGGTGAATATAAAATTTCTGGATTCACCGAAAAATTAGTTTTTAGTTTGGTAATTGTGTAATCTGGTTTGGTATCTGTGTTTAAACTTTCAGAACTGCTTGTCTTACTTGAGTCGATAAATTTGCTAAAAATAGAAGAAGAAAAACTTAAACAAACTTAATGAAGACAAAAATGCACAAATTTGTCTGTTTTGAATTAAGTAAATAAAATTGTTATAGTTTTCATTATCTATTGAGTATTATGTCCAATATTCTCTACTTTTGGGTGGAGGGGAGATCTTAAATTTTGATACCGGTTTAAAAAATTATTTTTTTTTTAACTTACTCGAAAATGGAAAAATTGTCCGCCAAAAGTGGAGAAAATGAATTATTACTATGAAAAACTTCTGGTTGAATTTGTGATCGCATATAATTTAGTAAAATGCAACAAAACAAAGGCATGATGAAATCAAATATAATACTATATGGCTTTCTAATGTGGAGCAAGTAGTTTTTCCACATAAGCAACTTGAAGACTTTCTAAAAATGGTAAAGAAAATAAATTAAAAACAAATAATGTGAAATAATAATTTTTGAAATTAAATAGCTCACCCAAGCTGAAGAATTTTTCATTTTATTAATAAATAAATTATTTTTAATTTAATTTTTTTTAATGTTCCTTTATTGAGCTATTATTGAGCACTGATCACTACATGTTCAATGGAAACTGACGAGCTTCAGAACAAATATCAAACTTAAAACATCTGTATAAAGTTGCTTTATTTTTAGTATTATGTTTTATTTTAAGGGTTTGAAGTAAGCTTGTGATGAGTTTATGCTTATTTTTATAATTGTTTTTCTGCTAAAGGAATCAAATAATAATACCGAAAAAAATCATAATGCTTCAATTCTTTTTCTGACTGAAGAAATTTGAAATGAGTGGTTTCAGGGCACTTAAATATTCCAAAAAGGGTATAGAATAACTAAAATATTATCATAAAGTTAAAATTTCTGCAACTGCATTCAAAACGAATCAATTGGAAATCTTGTTTAATCTACTAGATTGTGACTTTCGATTCCCGGACAATCTAAATATTAAAAATCTAAAATACATACTCAAAAAAATTATTGATGCCAGAACTATATTTCATATTCAATTATTAATTAAACTAATCAGCCACTAAATGTTGAAAAATTCATTTTTCATATATTCGATAATTTTACATCACTACATGGTTTAGAAAACGGATATGTGAAGCAATCAAATGGATATGATGAAGTGGAATTTGGTGACGTAAATAAAACCCTTTCAGATCAAAATAATGAAACTTGCTATGTTTAGTGCTTTAATTAATGCAAAAATTCAAAAAATATCGCAATTACTTAAATAGTTTGAATTTTTGTTCCGGGTTTAGATTATTTTTTTCGGCTGAAATTTCAATTTAAATTAAATCGATGGATAATTAGGGGATTTTTACAAAATTTCGGGATACTTTTGAAAAAAAAATCGGGAAATTGCAAAAAAATGCGGAAAAATAATTGAAAATCCAGTAAAAATAAATTCAGTCCTAGGCTTGAACCCGGATTTTTTTCGTCCAAACCTAAAAACTACCAATATTCAAAAAAGAAAAAGTTATTCATACATTATAAAAACCTTTTCAAAGTCTAATGTCGAGAAAAAAATCAAAAGTTGGTGCAAGGGATCAACAAAACTAGATTTGAATAGCAAATAAATAGATTAAGCAGGACAATAAGTTTTAAAAATAGAAGACTTAAAAATTGTATTTAATAAGATACTTTTCAAATACTTTTGTATCGTAATTATAATTATTTGAAAAAATCAGATGTTTCAAAAAACTTATTTTTGGATTTTAAGCATAATTTTTATTGTTTTCAATTTGAAAAATTGCATTATTATTCAGGAATAGAACTAAATGCTTTTAGTATTTATAAAAAATAAATATCATAATACAAATTTTTTTAAAAACGATTATTTTAAAATAATGCCTAAGCTGTAGTATCAACAAATGTCAATACAGCATAAAGCAAATTCATATAAATCAGTATAGATGAAGATTTAATTTTTCATTCTATCACGATATTCGGAGTAGTAAACCTCGCTTATATTATTTTCATAAAAAAAAGCATTAACGTTTTAATAAATTTTAAACAGACCATTTGACATTCCGCCATCCGTAATTCACAGAATTTTCTTCCAATCTTTCAGTTTCACGATCATTATTATGTCAACATTCATAATCCGGCGAAACGTCAAGTCTGCTTATTCAATTATTAAATTTGATAAATCTCAATTGATATCAGTACTATTATTCAGCATTTTTTGTGTCTCTGTGTGCGTCAGTGACCCTTCAACCTCAACTGTAAGAAAACATAGAAGTTTAAGTGAGAATTTTAATCAGTCGATCCAAATTAGTGGGAGTGAACAGAACAATCAAGGCAGAATGAACAAATTAGCAATTTTCGGTGGAACTGGAATGACAGGAAAATGTGCCGTTTCATATGCACTAGAAAAAGGTCAGTCTAGAAGAGATTCTTTGTAGAATTTTTAAGAGATTTTTTTAGAATTATAATCAGAATTATTCTAGAATATTCTTTACAAAAGTCTTTAGAAAATCACTTAAAAAATTCTGACAAAATTCTTATTAGGGAATTTGCTTTCCTTAACCTACCTCAATGATAACAATTTTTTTACCAGGCAAACATGTTAAAATGCTCGTTCGCAACGAAGCTACATTGCCAGAGGAATTCAAGTCAAAAGTTGAGGTCATTCAAGGAGATGTATTGAATCAAGCGGACGTTGACAGAGCTGTTGAAGGTGTTGATGGCGTTGTGATAATTTTAGGGACAAGAAATGACACATCAGCAACGACAGTTATGTCTCAAGGTACAAAAAACATCATTGAAGCTATGAAAAAATTCGGAATAACAAAGTTCTCAGCATGCATGTCATCATTCCTGTTCATGCCACCAGAAGCTGTTCCAAAAGTATTCCATGAGATTAATGCTGATCACTTGAGAATGTTAAATGCCATTAAAGAATCTGGACTTGAATATCGTGCTGTACTTCCACCACACATTGCCGATGAGCCATCCGCCCCATTCCAAGTTTTATATGACAAGACACCAGGCAGAACAATTTCAAAATATGATTTGGGCAAATTTTTCATTGACTGCTTAGAGAATGATGAACATTCTAAAAAAGTTATTGGAATTGCCACAATCAAGTAAAATTGGAATACATTTTTAAAATGTATTTAAAATATTTTTCTGTCGAAAATGTTTGAACTCAAAAATATAAAAATTGATATTTTCTCAGAAATTTTGTGAAAAATTATAAAACTAATCGAATAAAATTTGTAGCAAATCTAAAAGGTTTAAATTATTTTTGATAGACTTTGGATAAACTTTTTTTTAGATTTTACTTACAGTACATTTTATTTGCAGTGTATTTGCTATTAAAACGCCTGTTTGGCAATAAGTGGAAATAAATTATACTATCAATAATAAAAGCATCTTGTTGTAGAAATCATGTGAAAAATAGATCAATAAATAAACACATACAGAAATATAAAGACGTCAAAAATTGTGAATAAAAAATAAATCATTAAAAATAAAGAATCTCGAACCAATTTAAACTTTAAAATTTCCTTTTATATTCTGATATAGAGAAACCCTAGCATGGGCGGCACCTGATGAATAATCCCTTTGTTTCACATGAAATTTTTCCAGAGAAAAACGTATAATTTCGTCCAAATCTAGAGTAACGTCTGCCTAATGCCACATTACAATTTCATATCTTATTTATTTAATAAATTAAATTACGAGAAAGTTCTTTATTTTGTAAATAAATCCACTCATCCAGACACAGTTATCATATTTATATTTACACATTGAACATGCATACAGAATTGATAAGGTTCAGTTGCAGGTCAGAAATTATGCAAAGCATTTTATCAATTTTTAAATATTTAATTAAAAGTTTTTTCTTTTTTTTTTTTTTAAATAAATGTTGACTAGTGTCGTTTGTTTAGAATGTGATAAATTATCTTGATAAATTCAAAAATGAATATTTTGTTGATTTGATGATAAATTCAATTCCTTCCACATCCACATCATCAGTTTATTCAGAGTCATGTTGGCCTAGAGAAATTATATTTTATCCTTTCGAATTTTCAATTCAATATCAAATCACATTCGAGTTCAGCTTGTGTGGTATGGTACAGGCGACTTTGCACCACTACTCAATCCAAAAAGTTCATTAGACCATGATTTACAAGTATCAGAGTAATTGCCATTTTTGAAATCACAGAAACTAATAAATACTTAATGTTAATATTTTACAATAAGTTTAACTACATTTCCAAATTCAAATTCCTCAACTTCTACACAACAATGGTCAAATTTTCAATTATAAATACAAATGTCCTTGAATTTTACCGCCAATTTTATAAAACATCATTTAAATTCTTTAATTTGTGTTTATAGTCGTAATTTAAATAAATTATCTAAAAATATGTCTCGAAGTGACTGCAGAAATGTGGAAATTAAAGCAAAACTTCAAGATGAAAATGAATTTAATGAAAAAGTAAATATTGCTAAAAAGTTGTCTGGAAAAAACGAGGCTGAGTTGATAAAGCAGCATGATGTGTTTTTCAAAGCTACAACTGGAAGACTCAAGTTACGATATGAGGAAGGAAATAAAGCAAAATTGGTACAATATGATCGTGATAATGTTCAAGGACCAAAGCTATCGAAATTCAATATATTAGAAGTTGAGGATGGCAACTTGATGGAGAAAATTTTAAATGATTCCATTGGTCAGAAAAAAATATATTTTTTTAACTTTTAAAAATAACATTTTTGAGATTTTAGGAACTCTTGGTATCCTTGATAAGACGCGTCACCTCTTCATGTATGATCGTACACGAATTCACTTAGATGTTGTCAAAAATAAAGACTCAAATTATTATGGACTTGAATTTGAGGTAATGATGCGACCTGACGAGGATATTGAGACTGGAAATAAAGTTGCAGCTGAATTAATTAAGACTTTTGAATTAAAAGACGATCAGCTGATGGAAGGATCATATTTTGAAATTTTAAATTCATAAAATGATAAAAAACATTTAAAAGTTAAAATAAAATTTTGAAGAAATTATAATCAGATTTAGCAAGAATTCGAAGAGGAAAAAAATGTAAGTGATTCAGGTAGAGTCCAGTTAAATCTCCTAGGATCTGGGCATAAGTGTAGGCGTCTCGACATTTTTGTGGTATCGCCTAGATTTTAGTCCAGACTCCACAAAAAGAGTCTTAAAACTTGAGTCTTGTTAACTCTGATTACAGATAAATATCTCAAATTGGAAGCATTTTTCGAATAAATTTTCAGATTGCTTTTAAAAAATAAAATATTTAATAATTTTATGTAACAAAAAATTTATTTCATTTAATTTTTGATTATTTTATAATCTCAAGCTTAGATGAATATCTTTTAAGGAACGAATATGTGCAAGATTTACAAAACAAAACTAAAATGTTACAGCATCAATTGAATGCTATAGCCGGGTATTTTAAGTTTAGGGCATTGTGCTAGCTAATATACATTTCATCATATTTTAATATGTAATTGGAAAGAAATATGGTTTCAAATTTACATTTGTAATAATTAGCTTATTAAAATTAGTCCCGGATATCCCAAAATTCTTTAAACAAGCAATAATGTCATATTTATTTATCTTATTCTAATGGAATTACCTCACTCTGTTCAATATCAATTATTCATTAAGTAAATGTTTCCAATTCTCGTGTCACCATCGTCCAAAGCTGTATTTAATATCAACAGGTGTTTTTGTCATTTCAATTGTTTTCATTATTTGTGCTTGTGTGTTTAAGCCCCAAACATCAAACGATCGTCTATCCATAACTGCAATTCTACCACCGCTTAATCCATGTAAAAATTTCCAATAACTAGGCCGCAAATTTTGTGGCTCAAATGTTGCAGCATGGAACAAAACAGCAGTAAAAACACTATAGATAAAAACAGATGCATATGGAATTTTGGGAATGTAACCCTCATCAGTCAACATTTCTGTAGTAAGTTGGAGTGACTTCCACATTATGTACAATGCTGCTGTCTTATCTGGGTAACTAAGGAACGCAATGCTGGCAAGAAGTGTTGATGGAATCGCATATTCTGGTTTGTCGTCGTTGAATGTTCGTCGAAGGAAGCATGCAGTGAACTAAAATAAAAGATTTACATTTTTAATAATTTAATTAAAAAAAAGTTCAAATAATTATTTTACCCTATAAATAAATGAAAATCCACCAAGAAAAGCACCAATCCTCATTGTATCTTTTGAAAATACAGACGACAAAACCTTTTTTGGAGTTTTAACTATTTTTGGTATTTGTAACACCAATTTTAAAAGTCCTTGAATTCCTAATCCAATTCCAAAAAGCTTTGCTCCACCATTAAATATATAATATGCACAACTATCACTATGTTTACATTTATCGTGTTTCGAAAATGATTTAAGTAACATTTCAAATTGTTTATACATTTTTAATATCCAAGCAGTTAGCATGTATCTCTTCAAAAGTCTTGTACTTCTCTTTTTGTCTTCTACTTTTTCGTCTCGATCGCCTCCTTCTTCATCTTTACCGACAATAAATCGAAGAACATCATAAACGGAATCTTTTTTATTCAAATGCCATCCACGACGGAAGTAGTAAAGTAATGTTGCTGTTGACACTCCAAAGATGATTGTTTGACCTCGCCAAATACTTTTAACCATTCCACGAGACTCTGCCATTTTCCAAAGCGACTCTGTAGCCACATTCGCAACATAAAGGCACAAAAGTACACGTCTGGATGGTCGTTCAATAACAATAGCCGTAACACTTGATAAAAAAGCTGGAACGTAGCTGCCTGTTAACATTGTGAATCCACCAAAAACGCGTCGAAGCATACATAAATATGAGGAGTAAGCAACAGCTGATGTGGTAAGGAACGCTGTTGATTGAAGAATCCCTAGAACTGTTCTTGTTATATCTTTTGATTTTGGAATCCGACCTCGCATCAAAAGTGAAAGCTAAAATTTAATGGATTATAGTAAATTTTAAGAATTTAGACATGATCCAGAGGAGAGTATATAGGGAGGGGTGGAATCGTGGATTTAATGCCCTCATCTCTTCTGACATAATTCTGATTTCACCCCTGATATGATTTGAGCAAAGGCATCATCACAGGATCTTGTTCATTTTTCATGAAAATACATACACAAAAAAAATACTCACAACATAAACAAGTGTATAAATCCTAAAACTATCCAATGACGAGACAATAAGCAGTCCAGCTGATCCATTCCAGCAGCTATCCGTCCATGGATGAACATATTCAATGCAAGTCGTTGGAACTGATTGAAATTTACTAACTACAGTCATGATTGCGTGGTTAAAATTTTAGTTGTAATCTATCGGACTTTGACTTTTTAATTTGGTTTTTAGCCTTCGTATCAATCGATCTTATCACTTTTAAAAGCTCAAATTCCTGTACTTTTGTACTTTTTTGATTTATTTCAATACTTCATGACTAATTTCTTTTACCAAATTAAGGTTCAAAAGGTTTACGAATAAAATTTTTATGCAAATTTTATTTTGGGTTTCTTTTGTTGACAAATCGCACGACAAGAAACAAAATTTTTTGTTTTTGTTTTGAAAAGTCAGTCGATTTTTGTGTGTTGAAATTTTTTGATGTGTAAAACTTTCTTATATGTTGTTAATTTTGACTAGAGATGATTGTGAGATGTTTGAAAGTTTTGACATGAAGATGGCGTAATTGGTCATGAAGACTCGGATTTTCGATTGATTAATTGATTTGTGGTGTTCGGGACAGTTTTATTAAGTATAACAGGGGTTTGTTTATGATATGGATGAAATAGACCATCCTAAATATATAATTTAAGTCATTTGTCCTTCTGTGGGAGATTATTCTAATTATTGAATAATAGATTTTGTTATGAAATATTAAAACAAATCACTTGATTAGATAGCATGCATGATGCAATAGAAAATAATGTATTTGTAAATTGCCCTATTATAAGTATTGATTAGATTACTTACAATATTTTTTACCATAGATTATTATCTTACTGATAAAGCTGATGAGTAAAATTGCTTTTAAAAGTCGACATTAACTTTGATGCTTAACATGGTTTATAATTCTATTTAATCACAAATAAGTTGTTCAAATACAGATTTTAATTCTCTTGTGTTAGAAATACAAAAAACAATGCAACTTTTTTATATAAAAATGTGCAATTGTCACCTGGAGCAGCAATCATATTTAAATTTGTAGTCGTAGTATTCGTTTCGTAGTGACTGCAATCAATTTGAATTTTTAGAATGGAGACTAGCAAAGCATTTTTAATATTATTTTGCTGTGCTTCAATAGTTTTTGGATCTTCAATTGGCATTATTGATTTTGCAAATGAATGTACTCTACACTGTCCAAGCAGTAAGTCAAATTTATTTAGACTTGACAAAAATCTCCATTTAAGTTTTTAGATTTAGCTCCATATCCCAATCAAGACTACATTAAAACTGCCAATGGCTGTGGATCAAAAGGCATAACAATTGATGCAAATCTTCTTCCTAAACCTCAAATGGAACTGTGTTGTGATGCACATGACTATTGCTACGATACATGCAACAGTGGAAAAAGCATTTGTGATACGGTATTTAAAAGTTGTTTATTAGACGTTTGTGGATCTGGTAAAGATATAAAGTCGCTTTACTGCAAAGCAACTGCTGATTTGTTTTATGATATTGTAAAGGATATTGGCTGCAGTTCATATGTTGATGCACAGAAAAATACTTGTTTGTGTCCTTCTGTCTAAATAATAAGTGAAGGTAAAGAGAAAAACATACTGTTCCCTGTAAAATGTGTTACAAATCTAAAAAATCCAATTACAATCAAAGTTCGAAGTAAAGTCGAATTTCATAAAAATTAAATTTGACAATACAAAATCTGAGTCAAATTTGAACTCTGACTGAAATAAAATATATTTGTTCAGGTAGATAGTAATTGATCATTTGGAACATTTGGATTCATGAAAAACTTTCTAAAGAGTGTGTGAAAAATGTGTATATAAACATTAAAAGAAAATTATTGTTCAGTTAGTCTTAATTAAAATTATAGCCAGATAAGTTCTGTAAAAAAAGAATTTTATTAAATTTTATATTTTTTATCAAAAATTTTCCTTTTTCAATTTGTTTCGTAAATTTTATTTATAAAATTATCATAAAAAATTGCCAAAAAAATGAATAAATTTTTAACAATCTTATTTTTATTCATTTTGTTAATCAATTTACAAAAATCATCAGCATGTGAATTTAAATGTCCGTCATGTAAGTATCAATAAATTTTTCATTTATTTTTCATTAATTAATGCAAAATTCCTACACAGTTTCACATTCATATTCAAATCACAACTTTCATAAATCTGCAAATGGTTGTGGAACCAGCGAAATTAATATCAATGCAAAATATCTCCCGAATCCACATCTTGAAGAATGTTGTAATGAACACGATTATTGCTATGAAACATGCGGCATCAGTAAAGAGTATTGTGATATATCCTTCAGAAAATGCATGTTGAATGTTTGTGAATATGGACTTTATGTTTTAACATGTAAACTAAAGGCCAACATTTTTTATGAAATTGCTAAGAATCTTGGATGTGAATCATATTTAAAGTCTCAAGAAAGGTCTTGTTCTTGCTATTAAAAGTTTTTTTAATGCAGTTAAAATATATAAATGAACATTTAAATTGAAAATTATTGTTCATTTATTAATGCTTCTTTAAATGATTTACATTCAACTGTCTTTAAATGATTTACATCCAACAGTCTTTACAATATTATAGAATGATTCAGCAATTGCCTTACATTTTAGATTGTTGCATGCATTTCTCATACACTTTCTGAAATTTATATCACAAGATGTTTTGATACTGTTGCAATTTCCATAACAATAATCATGGCTATTACAACAATATAGAAATTGTCGATTTGGAAGCAGCGAAGGATGTACAACAATTCCTTGAGAACCACAGCCATTTGGAACGACCGTAGATGCTGGATTACGGACTGGTAATTTCACTATTTGTGAATATTAATGAAAAAAAATATTTTTAAATGCTAAAACTTAAAAATATTATACTTACATTTTGGACATTTAAATTCACAGCACAAAGTCACAGAAATAAATGCAATGAATATGAGGAAATTTTTCATTTTTATTTCAAATATTTTATTTCTTCATGATATAAATTATGTCAATATTTTATGTTTTTATAGGTTTAAAAATGCAAATAACATTTTGATAATATAATATTTTTAAAAAAGCTATTTATTTTATTAAATGACATAAAGATTAAAAGAGAATTACATTGAATATTAAGGAACAAAAACTTACTAAATTATTCTTTTCAACGTGTAAAATTTTATAATTTTTTAAATTTTGATAATTTTTGTAAACAAGCCTTTTTATCGCAATCCAACATTCAACCAATTATTGAATTTTTGCTTTAAAATATTAATCATATAAATAATTGTGTCATGACAAATTCAATTTAAGCTTGATTTAAGCTGATAAGCAATTTTATATAAAATTTCTTATTGGAGAGTAACAATTTTTTACAGTAAAGAAATGTAATTTTCATGAATAAAGTTAGTCTTTTTGAGAAATTAATTTATAAATAATTAATTGTTAGAATTTATACAAATTTTCACTTATATTAAAGTTATACAGGTAGAAAATTTTGTTAAATTTAAAAAGAAAATTACATTAATTCGTGGATAATTTGGCTAAGTACTATAAGAATTAGTGAAAATTCATTGTTTCAGTGTTTTTCATTTTTTTTCTTTTACTTCTGATTTTAGTGTGAAAAATTCTTTTGCTGTCATTGCAAAGAAAGAAAAAATTGTAGTTTTTTTTGCTTCTCTTTTTTTAACCCAATTAGAAATTTTTTAATTTAGAAAAATTCCTGTCTCAACAAGAGGTTAGTGCAGGATGGGTGATCAAAATGAGAATAAAAAAATTGATGAAGAAATTTACAAAAAATATGGAGACTTGTGTGATAAGCAACAAGGTTTTCAATTACTCGTTGCTTTATTATTCACAAAAGTCCAAAGGCTTTCTAAAAATACCCGGTCTGAAGCACAGGAAATTTTAGAAAAATTGATTTCTGCTTGGCCAGAAGTCAAGGCATTGAATGTTTAATTGACAGAATTGAACACTAATGGGATTCTTAATGACTTGAGTTATTTCAGAGAAAACCGTTTTGAAGTCATTAAGTCAGTGATGGATGTTTCAAAAAAAGGATTTTTAAATTTTTACTGGACGAACAAGATTTTTTGAATCTATCGTCGTCATCGCGAGATTTCGATGATGATTTTGAGGTGGAAAGTGAGGTTTAAAAATCCGCAGATTCTAAACGTATGCATAGCATGAAGAAAGAATTAGAAAAGCTTAAATAAGTTGTGACTGGAAGGGGTTTTGGGTAATAGATTTGAACTCTTTTCGAGTATTTGAATTGAATTTAAAAGAAAAATGTTCTTAAAGATTTTAAATGGAGAATTATTGAAGATTTGAGAACTAGTTTATTGGAAATGTATTTAACGTAAAGAATGCGAGTTCTCGCCTTGTTAGATGGCGGTTAAAACTCGAAGAATTTCAGTACGAAATTCGTTACAAAGAGGCCGAGTAAATGTAGTAGCTGACGCTCTCTCAAGACTCAGAAATACTGGTGACATATCACAAAAATTTTCCATGTTAAATCATGCAGACGATGACATAATGACAATTCACTCCGGTGATGAAGACGATTCTCATTTCATACCCATGACTGAAGCACCAGTAAACCAATTTTCGAATCAAATCATTTTAGAAAAATCCGACTCAGACTCCGACACTACCGAAGAAATTTATCCAAAAATTTCAGACACACTTTTCGTAGAATAATTTTCTCAATAAAAAAAAAAAGAAATTTTGGAAAAATCTCTTCACTACAGACATAGTAACTGTATTTTCGCGAAAACCGAACTTCTCGGGATTCTACAAGGAACTTTCAAGAAATATTTCTCGAACAGTAAAATAAAAGTAAAGATATCTCAAAAGATGTTGATTGACGTCACAAAATTGGACGATCAAGAACAAATTATCGCTTCCACTCATAATTTGAAACATCGCGGAATTTTAGAAAATGTCGCAGAGATTTCTTCTGAGTTTCACATACCAGCACTAAGAAGAAAAGTTCAAAAATTAATTTCACTGTGTAAAACTATATCTCTACAGCTATGTATAATGACACCACACATAGTGTCACAAAAACGACCCCCAAAAAAATATTTCTGGCCATAAGAGACGGACGAGACCAAAACATTGAAAATATTCTTCGTGCTAAAAACAAATTTTATGATGACATAATCCTAAAATTACAAGAAGGTAAGAAGAATACAATAAGCAGAGGTGACTGTCCACCTAAATTATCTGAAAATGAAGTTGTTTTTGAGAAGGTTCCTGGAATAAAGAAGAAGACGGAAAACAAGTTCAGACCAATCGTAGTAAAAACCGATAACCAAAACACCTTCATTGATCAAAAAGACAGAAAAATTCATAAAACCAATATTAAAAGAATCCTAAAGTAATTTTTATATTCACACCGTTTTTTCTATCTTGCCTTTTTCTTTTGCAAAACATTAGTAATTAAGTTAAATAATGCAAAGGTGACACTTTGTCATTATTTCAAAAACATTATAATAAAAACTATAAGTTAATGTAAACAGTGACATTCTGTCACATTTTTAGCTGAAAAAATGATTAATGAGACAAATGAGTATATTAAAAAAAATAAGTTAGAAAATAAGCACTTAATAGAGAATTATATTGAATTTTTAAGTAATTAAATAAAGCCTTTTTGAAAAATAGGCCTTTTCGAAAAATATGAAAGTGAAAGAGCAGAGCTTTGGGAACGCATTGTCACTTTAAACAATGCTATCGTTGTAGCGAAGCCACCAGCTGAATACCGTGAAAAAGTGAAGTTCTTTGTGAAAGTTAACAATAAAGTAAAAGGAAAATTGCAAACATACAGCCATGGAGATAAGAATGTGGGTGTGCAAGAATTTAATTACACCGAAACCCCAGCTAGCTTCTTGGAAATGGAAGACAACGACGGTAATAACGACGACTATGAAGAAATCCCAACAAGTTCCGGACAGCAAGACATAAATACAAAATAATTTTGGTATAAAGGATGCCATAGATGAATACGAAAAGTACAGTGGTGCCGCAAACGCATTTTTAAAGCAAGTTATGCAATTTTAGCATGCTTTCAGTTTAATTGCTAAAAACATCGAGTACTTGGTAAATAAATATGAAAGAGTCCATTTTACTAATGAGGAACTCGAGAAAATGTTGAAAATAGTAAAAGAGGAACAAATTCACGTGCCAACGCTTACGAACGAGCAATGGACCATGCAAACCATGCAAATGTTGCATTTTAATGACTTCTATAACGTAAACGAAAGAATAAGAATGAAAAAGAGAAAAATGCATTTGTAAGCATAAAATTGTTTGTGAAAAGTCATGAGAACTGAAGTCAATCAGGATTCTCATGCGAAATATGACCAAATATTTGTATCAAATTAGATAAATATTGAGTGACTGTTATTGACGTAGATGGAATGAAATTCGATGACAACGAAAGTGAGATTAAAAACTGTGTGACATGTGCTGAAGCAAAAAGGAGTACCAATGGAGACATCCATTGGCTTTAGTCGTAAAGTATTTACGTTCTTTTTGAGGTGAAAGTCGGAGGTAGCTTACTGTTCATAGCGCAGTGAACAAGACCTGGCATCGCACAAGCCGTAAACAAAGTAAGTCTCTTTAATGATTGCCACACAAAGTCACATTGGACAGCTGTAAAAAGAATTATGCGACCTCGATTCTAGAAAATCAACTCAAGGTTACATTTTCAAGTTGACAGATGCACTATGGGCCAGAATTAAAAATTCTTTCAAAAATTATTTCTGTTGCTTTTATGATAGTCCCTATATTACTCTATATAATGGTAGTCAAAATAGTTTCCAACTCAACAGCATGTAGGAGAAATAGCACTTTGAAGTTAGTATGTCGCCCATTTTCAAGTATCATTCAAATTGATCTCACCGATTACTGTATTGATGAATCTTTTTGAAACTTTTTTGTTTATTAGCTTAATATAGATACTTAATTTTGAGATATAAAAATTTTTCCCATGTATCGGAAAATTGTGTGAAAAATTTAATTTTTCTTGAAAACCACGTGGTCACAATACTTCCGTTTGTCTAGCTCATTCCTAGTAGAATTTTATATTCTTAATTGTTCTTTAGCAATTAAAGATATTATAATAATCTACAACTTTTGTGAACATATTGTATAGTTTTGTCCAAGTTCTGATAGTGAAAAAATAGCTTTTTCCCAAAAAACTTCAATTTTTCGACAAAAATCGCTCTAGCGCTTCAGGGCTATAGATGGTAGTAGAATTTTATTTCAGATTTTGAAAGCTCTCTGTTACTACTATCAAACAAAGCAATAAAATAAGAGTGCGTTCTCTTGGCAAAAGGCACTTTTTGGCTCTGAAAGTCACATGTCACGCACTCCTCATATAGAAAAAAATTCATAAAAATTTTAGATCTTATTAAAATTTACTATTTATAGTCTAGATTGATAGATCTATTTAAGGCGCATATTTTGAGTATAAATATGTCATGTTTTGATCCAGTTTTATGGGCAAAATTTCAAAATTTCGATTTTTACTAAAATTTTTGAGAAAAAAATAACTTTTTTCTCGAACTCAATGAAACTTGTTCAAATTTTTTTTAAAAGTTGTATTTTTATGTGTATAACAACTTTTGTTCTGCAAGTTCTCATAAATATTTGATTTTTGGCCTGAAATTTTGAAAAAACTTTAAAAAATCCTAATTTTTGGGTATTTTTAGAACAAATGTTACGAAATCTTATCAAATATAAATTTTTAACATGACATTATTGACTAACTTTATGTTTTCGAGGATGATCTTTCATTTTCCGATGAGAAACATATAGGTTTTCATATAAAAATGTTCTAAAAAATGACTTTATGTACTTCGAGCAAGGAGATCAAAATATTCACATTCATTTCTCCATAGCTAAAACTATTCAGATGACTTTAAAACTTTCTGAATTCATTTATTATTGTAATATTGACTAATTTATTCCAAGTTGTGGTAGTAATAACAGCTATTTGATCAGATTTTAGTAATTTTAGCAATTAAAATTCAACAAATAATTTTTTTAATATTGCAATCTTTGATGGACTCAAGATTACTGAATTTCTCGAATTTCTGACTGAAAGATCATTTCTGACCTAAATTTTGACCCAGTTGCATAAAAGTGTTCTCACCAAAATGCTTCAAAAAGCATTAAAAAGCATGGTTAACTGTTTGTTCATTTTGAGCTTTGTATGACTACTAAATCTTGACTTTGTTCAAATATTTAAACTTTTTCAACAATCTCTGCCCAACCAGACAGATAACAGACACTAAATAAAAGCAAAATAATAATGGAAACTAAATTTAGACGTGATTTATATTTTCCTAAATTTTTTGGAAATATCAGTTTGTTCAGTCTCTAAAATCCTATCATATAACTATTATTAATACCAAAACCAGCAATAAATTAGTTAATATTACAATAATAAATGAATTCAGAAAGTTTTAAAGTCATCTGAATAGTTTTAGCTATGGAGAAATGAATGTGAATATTTTGATCTCCTTGCTCGAAGTACATAAAGTCATTTTTTAGAACATTTTTATATGAAAACCTATATGTTTCTCATCGGAAAATGAAAGATCATCCTCGAAAACATAAAGTTAGTCAATAATGTCATGTTAAAAATTTATATTTGATAAGATTTCGTAACATTTGTTCTAAAAATACCCAAAAATTAGGATTTTTTAAAGTTTTTCAAAATTTCAGGCCAAAAATCAAATATTTATGAGAACTTGCAGAACAAAAGTTGTTATACACATAAAAATACAACTTTTAAAAAAATTTGAACAAGTTTCATTGAGTTCGAAAAAAAAGTTATTTTCTTCTCAAAAATTTTAGTAAAAATCGAAATTTTGAAATTTTGCCCATAAAACTGGATCAAAACATGACATATTTATACTCAAAATATGCGCCTTGAATAGATCTATCAATCTAGACTATAAATAGTAAATTTTAATAAGATCTAAAATTTTTATGAATTTTTTTCTATATGAGGAGTGCGTGACATGTGACTTTCAGAGCCAAAAAAGTGCCTTTTGCCAAGAGAACGCACTCTTATTTTATTGCTTTGTTTGATAGTAGTAACAGAGAGCTTTCAAAATCTGAAATAAAATTCTACTACCATCTATAGCCCTGAAGCGCTAGAGCGATTTTTGTCGAAAAATTGAAGTTTTTTTGGGAAAAAGCTATTTTTTCACTATCAGAACTTGGACAAAACTATACAATATGTTCACAAAAGTTGTAGATTATTATAATATCTTTAATATAAAGAACAATTAAGAATATAAAATTCTACTAGGAATGAGCTAGACAAACGGAAGTATTGTGACCACGTAGTTTTCAAGAAAAATTAAATTTTTCACACAATTTTCCGATAGATGGGAAAAATTTTTATATCTCAAAATTAAGTATCTATATTAAGCTAATAAACAAAAAAGTTTCAAAAAGATTCATCAATACAGTAATCGGTGAGATCAATTTGAATGATACTTGAAAATGGGCGACATACTAACTTCAAAGTGCTATTTCTCCTACATGCTGTTGAGTTGGAAACTATTTTGACTACCATTATATAGAGTAATATAGGGACTATCATAAAAGCAACAGAAATAATTTTTGAAAGAATTTTTAATTCTGGCCCATAGTGAGATGGTGCCTTATCCTGGAAATCATCTAAGCAAGAAATAATCGCGCTGTCATCAATAGAAGCGGAGTACATCGCCTTAAGTGCAAAAAGATGCTGAAGAAATCGTAAAGGCACCCGCGTACATTGTTTTGGCGATTGATCCGCTCAAACGGTCTCATGTCGAGAAAATAGTGAGTCCAAGAGAAGTATGGGAAAAATTGATCTCAATGTATGAAGATGCTGGTTTTAGTCGCCAGATAAGTTTATTGAGTAGTGTTTGCACACTGAGCTTGGCAAACTGTGAAACATGCAAGCATACATCAGCAAAATGGTGGAGTACTTCAATATACTCGAGTTTGTAAAGTTTGTATTGATGGACACATTCAAGATAGGCCTAGTGCTGAGAGGCCTGGATGACGAATGGAAGCCTTAGGCTTTGAATCCAGTTCGAAGAAATTGAAAAGTCACTTTGTTATACAACGAGAAATCAACAAAAAGAAATCTGAGATAAAGAATGTCATAGAAACTGCAATTGTTGTCGTACACAAAGGAAAGCTGTGCACGGCTCAACGAAATTAATGATTTATCGAGTCAGGGGTGACGTCTCACATTACACCATTTGAAGAAATTCTTACTGACACTAAACAAATAAACAATGTTAGTGTTTATGCAGCAAATAATCAAGAAATGAAAGTGAGCACTATCGAAACAACGAGAGTGAAATATGAAGCCAAACTTATTGTAAATGAAGTTTTGCACGTCCCACAAGCTAGTTCTCATTTTTATTAATATTGTTAGTGACAAAAATTTCCAGAAAAGACAATACTGTAATTTTTGATAAAGACGGATGTAGAGTTATAAATTCCAATATTTCATCAAATTTCATTGACCAGTTACTAAAAAATTTCATCAAAATTCTTAATCCAAAAGCACGACACTATTCACCACTCAGAACTTAAACAGAACTACGCAAAAATATGAATCCAAATAATATGGAAGCCGGTATTGAGGCAGTACAGCGTTTTAATGCTTTATTAAACGCATAAAAATGCCCGATTTAATAAAATCAATTCCTGAATATTTCATCGCATCATGGCCAGTATAAAAATCAATTTGAAAGTTGCAATCTACAACATTATATGATAAGTAATTTCATATCTATGTTATAGCAAAAGCAGCAAAAGTTACGAAGTCATGAAATCATCAGAAATTTCAGTTTAATAATTTTTTCAGTAAATTATTTATAGTAATCATATAAGTTCTATACCACAAACGATCCGAGACAGATCAGATAAAATGGTTCAAGTTGGTTTTTCAAACACTGAGAATATCACTCAAAGAACTAGTAACTACATCAAGAAAACTGAAATATTTCAAGTTCTCTTATTATTCTAGTAAATTCTGGTAATAAATTCTTGTAATCTTGAGATATTAATAGAAATATTAATTTTCGGCATCACTCAGTATAAAGTCAAAATTATTTATAAAACTGATCATTCAATATAGCAGGTTAATTAAATTCTTTTTTAATTAATCTACTAAGAAAATTTTTTTTTAAATGGAGAACATATATGTTTTTATAAGAAATTCTTATTTTAATGTACTCTAAGAATTTTAAATTTAATAGAATAAAATTTTAAACTTATCTGATAAAACTAAATGTTGTTCCTTAATGTTACTGAACTTTTTTGTAATTTTGAATATTTTCATCTTCAGACGCTGTATCTACATCTATGTAGTCATGTAAAGTATTTTCTCTCTTTTTTTACCAGCAGTAGAATCTGTCTAAACTTTATTCCAGTATTCATCATCAGAAACAAAATATTGAAAGGAGTCATCTAGAAAATTAAACTTTTTTTAGTTGAAGCTTATTAAAATTGTTTGTATAGGACAACTTCTTGTATATAAAAAGATTTAAAATTCATAATTTTCCGAAATGAAGGTTGTAAAGCATTTGTATTAACAATAAATATATGACATTCCTTGTAAAAATCACAAAATTCCTAATATCATTAATCAAGTGATTTAAGCGTATTTTTGTGCTAACGATCAGTAATTAATTAATAAATAATTATTTTATATTATTGCTCAAATCTTGAAAAATAAAACTTTTAATAGACTTTTTTTTAATGTTAGTCAATGTTAACAGTTTTTAAATGTTTATTAAAAACAAAATCCAAAAGGGTCTTTGTCACATGCCTTGATTACTTCCCTATTTAAAATTTAAGAAGGCAGCTTTTATTGAAAGTCTGATTTTCTATTTAAGTCATAGTGAAATTATAGACGTAATTTTTTCGAATTGCATTCATTATTACGATTTTCTTACCTTTTTGAAACCAGAACTCGTCTGATATTTTAAAACAGTTTTTAGATGCTGTTGTTGACCACACAATATCCACCATTAATTGACTCTAGAATTAAATACCACAGGCAATTTTTATTAAAAAATAGTTTCAAAAAGTTAAACAAAATTCGGTTATTTTTTTGTTATATTTGCTATAAAGAATAGAAAAATCAACGCTTACACTGCATATTATTTATGAAATTTGAAAAATTGCATCAAATACGTAAGAATTGAAATATAACAAAATTGCAGTTGCCATAAGTCAAATTTGAGTTATTTAGCCACGTAAAAAATTTGTAAAGTGCATAATGAATTTTAATTTTAATTTAAATTATAAAATTTTATCTTTTTTATTCTCAACTAATTTGAAATCATTATTTGATGATTATACATTTTTTTTCTTTTTATATCAATTGAAATTGCAAAAAAAAACACTAATTAACTTTAAGTTTTTGCAACACGTCTATTCACTTGAATGTTCATCAACAGAATGATTCTCTCAATTCTTTGACATTATAAATTCTCTCAGTCACAACTACAAAAAAGTATTTCAAATTTTCTCCAACTTCAAATTTTCTCTAGCAAATTTTACTAAAGTGAAAATGTAAATGTCATCATTCTCTAAAGGATTAAATGACATTCAACAGTCAAATGCATCAAATTCCAAAAACATATATAGGAAATTCATTGAAATTAATGATTTTAGACTGCTGATTCAACAAATTAAAAACAAAGCGTTGAAAGAATTAAAAACTAAAGAGAAAAATGACAGAAATATGAGCAAAAACTGTAAACAAACGGTTTCCAGTTCATGATCAAATTTATCTTTATCAACAGTCAAGATTTAGAATTAGAGACTAGAGTATCAAAAATCAAAATTCAAACAATTCTAAACAGTTGAAAAATTAACAAAAATGTCAGAAAAAGTGCAAGCACAGCGAAAGGCTTCAAATGAGAAAATTTTATAAGAACACAACATTATAACAGTTTCAATTTCATTTCTGTTCAATTTGTTTCTAAAATTATTGGAAAAATTATCAGCTTTTATCGCATTTGATATTTGTCCGGTCTGTCCGGTCTGTCCAAGGTCGGTCGGTCGTTCGGATCAAAATAATTGATTTGTATTAATAATTTACTGAAGTCAAGAAGTACTTTTTTTCATTTTTTAAATGTCAAATCGAAATTTTTAAGTTTAAGAAAAAAAATTTAAAATTATAGTGCGAAATTGACATTTTATATTAGAATGAAGCAGTCAAAAAATATCCAATAAGATCATCTGTTATTAAAAACAGAATCCAAAGATTCTCTATCCCGTAGAATTCAAAGATTCTCAAAATTTTATCAAAAAGCGAAACTTTTCAATTCAAATTCAAGGATTCTTAAACTTTTACAACTTGTAAACAAAAACATTGAATGTTCATAAACACAAGAAGACAATTCTAAGTCATTAAATTTGCCAACTTTAATGGAATTCTGTCATTTTAGGCAATTATTAAACATTCTGAAATCAATTGTTAAAGTATATTTTAATTGTGAATGAAGATTTATCCAAGAAGGATTAAAATTGTAAATAAGTTAAGAGTTTATTGAAAATAATCGAAAAGTTTTGTTATTTTAATAGAGAAACTTTGGAATATTGCAAAATAAGTTCTTTTGCTGTAAACATGACTTTTAATTCAGTTTTATCATTTGAAGTATTTGATCAACCGTAAAAAGATCTTTAAATCGATAAGATTGTCTGATAAAATCTGTTAAAAAAATCATTTGATTAGTATAAATTTTTGTCAATACTTCAATCCAAACTCGTCCTTAAAACAAACACGCTGAATGAGCATTTCAGAAATATTTCCAGAATCAAAGAATCTTTCACAAATTCCAATCACTAAATCAAAAACTTTCAAAATGAGCAATCAAACATACGAAAATCGCAAATTTCAATGTACAATTTGTCTAAAGAGATTCAAAGCGAGCAATCATCTTAAAGAACATCTGACATTGCATTCAGGTGAGTTGAATTTTGAATTGATTTAGTCGACAAAGATTTCGAAGAAATAACATAATAATATCTGATATTGAACTAATGTCGTGATGAATCTCAAGACTATATATTAAAGTCCTTAATTTCTAACATTTATTTCATTATCAATAGACAAAACAAACTACAAATGTGAAAAATGTCAGATGGAATTCAAAGCACCAGGATCATGGAGGAATCACATGAGAAAAGTTCATGGTTTCGAGTGTCCTCATTGTAAAAAAATATTTTCAACATTGACTCTTTTAAAACAACACAGAATGAGCAAACATAAAGAATTCAGGGGGAAAAAGCTGGAAGATGAAATAGGAATGATTGAAAAAGTTGATGACACTATCAAACAAATTCAAACTCAATCTGGACACAAAAATTTACCTCCAAAACGTACAACAAATTCAGCTCCAAAAAGCATAATCAAGAAAATTTTAGCAAAATCTCGTTTAAATGTGAATTCAAATTTGAATAATCCAAAAAGTGGGAAATTTGTATGCAAGGAATGCGGATTCAAATATACATTGGCTAGGAGTTTACGTAGACATTTGAATACTGCTCATAAAGGTAAGGAATTATGATTTTTATGAGTTTAATAGTTCTAAGAGTGTATATTCTTGGCTTTCACATATCACAATTTAATAAAAATTCAATACAAAAAACTCACAAAAATTTTCATTATCGTTTTAGAACCGTTCAAATACAAATGCACTCATTGTGCCTACACAACAAATCGTTCAGACAACTTCAAATCACACAACGAAAAACATGCAGAAGGAAAATCAATAAAGTGTACAGTTCCGTCTTGTAAACTTGAATTTTTCAGTTTAAAAAACCTTCGAGTTCATCTCAAAAAAGTACATACGGATGGAGTAAAAATTTCAAACGAAATTTCTATTAAAAAAGAGAAAAATTACCATTTTGAAGCTGCTAATTTAGATGAAGAGGAGAGTGCGTTTTTAGAGGAATTAGATCAGAAAATTGGCACTGAAAATGAAGAACTGGATGGAAATGTTAATGAAAGTTTCAAATCTTTTAATAGTTCTTTTTTAAATTCCACAGAAAAGTCATCAAAACTTAATAGTTCGACAGTAGAATTAAAAAAAACCAATCGAATTGTGAAAAAATCAGTACAGCTAAAAATTTCGACTTGTTTTTCACTCAACTCTAAAAAAGAAGATAATAATTCAAAAAAAGTCAAAAATGAAAAAGCAAAGCCGGCAGGAAGTTCAGTTAGTTATGAATGCTGTGAATGTAAAATTGATTTTCCAGGCAACACTGAGTTATGGGAACATTTGTTAGCTGTTCATTATCATAAAATGAAGAATAATGTAAAGAAATAATAAAAACTGTTAAAGCTCAAATAAATTTTTGTAATTTTTTATCAAAATTTTTGAAGTGTTAATGGAACTGAATATATTATTAAAAAAATATATAATTTGTATACAGATGCTGCGATTAATAATACATTGTTTTATTTCCTTAGAACCAACAGTTTATAATGGAATCATGTTGCAATTCGGAAATTGTACTTGAAATATTTACAATGTAACTAAAAATTGGGAACTTTATTTGTTCTGAAAAATAATTTTATATGGTTTTAGTTCATAACATTCTACTGAATGTCATAAACTATATAGCAAGTCGAGTTGAGTTGACTGCAAAATCTGGTTTGTGTAATAAATTTAAATAATATTTCCTAAAGTTTTTAAAACAAATTCCAAATTTTTAATTAAAAGTTCCATCTATATATCATTAATCAATCACGAAAATTTCAAAATTTTGTAAAAATTAATAAACACATGAAAAATGAGAAAACGTTATGTTCATCAATTTCAATTTGTCAAATTGATTTAATATCCACTAATTTGTGAGTCGATGTGGCTCGGTGACGGAATTGTTTAGTACTTCGGTATATAATTAATGCAACACCGATCCAGCGGCTCACAGATTTGTACTCTGATGTAATTTATTTAATTTTTAACAACTCGTACTATTGCTGACTTTTCTTGAGAGTATTAAAAATATTTATAAACTCTTTTCGAGACCTAGTTATTAAATCTTATTTAAGGCTCAGAAATATATATATACATTCATTTCATCACGAATAATTTTAAAATCGTGCAACTTTACTTTTGTTTTCCTTTAAACTATATACATGTGTGCAACTTTATTAATTTTGCAATTACTTTAAAAGGAAGTTGACTTCTTCCAATTGAATTCAGTTTTGTTGCACAATTTAAAGCTGTGGTTATAAATTTAAATTAAAATGAAATTTACAACAATTTTGAGTTTTTCTTTGAGTTTAAGTAAGTTTTATTTTAAATTTAAATAACATTTTTAAAAACTTTTTGAAAACAAGTTTCAAAAGTGCGCTAAAAAATAATTCAGCATCTGATATTGTAATTCATGCATAATGAAGATAAAGTGAGAAGGATACGAAAATTCACTATGAAGTCAACCAGGGTTGTTAAAAGCAGAATCTGGTGTGTTTTGAAAATATGTCACAGGTAAAAATGTGTGGATATGTGTGGAAAATGTGTGAATATCCACACAAATCCACACATTTCCACACATATCCACACATTTTTCCCTGTCACACATGAAATATGTGACATATGTGTACACATTCTGTAAAACAGAATATGTTGTAACAACCCTGAAGGCAACTTTTATTGAATCTAATGTTAAATTAGAACAAAAGCTGTTTTTCAAAAAAAGTAAAGAAAATAATTAAATTTCTGAAAAAAAAAAAAAAAAAAAAAAACATTTTAAGACCTGGGCTAACCCGGACCTTCAATAGGAAAATGTTCAAAATTTGTCAAAAATTTCAATATTTGTATGGAGTTTTTGACTTGTTGAAAAGTCGTAAAATTTTGCTGTTTTGTCGGGACACAGCAGCAAGGTAGAAAAGTACAGCAGCGTCCCGACAAAAATACAGCAGATGGCCGCCCTACATAAAAGTCATATTAATATTATCCAAATTCATAGCCACAATGTATTTATTGTTTTCTAGCTCTCTTAGCCTTCACAAATGCAGGCACACCATCATGGGAGTCTTCGTGGGGTCCATCATGGAGTCCTTCATGGCTAGAGCATTGTCAACAGGCATGTTTGCTTTGTGGTCCATATCCATTTGATCCACTTTGCGATTGTAGTTCAATTTTTGGTGTCAAATGTTCTCCTCCATTTGATCCATCAGAGTATCCATTTTCAGATTACTCATCCGATTTCATTGAATCATCAGCTGATTCAACAGCCGAAATATCACCTGAATCTGTAACTGAAGCGCGTTAAAGTTAAAAAATTTAGATTTATATAAATTTATAACGGATTATTTATTTAAATAAAAATAGTCAAGGAAAACTATGTGATTTTAATTTATAAAATAAAAGAATAGAAACTCAGAATTAATATCAAGATGAAGCAAAATATCTATGAGATCCCAATGAATCAAATTTAGTTTTTTGAAGTAAATAAAACAAAAATTTATTTTTCCATAATCGTCTATAATTTGGTTTAGCCAACATGTTTTCGCAATTTACATATTTTTATTCAGTAACTGTCTTGGAAGTTTTCCTTCACTTTCCAATTTCAAGTCAATTTCATCAATCAGTTCCTTTATTTCCAATGCAATTTTCAGAGTTCCTGCAGCAATTATATTCGGTTTCATAATATTATATTCACCGCCACTTTTATCAATCACAACTCCACCAGCTTCACGAACTATCAGCGCACCAGCAGCTATATCCCATGGCTTTAAATATTCAATATTATAAGCATCAATTGCACCTTTCGCAACATAACCAAGTGTCAATGCAGCAGATCCAAGTGCACGAATACCAATTGTCTTTTGAAGAAATTTCACTGTTCTTTCCATAAATGATGGAGTAAATGCTGGGACGCATCCAAGTGAAATTTCATGAGCTACTAAAGATCCTCGCAATTGTTCAGCCTTACTGGCAAAAATTCTATTTCCATTTAAGAATGCACCTTGACCTTTGCGGGCTGAGTAAAATTCATTTAGGACTGGGTTAAATAAAAATGAGAATTTTAAGTCACTATTAACAACAAATGCAACTGAAATGCAAACGAAGTGAAGCTTTTTAACAAAATTGATAGTTCCATCGATTGGGTCAATTATCCATGTTGGAACAGATGTTAACACAGATTCATTTATTGCTGTTGCTTGTTCTTCTTCCGCTATGAATCTAAATTAATAATAAAAAAAAAAATTTAAGACATAAAAGTGAAGTTTAATATATCGAAACTTATTATGTAATTCATTTTACTTATATTACAAAAATAATCAAGATTTTGTTTTAATTGTCGTTTCTTATCACAAAATACCGCAAGTCAGTATGCTCTCTGAACGATAGGAATTATTTACATTCTGATAAAAGAAAATTAATATTAATCTTTAGTGTAATTATTAGTATAATATTATAATCACATCAAACTCATCACTAGAGTTCAGTACAACAGACAAATTGCGTAAATAAGCGTCTTTTCGTATTAAGGAAATGCACCGAAAATTGAAATTTTTTTATTCATGAGAACCAAAAAAACAAACAAGTTAATCAGCTGAAATCATAATACCAAGATATCTTAGAGGCTTTTGGGCATGTCATGAACATCCTTCTAAAAAAACAAAAGACTTTCGCTTTCGTACAAAATTTTAAATTGAGTGATAACTACGATTTTACGCCAAGCGAAAAAAATATGAAAATAATATGGTATCGGTTAACTGATTTGTGTTATTCGGAATATCTAAGGATTTTCTAAGCAATCGACTGCTTTACATCAAAAATTCATAAATTTGCAGTACAAGAGAGAAGAAGCTAGGAAACCAATAGCTACCGAAACAAAATATTTTATTAATCCCAATTTTTAAAGATTTACTTGATGTTATACTTATTAATACTCACTTATGATCTGGATATTTCTCTTTGATTCCATTGATCAAAACATTCTCAATTTTTCCATCATAAAATGTCACAAGATCATGATCTGCACCTTTATTTGTCACTTCACCACAATCTTTGAAGCCTTCCAACAAAATATCACCACACTGTCTGACTAAATTATCAACAAAGTTAAAACATTCGTCTAATTCGTCTGGAGTCATTTTTATAAATTAAATATAATGATGATAAAACTCGTGTTTTTGTTGAGATTTGATTGTTTGAAGAGAGCATTTGAGAGAATAATTTTGAGACTTTATTGTGATTATCATGAAGAGAATTGAGAGACAAGGTGTGAAAACTTTATTATAAAATGCGTCAAAATTATTTAGTGCTCTACAATATTTATGTTTATTTGAATAAAATTTATCAGTGGTGGAACAGTTAGTAGTTTTGAAAATTTTCATCTAGAATTTTAGGTTTATGTTCAATTAAAATAATATTTAAGTTTGTCGTGGCACAAAAAAAAAGGTCATCCATCACTGATAAAGTTATAGTAAACTAATTTTCAACTAACTGCCATTTTATTATTGTGATTTGAACATTTTACTTTTGTCCATCAACTGCCTGGGATGCTTTCCTTCAGCCTCCAATCTCTCATCGATTTCGTCAAATATTTCTTTTATTTCTAACGCAATTTTCAGAGTTCCTGCAGCAATTATATTCGGTTTCATGATATTATATTCACCTCCGTTTATGTCAATCACAACTCCACCAGCTTCATGAATTATTAGCACACCAGCAGCTATGTCCCATGGCTTTAAATATTCAATTGTATAAGCATCAATAACACCTGATGCAACATAAGCTAGGGTCAATGCTGCTGATCCAAATACTCTAATTCCAATTGATTTTCGTAAAAATGTCACCGTTCTTTCCATGAACAGATGCTGGAATGCTGGAATTGCACCAACATGAATGCACTGTGCGATCAAAGAGCCTTTCAGTTCCTCTGATTTACTTGCAAAAATTCTGTTTCCATTTAAAAATGCACCTTGACCTTTGCGTGCTGAGAAAAATTCATTTAAGATTGGATTGAATAAAAATGCAATTTTAATATCATTGTCAATAACAAGAGCAACTGAAATACAGACGAAATGAAGCTTTTTGACAAAATTTGTTGTTCCATCGATTGGATCAATTATCCATGTTGGATTGGGAGTTAAAATTGGTGGTTGTTTTGTGGATGATTGTTCCTCTTCTGCGATGAATCTAAAATTATTCGCAAGATTTACTTAATCATTTATTTAATTGCTCATGATTTTGCAAAATAATCTTATCTTTATTCATGTTTGTTGATTACTTTGTCCATCGTTGATTTGATAAGATTTGCTTATACTTAAACATTAGAAATTTACATGTAAGTCTTTACTCACTTATGTTTCGGATATTTCTCTTTAATTCCATTAATCAGCACATTCTCTATTTTACGATCATAGATAGTTACAAGATCGTAATGTGATCCTTTATTTTCAACTTCTCCACAGTCTTTGAAGCCATAAATTAATATTTCACCACATTGTCTAACTAAATTTTCAACAAACACAAAACATTCGTTTAATTCTTCTGGTGTCATTTTTGTAAATAAACAATTTGGTGATAAATGTTCTCTCTTGATTTTTTATTTATTTAGAAATATAGAGAGAGTAAAATACGTTTGTGATAATGTTTAAAACACTTTCGAGAGAAAAAAGATAAGACATAAAACATGACGATCATCCATACCTAGCAGAATTGAAATCTGAAATTCTGAAAATGATGAACATGAAAAGATTTGCAATTTCGAGTAAATCGTTTTAAATCACAATTTTTTTTTCACGGTCAATGAGATTAAAATAATCTCATATGTTAAGACTAAAAAACAACTAATTTTTATTTCATACTGACCTACATTAATGCCAGACGATAATTTTTCCAAAATCAGCAACGACTTTTGATTATTAATAATAAATGAACATGCTAAATATCAAAATAAAATGGATATTGTTAATCACTATCATTAAAAAATGATTCTAATGTTAATAAGTTAAAAATGATGCCATTTTGTCAGATATTGAGGCTATTTTAAAATTTAAACTAGGTTTGGTTAGCACAAATTAAGCTTAAACGATTTTTTTTCAAAACATTACCATATTTTCCTTTATAAATTTCACACGATTATAAAATCAAACGAATAACAACCAGAGCAACGGCGATTAAGGATATTCTTTTCAAATCGTCATATAAATATCATGAAATCAAAAACGCAATAAAAATGAAATTACGCTACTGCTCATGGCATACTTACAGACAACAAATCTTAAACTTTTCCATCGACGCAACTAGGTCGCTTACGATCCTTCTATATGCCAATTGAACTTTCTAAGTCTCTTTTTTGTTTTTTCTCTTTCTGATTAGTATTGATTATGATGAGGCTAGAACATCAATAAATATTAATTGCCGACATTCATTACTGTTACAATTCTCATTGTTCTTATCAGTTCGATGAACCAATTTTGATTTGCTTTTTTCTCTCCTTTTAATCCATCATCGATTTACGTTTTTGATTTCATCATTCAGTACCAATTGTAAGCTCATAGTTAAACGTCGTTTTTGAAAGGATTAACAGCTTTTCTAGAAATATATAAATAAAACGCACTATTTATATCAAATTAACTCGCAGTTGATTAATTAGTTTATTGTGATTAAAGCATATTAAATGCGTAAAAGTCTTTGAGACGGAGTTGTCAAAATTTCATCGCAATAGGAAGGAGATACAAAGAGAATTTTATGAGAATCTTCTGTATTTATTGTGAAAGTAATTGAAGGAGAAATATCAGAATTAAAAAAGAGTTCATATAGAACAGTTAAGTGGATAGTGAAATTAATACAAGAATCAATAGACTATAGATATGGCACGGTAAGTAATTATTTATTCTATAAAATATATATAATTTATACTTTAGTGATTTTTCATGTCAAAAAAATTGCGCTCTTAAGCAAACAACTAACATATTCAGATAAAGTTTTAATTCACAATTTCTGCAATTTACAATGGTCAAAAATGATTTTGAAAATCGTAATTTCTACAATTCATTCAAATTTTGAGAATAAATTTAATTCTTGTTCAAATTCAAAAAAAAATAAAAAATAAAAGTAATTGTTGCTATTCTTATAATTTTATAAATATAAAATAAAGTTTTAAAAATTGCAAAATTAATTATTTCAGAATAGACTAGATCCTAGTTTGATTTTTGTTTTTGCAGATTTGCGAGACAAAAAACAAAATTTTAAATTCAACATAGTAATTAAAACTTAAAAACAAAATAATAATTTAAAAATTTTAAATGAGCTTTAAGTTACATTGTGTTCTCGAAAAATTAATAAGGTTTAAAAATCGTGAATGCCTTTTTAAAATTTTTTTATACGAGATATAAGAAACTGTTGATTTATTCTAAGGATGAAGAGATGAATGTCTAGATTTTATTATGCCTGAAACAATGAAAAACTCAAAAATTGTTTAAATTCTTTAAATAAATTTAAAGTATCTTAAATAACAAAATCTCAACAAGTCTGAAAGACCTGTAAAAAGGATACAGTAAAATAAGTTTAGCAGAAAATATAAAATTACAAAGAAAAATTAAAAATTACAGTTTAATTAAAAACGAATCACGATACATTGAAGTGATTTAATTATTAAAATAATTACCAATGATTAATTTTTCTGTAAATAAATTGACCATTTAATGGCTTTATGTATATTCAGTCTAATTGCGCAATAAGATAAGAAATGGCCCATCCAATCTGCGCAACAATAAAATCACAAAAGGATCAATGTCTTATTTGATTTCATCATAATTCAAATTCCACTTTATTAATCTCAATAAATTTTTCTTGAACAGCTCTAGAATTCCCATTCTTTTGTCTGCAATTTGCATTATTTTGATGACTTTTGGCATCGACTCGATTTCTTCCGCAAACGTTTCAAATACATCAACATCAGACAAGGTCAAATATGTACGATGTCTCTTTACAACAAGCTACAATTATGGCGTAATTAGGGATCTTTATACATGCGAAATATCAGGACGACTTCATATTACCAGACGTGGTACATCAATTAATCGCATTGATGGTTTTCATATGCAAGGCAAAAGGACAAAAGAAGTTCAGGCATTTAAAGGCGATGCATCAATTATCAATTATTTCCCAAAGGATCTTGAGAAACAATTTCCAAATTTAATTGTAATTCTCTTGAATCTTGTGCAGTTGAAGGAAATTCGTCAAACTGATCTCAAACCATTCACAGATTTACGTTATCTTGATCTTTTCGAAAATAAAATTGAATTTTTGGAAGCTGATTTATTCAAATATAACAGAAGATTGGAAGTAATTTGGCTGAGCAACAACAAAATTAAATTTATCGACGACAACGTCTTTCAAGGATTGGGAATTACGAGTCTTTTTCTTGCTTATAATGAGTGCGTCTCAAAATCCGTTAATGATAATCCAACAAGTCTCATGTACTTCCTGGATTTAATTAAAATTTCATGCGGAGTTAAATCCAAAAATGCTAAATATAATCCAAAGGATCGTTTGGTTAATGATGATGACTATGACGATGACTTATTGCCAGAAGAAAAGACCTCAAATGAGACAGAAGCAATTATACAAGGTTTGACAGCACAGCTCCGTACAGTTGAAGATGAAGTTGCACGCCTTAAGAAGAAACGTGAGCAGGCATTGAATTGGCTTGTACAGTATGAAGACGAGAATAAGAAGCTGAAAGCTGAACAGAATGAGACCATAGCAAAAATGACAGCTTTGGAAGAAAATTTAAAGAAAACCGAAAATACCGGCGTTGATTTTGTGAAACAACTTTTTGCGCTTCGCATGGATTTGAATAAACAATCAGAATCGACAAATGGAATTGTAGTAGACCTCAAAAACAAAATCAATACCGACAAAGAAACATTAAAGAACATGGAAAGTGATCTTTCGAAAATTCGCGACCAAAATTTTAAACTTTTTGAAGAAAATCGTAAATTAAATCAAAATTATGACGCTCTTAAAGACAGTAAGGATGGCCGTGACGTTACATTTATTACAGTGATTGTATTAATGGCAATGACACTTGTTGGAGTTGTTGGATTTAATTTTTATAAAAAGATTCGTGTTAGTCCAATGATTAGGAAATTCAATGACTTTGAAAATGCAACAATGAAGCTTGTTGATGAGGATCATAATGGTTCAGCATCTGTACATTAAGATGAAATTTCAGGTATCTGAAATGTTTGTGATCTTGTGAAGGAACTAAAATTTATTCTTAGTAATTCGACCATTAAAAAGTTAATTTTAAACATCGAGCTCTGTTTGCAACTAAGCTGATTTTTTCAACATTTTAACGGCCAGTTTACTAAGGTATTAGATATGCATGCTCATTAGGTATTGTAGGACAATAAATATAATCATATTAATATGTAAATCATAATATTTTTCTTTCAATATTTCATTATTATTAAATTTTCGCTAATAGTAAAAATTAGTTAATCGATCGCCAGATTGATTTTGATATGTATAGCGATTTCAATCCGAATCCAATTTTTGTTCGATTAATAGATTTTTGCTATTCGAATTTATTATTAATTTTAAAATTGTCAATTGAATCTCAATTGCGAATTAAATCAGTTTTTATGTAAAATTAATTAATAAAGTTATTAAATTAGTTAATAATCAATATTTTCACTTTGCATCATTTAAAATTTCTAAGGTACTTTTGACAAAAAACAACAGATTTTCCATTGGCTAGAATTGACTGATATGAACATCTGTGCTATACAGAACTGTCAGATATTTGAAAAAATAAATAACTACTTTCAAATTTGCAAAAAAAAAAATCAGCATATAGCATCTATAGTGCAGAAAAAAAATTACAATGATAGGTCAATATTTCATTCAGTTTTATAAACGTATATTTTCTGTTTATTATTATTTGTGCAATTATGATTAGAAATTGATTGACTGACAAATAATTATCAGCAACACAGTTGTTGGCATTGTTTTAAAAAAAAGTTTTAAAAGTGATTTTCCAGCAATTATAAATTTATAATGTTTACTTATTAATGATTTGTAATTCAAAACGGATTTATTTTGAGACGTTAAAAATAAAAAATTGTTCGTAATATCAAAAACTATGAAGTCAATGACTTAAAAATTATTGTCTATTCACTTGTTATCTTTTCTAAGCTAACTTTTAGGAATCCATTATTGAACTTGTTACCGACTCAATACATAAAATTCTCTCAACCAATTTTAACTAACGGTTTAGAGAATTTTAAATAATTCAAATTTATTTATTACAATGTATTAGAACAATGTGTGAGACACAGTGATTTAGTCCCTACAGATCATTTCATCTTCACAGAATATAAACAATTTAGTCACGATTCATCAACTCACAAAAAATAATAAAAATGTCAATAAGTGAAAGTTATTACAATAATTTCCATTCTCAGAATGAGGAATTTGAAGTAAATGTAAGTAAAGTTTAATTCACACCGAATTTTCAATTTGGATTGGAAAAATTTAGAATATTTAAAAATTTTCAAATAAAATAAATTGTTTTTCAAATAATATAAATTGATGGACCAGGAATTTTTTTGACTAAAAGGATTTGATCTCATTCGGTTTAATTGATTGTTTCCAACCAAGAGTAGGGGCCTTTCAAGCACTACGTATAAAGAAAAATTAATATTTTTAACCCCTTCTCTCTTCGTAACTCAAATTTCCATTTAAAATTTTTTTATTGTTCAGGGCGTAACAAAAGCTCAACAATCTTCCATCTTCTAAGCATGAACGACTCGTTATTTCATTCAGGAGCGTAGCCAACAATAAACGAAATACCAGATCAAAATTGTTTAAATCGGTAGTTTTAAATGGCATTATATAGTACATAAGCGACTTTGCGAAATCAACCCCAAAATTCTTCGCTGTTTTAGGGTTTTTAACACAAAACCAAAAATTCTTTTTTTTGCGATATTCCTTTTAAGATTTTGCTATTTAGTTATTTTACAGCCTATATACGCCTCTGACACTCATAATCATCTCAATACAATGAAATTATATTCTTAAAATGTATTATATTTCAATAAATTTTTTTATTTACAGTCGCCCAGAATCATGTTAGAAATGATTGTTGAAATTATTTCGCACTTAAATGAAATTGAAGATTTGAGAAGTTGTATGATGTTATCGAAAGAAATCAGAAATTACATATTTGGGTCACCAAAAATCCTGCGAAAAATTGAAATTACTTTCAAATCGGATGTCAAATTTGAGGAAATTATTCAATTTTTAAATGACAGAGGAAAATTTATAAAACAAATTAAAATTCTGGAAAACATAAACGAAAATGAAAATTTAGATCCAATGCTGATTACGAAAAGAAAACTGGAAATTTGGAGGCATTCGTTCATGTACATAACCCAAATTTTTCTATAATTAAAATTGAACAAAATGTCAAAAATTCATTTAGGTTGCCACGACTAAAGAAATTAATAATAGAGACAGATGACTCTGGAAATTTTATCGAAAATGCCAGAAATGTGAAAAATTTGGAAATTTTGAAATGTTTTCATCATAAAGCACCAACTGTTGAGAATTTAACAAATTTTTTATGTAAACAAGTAAATCTAAAGAAATTGTCTTTAAAATATTCAATTTTATATGTATCAAAATCATTTCCAACTCGAGATATTACCCAAGAGATCAAATTTAAACTGAAGACATTAGAGTACTCAATAAACAATAGGAACTTCAATTCAAATTTTGTGAAATTTCTTGAAAGTCAAAGTGAATATTTGGTAGAATTGAATCTTTTCGGAATTATTGACTATGAAATTTTTGAAGTTATTTTTTCAAAATGTAAAAATTTGAACAAATTAAGTTTATTTCCACAAGATGGATCATATGCTTATACAGAGGAACAGCATAATTGGATGTTAACTAAATTAAGATATTTTGAAAGTAAAAATGTGAATCTGAATTTAATTTATAAAAGATTTCCAAATGTTGATTCCATAAAGTGCTCAGAAATAGATGAAGTTGAAGGAACTTTTGAAAATTTAAAAAATTTGGATGTTAAAAACCTTAAATATATTAAATTTAAATGCATAAAGCTTTCAATGTTAAAAAATTTAACAGTTGATTCAATTGATATTGGTGATTGCGAACAAATATTCATCAACTGTCCAAATATTGAAGATTTTACAGTAACTGATTGGATTAAATGTTGCGATTTGGAAGAAATCATAAAATTTTTAAAACATCTAGAAAATTTAAGAAATCTTAAAGCAAAGTTTTTAACAAGTTCTGGATTTGAATTTTTTATATGCTGTAAACCAAAATCTATAATTATGAATAAATGTGTTTATATGACCATTTGACAATGCTCCCGGATTTAACAAAACTCCAAAACATAATTTAAACACATCATTTTCAGTGTTGATAAGATTAAATTTTGACATTCCATGAGATTTTGGTAAATGGAGGACACATTTGTCCTAAACATCAGTATTCCAAAAATTGTTCACTTATTTAATGACCGCCAGCTGGGTAGTAATGCAAGAAATAAATCGTTGATAAATGTGATTCATGGCCAAGATAATTCTTAACTCTTATAAATGACTCACATCAACATATAAATAATATTTTGTTTATTAACATTTTAATTCAAAAAAACATTGACATTCACTTTAGTAAACATTTCGATCATTAACGAGATTCTGGTACCGATTCTGGTAGTGATTCTGATTCTGGTTCTGGGAATGATGGTACTAAGCATTTTGCTTCTGGGAATTCTGGGAGTATACTGCAATCACACGTAGGATCAACGATATCACTACATGGTGCACAGATCCTGAAACAGTATGCTTCATGTGACTCGCTACCAGCATTGACGGAGTTGAATATCGCTAAAAAAATTAATTTCATTAGAAATTAGATATTGGCTCTTTGAAAATTAAAATTCAGATTCTATCTTAAAAAATAAAAACTAAGAACAAACTATACTAAATCTGCTAAATGCTTTGGCAAATTATTATACATATATTATTTCAAATACTTAATTTTCCATGCATAAAATGAAGGAAAATAGTTTAATTTTGTTTTTAAAATAGTTTGTATCAAACTCGATATACATATCGAGAGTGTCATTGTTGAAAACAAATCTAAATTTCTAGGAGATTACACAAGTATTGTATGACTTCTCTGTGTACTCCCATTAGAGACCATTCATTTATTACGTAACGCGATTAAATCACCTTTTGACACGTCCTTTCCATAACAAAAATTTTTATGGAAAACTTTTTTCACTGTTTCACACATTACAAAATCTCAAACCCCCTTACCCTAAGATGGTTACGTAACAAGTGAAAGGCTTCTTATTTCTATAATAAACACACTAAAATTAATTTTGTGATACAAAAATGTAAAGTTTATTACCACATGCAATAACAAGCAATAAAAATAATTTAAACTTCATATTTTTTGAAATGATGTTTTCACTAAAAAATTCTGATTTAAACTGATGGGTAGAAAGCAAGGAACAGCATGGCTTTATATATAAATTTTAGCACGACAATTTGACAGGAAATCAGGATTTTTTTCCAATTGTGTTTTTTAAGGTCATCGGGGAAAATTTTTATGATAATATCGTGGAATTTAAAGCCATTCTTTTTTATAGTTTTGTAACTTTTGTTTTATATTATTTCTGGTGTTTCTGAAACTCAGTAGTTTTAAAACTTGTCATCTAGCAGAATAAGCTCTCAATAATATAATTTACTTTATTTGTCGTTCTTTGTTTATTTATTTCTATTATACCACTTTTTGAGTCCTTTTAGAACCCGAGTGGACATAGCTAGTATTATACATGATTAGACCAGTCATTTAAATTGCCAAAATGTGCATGCTAAGAGAACTTGACTTTCGAAACTATGTATATGCTTCACAACTGCAATCAGAAATTAACATATTATTACATTATGCATTATCTAGTTCAGTAGTGGAGAAACTGTGTGCCGCCAAAAAAATTTGGAAATCCAATAACGAAGTAAAGTTTAAAAGGCTAATTAATTGACAAGTAATTAGTAACTAATTAGTAATTGATGGGCAAGTAAATGAATATTCTTTAAGAAGCCCGAGTAACCGTTAAATTAAAATGATTTAACTATGGTGGTGTTTTATTCAAGTTTTCATTAGAAATTTTGTGTGAAAAACAATTCTCAATTATTAATGGTTTGATGGGCATGGAACTGATTTAATAATTGACTAATGTTTGCCTTCTATAAGTCATTAATCGAATTGGATTCTAATAATAGACAATCAGTTCTAAACTTTCTCATAAAACATCTATTTTATTTTTTAAATTAATTAAAATGTTCAATTTTAAACTAAAAATTACAATGTCTTTTTTTACAATAATTGGGATGTCGTGACTTTTGCATGGTCAAATTTCTATTCATAAACTTTTACTTATTAATTTCGTGCAGAAAATATTTAATAATTTTTTTATTTCTATTGTTCGTTGCTATTAATTCATGACTTTTCGACTCGTGAATTGTGGTTTTTAATTTTGAGGACATTGGCGTGCTTATCATTTTAATTAAATTTTAAAATCATTTTAATTAAACGGAAGAATTATATTGCAACGTTTTAAGATCCTTTAAAATTTATAATAATTATTTTGAATTAGTTTAACGTTACATTAATGCCAATTTAGTGAATATGTATTAAACATTTATTTAATGTTTTCCAAAGCGAGCATAAAAACAAAAATTATTGAAAACAACAATCTTTTATTTTACAAAAATATCAAAAGCCTCTAACTTATGCAACATTGAATACAATGCATTTATTTTTACACGCTTTTATTTGATTTACTCTGTCTACCTTTTACAATTTAAAAAAAAATATTCACAGTATTTTGTTTTAATCGCACATAAATTATTAATTTTAGCTTATTATTAAAATTAATTTATAAAAGAAAAAACCAATTTTTTATTGTGCAATGTATTTAAACTGCGTAAATTTTTCTTTTCAAAAACTACCCAAATATTTATATCGCAGTGTGCTTATAAATTATTTTCTTGTAATTTTGTTTCTGAAGATGGTTCATAACTGAACCGAAATATATATTAAACGCAGTTTAAATACATTGCACAATAAAAAATTGGTTTTTTCTTTTATAAATTAATTCATTGAATTGTGTAGAAAAATAATTATTAATATTATTATTAAAACTTTTTGAACTTTTTTAGCTTTAGAAATAAGGCTTCAAACTTGAGATCATTAAGATGTCAAGTTTCTGGGATTTCGCGTCTCAATTATTTTTAAATTATTAATTTTATTGAGGACATTCACTTATTACGGTCAAGAAGTGAATTCGATTTAAACAATAGAAATTCTGAACGGTTCCTTGTTAATTTTTTTAAAAAAGTTCATTATTCTGTAATAAGTAAACAGTCCAACAAGTATAAAAAATAAACAAATAAAATAATGTGCTAATTTTTTTAATTAAATGCAAGTTTATGCGTTTCTCTTATTTTGCTAAAGAAATCATTATTTTAAATCTATGAGTGATTCACAAATGTCATACATAAAAATAATTAAATTGAAGCTGAATTTGTCTTAATGAATTCGTTGCTGTGCACTTATATTCACGGAACATAAATTGACGTTTTTTGTCGTTTATCTTTAATTTTAAATAATTTCCTCCAATTGGCTTAAAAATTTCTTGCAAAACTTTTTTTAAATTTTACAAAAAAGTTGAATTTTCACAATTATGATATTTTGAATTAAGCATGTTATCATACATCGTTAAAACTCATGTTCATAATCCTCAGATAGTAAAAAATCTTTTTCAGACCTAATCGTTCCATAATTGTAAAAAACTTCCATAATATAATTTTTAATTACATTCTTATTAGGAATTATATCAGGATTTTTATCATGAAAATGATAAGTTATCGCCCTTGCCATACTTTTGAATAACTCCTTCGGATTATCAGACTCGAATTTTTTTAATTCATAAAAGACCGTCAATTCGGCGATAACAAGTTGAGAAATGTCATTTTTATTTTGTGCTCGCTTGAAATTTTGTTCATCAATTATAAGTGAAGGTGGTGATGGTGATGGTGATGACATTAAGTTCTTGTTCTTGATATGCTGAATACTTGGATTATCATTGATGAAAGACGGCTGATTAATAGGTTTAAATGGAATAGTTAGAGGAGTTTTTGGATTTTGCTTATATTGTAGTTCATGATATGAATTTGATCGTATATATTTTGGACTTTTTGACAGACAATCTTGTGATATGAGACTGATTGATCTATCAAACAATTTGCTGTCTTTAGATGAGATATTTGAAATTGTATTCACAGTTATGGAGTCATGGACAGAATGTGGACGATTTATTTCATCTCCAGAATTGAATCTATTGTCATGCAAATTTAAGTTATTATTGATATGATGTCTTTCATATCTATCGACTCTTTCACTTTTATTAAATCCACTATCAACTCTCTCATTTCTATAGCCATAAAACTGTTCATTTCTTGAATATCCTTGATTTATTCCATTCGGTAACATTCTTTCTTCAGAATTTCTTGACAATTCACGTTGTTGTTGTGATTTTTTCAGAGTAGTTGCCACTATTTGACTACAAACTCCCATCTCATCCTCACTTGGTAGATTTCGAGACTTTTTGTGATCAATTTTAGATGGTGATTTGCTGTTTTTAGACGGGCTTGATTTTTTTGATGGACTTACTCGTTTATTTGCAATTGAATCAGCAAGTGATTCTTGATATTCTGGAGTGTAACCGTCTCTAGATTTGACCGAACTAACTGATGATCTCCTGACAAAATCATTTGATAATTGTTTAGGCTCACTTACCCTAATATCATCTGATTTGTGGTCAACCGTTAAGTCAGTCAAACATGAATCGTTTTGAATGATTTGAAAGCCTACATTTTTCATGCTAATTTTGTTTAAATCAATCGCATTTTTTGATAAACCCACATTGATGCCGGCCTCTAATGACGTATTTTGAGTATTTTTTAAATTATTTGTTGGATTTTGTAGCTCCAGTGATGTTTTGTCAGTACTTTGATATGAAGTATTAGTAGGTCCATTCGATGAGTTAGGTCTTTCAATATGTATTAAAGACTCACCACAACTTTCAGTATTGTACGAGATTTCATGATTTTCCAAAATTTTAGCTTGAAAATTACATGATTTCAATTGATTGTAAGTTAAGTTTGTTTGGTTATCATAATTTGATATGTTTAAATCGGACGTGCTTGAATTCAATAAAGCTTGATGACTTTCTAAGTGAGCAGTCTGAATTGTCTTTGATTGACAAGTTTCTAAGCTAGATTGACAATTTTTTAACTTATTTTGATCGATTTTTTGTTGCTGTACAATTTCAAATACATTGTCAGTAGATTTGACTAAACTGTCTTTCCCGATTTCCAACTCTGGATCTTCGGATTCATTTATATCTTTTTTTTCTATATATTGTAATTTTTCTTCAATTTTTGATTTTTCCGTGTTTTGTATATTTCTATTTGAGCTTCTTGTCTCTATTTTCTGTCTTTTAACTTGATAATTATCGACTGATATTGACCCCCTCCTCTTTATCCTGTGCTGCTTATTTTGAAATTCCTTTTGATATTGTTCTCGTTTATTTTTTTCCATTTCTTTTAAATCTATTATATTTTCAGACATATTGGAAGCTTTATAATTATCAACATTCTGTTCTTGTGAGCTGATGTCAATGCTACGTTCCGTCAAGAAGTCTCGAAATGAATGAATATATGATGAACAGCCATCATCGACTTTATGAAACTTATTAGGACTTTTAGAGATATAAGGTTGGTTTATTGTAATTGGTTGTACATTTGATGTGCTCAAATTGTTTGAAATATGAATGTTTTTTGGTAAATTTTGGATTGAGGATGCGTAATTCGGAGAATATGGAATTGGATTAGTGTGATTTATTATTGGTTTTGATATATTTTCACTAATATTCACTGGATTCTCTTTGTAATTTGTCATATTTTGATGAGATTTTGGGGGATCGTGAATAAAATTTGAAATTTTCTTGGTGAATTCTTTTCTTTTTGTCAAAATTTCAGGAGTTCCTTCAAGAATTTTAATCGTTTCCTCCAAATCCATCAATTCAGAATTTGCTGATTTTTGAAATTTATTACAACATTCCTCACATTTCGTAGCAGTCATATTTGATTCATTTTCAATATATATCTTCAGCTCATCATCATAATGACCATGATTCAAACTCTGCTTTGCCAATTCATTGCTCTTATCAACTTTGCAAATACAATTTATATTTTCTGACGCAACATGTTCATTTACACATAATTCCTTATCAATGACATTTTTATCAGTCAATATTTTATCAGTTAAATTTTTATCATGATTTTGAACATTGTCATCGGCGCTAGTTGTATACTGACTACTGATTAAGTTCATTTTGTCGGAGTTTACATTGTTTGATTCATGTTTTATTATATTACGCACAACTGAGCTTTGATAATCATCAATGTCTGTCTCATTCTCTGATATATCTGAATCATTTTCTACTTTAATATCATTAGTTGGAATAATCACTTTATCAACGTCTGTACCGTTTTGAACATGTTGAATATTTTTATCAATTTTAATGTCGGATTCAATTGTGGTTTTATGTACATCAGTTGAATTATTGTGTTGTTCATTTTGACTAATACTTTTGTCATTTTGATTATTCAGAAAAATGTTTTCATTCGAAAAATTATTTAAAGATTCATTGCCGTCTGCTAATGATTCATTTATGCCACTTGTGTAGCATGGAATAATCGGAATATGAAGCAATTTTCGAGATGCTTTCTGAATTTTATTTTGTTTGAATTTTTCATTAAATTTGCGAGCAAATTCATGAAAGTCTGCTTCAGAAATTGGTACCGTGTTTTGAAGTTCATCGATAGGTTCTGATTCTGATAAATTGAGAAAATCTTGAAGTTCTGATGAAATACTAATATTATCAGTTGAAACAGACAAATCTTTTGATAATTCTGATGACGATCGACGATTGTCTCGTGAGTTTGGTGGAATATTGTGAACTCTTGGTGACAATTCATAGGTTTTTGATGGGGATTTAAAAATATCATTAGATATTGATATTATATTACCTTTACTTAAGCCTGACTCGTTCACATTTTGGGTGCTGCTAAATTTTTTCAATAAATCCTTGGATGATTCGTCAAATTTTTTTGAAGTGACTTCAAATCCCGTTGAACTTTGACTATTATCACTTGTAACTTCATGATTTTGTTGATTATTTAATTGTTGTTCTGTAGATATCGTAGAAAATGGTAGAACATCCTCTTGAGATTTCATAAGAAATTCTTGTGACTTGGATAATATTTCTTTAAAATCATTCAATATATCCGTTGATTTTATGACTTCCTTAAATGTACCCTTGTCGGTGGAATTTTCGTTTTTAAAATTTAAATCAATTAAACTTTCCGATGAGCTAATTAAACTATTTCTTGATTTATTGATCATTTCTTTAGACTTTTCTGAAATATCTCCAAATTTTATCAAATTTTTACATGATTCAGCTATATTGCTTTGAAAACCTTCTTTTAAACTATTGCAAGAGATAACATTATCTCCAAAATTTGTAGATTCTTTAGAAATTTTCGTATGATTCAGCAAAGTAATTCTGTTTGATGATTCATACTCTACATGATTTTCCAATACATCAGCAATAAGGTTGTCTACATGATCACATGAATCTTTCATTTTATCAACAAAATAATCACGTGATACCTTCAAATTTTCCTCTAATCGTATAAAATCTTTCTGAATTTCCATCAAACTCTTTCCAGGCATTTCATCGGGTGACTCTATGTAATCAACCACCACATAGTCATCCGACTTTGTTCCGTCAATATTAATCGTTAAATTCTGATTGACAGGATTTTTAGTTGATTTTTTGTAGATGAGTTTTAGGAGTTTATTATGTTTATCTTTGTGTGAAGATAAGAAATTTAATTTCGTTGAATCTGAAGGATCATTCTCGTATCTCTGACCGTTTTCTATAGATGTTTGACTTTGACAGCTATCTGATCTTGCCATAGACACTCCAGAATCTGAGCTATCATTCCTTATAAATCCATCACGATGAGTGTCAAATCTTTTCGAGTATAAACCATTTGTATCTACCAGTTGATCAGGTTTTGTCGTTGAATGGACATCAGTTGATTGAGGTGGTGACATTTGATATTTTTTTTCTTCAAAATCAAACTCAAAATTTTCAACTTGAATCCCAACATTCACACCGTTCTCCATCTTTTTGTTGCTCATATTTTTCTTCTTGGCGTCAGTTAATTCGGCTATTCTAACAGTCAATTCCACATTTCTGTTATTTGTCGCCTCTAATATCACTCTCGTCACAGTAATATCATTGTGCGCTTCTTGTAGCTCCTTTCTTAATTTTGCTATTATATCTCTTTTATTTTCTAAAGCAAGTTTAAGCTTTGTTGTTTCATCTTTATGAAATTGTATCAAATCAATCTCTTTAAGTTGCATCTCCTTAATTTGTCGACAATGATTATCCTCAATCTCTAATAATTCTCTTTCGTGTTTAATCTTTAGTTCTGTTATATCACTTTCTCTGTTCATTACATCAATTTTTGACTCTTTAAGTCGTAGTTCTTTTTCGTCTAGTCGCTCTTGTAGGTCATTTAGACGCTGTTGAAAAGGAATAAATGGTCGATTATTATTGTTATTGGTATTTCCATTATTGTACCTTTGGTTCTTGTCATACCAATTATTATTATTCCTATTTTGATTATTATTAAAGTTGTTACGGTTGTTGTTGTTTTTATAGTTATTATTATTATTGCTATTATTATCAATATTATTATAATTATTATTATTATTATGAAAATTTTTTTTATGGAAATTATTTTTATTTCCAAAACTATTTTTATTATTGAAATTATTATTTTTATTATTAAAATTATTATTTTTATGATTATTGTTGAAATTATTTTGATTATAATTGTTCTGATTTTGACTGTTAAAATGATTATTGACACCAACGTTTGTGTAAGGATTTTTACAATTTTCAATTGGATCTAGCTTTAAAATATCATCGTCATGGTCATTTTGACTGTCACAACTGACGCGTCGCCTTTTGCGACCATTGGTTACGCTATTAATTTGGACTTTTCCTGGTGAATTGTTTCCATTACTAATTTGTCGTTTATGACACACTGTCGGTGATTTATTAGAATCGCAGCTACTTTGAGATCGTGTATCTCTATCCATATTTATAATGTTTAAATGACGTAAAATCAGTAAAAAATATTTGGACTTAATTTGAGTATTAATATTTTTAATAAGTGTTCTTCACAGCTTGATTGTTGAAATTTGTCATTATTAGTGTTTGATGAGTTGAAATGCAATTGAATTTGATATTTTGAATGTCATTTAGGCAGGATTTTTTTAAATGCAATTGATGAGTTTTTTCAAATATTTTTTGAAATGAGACACATTTCTGAAATTTTTATCATATTTGTACGTTTTTGATGATAAATCTTTTTTTATTCTTTTTAATCTCTACAAAAATGCCGATGCTCTTTCAAGGCCGATGTGCAGTTATCTGTTTTAGAAAAGTTGATGCAATAATAGTTTTATCAATAACTATCCAAATTTAAATTTATGTTCGAATATTTAATTTCCTTTGATTTCTTTTGCAACATAGTCTTAACAGTATTGTTCAGCATTGGAAAACATTATTCTGAACTTAAGGTAACGAAAGCACTTGATGTTAAAATCTATTCAAGATTAAATTTTTTATATGGTTGTTCTGTTTAATTTGGCAACAGTTTTAGTCTTAAATCAATAAATTTGAAATTTACTTTTTGTTTTTAAGTCCAAAAGATAAGTCCATAAAATTTTCTTAATTCATGCTTAAAATTTCAATATCTGGATCCTTATTATTCTTTGATTTACAATGTCCTTAAAATTTCCTTCTATTTTGGAACCATGTAGTCTCAGCATTCAATTGATATTAAATTCAATCCATTTGTTTTGCTCATCGAATTCATAAACGAAGATTTGCACAAAAATTTCAAATGTTTTCAATTCTGATTGAACTATTCAAAATGTATGACGTGTCCTTTTAAAATCAAAAGATTTTTTTTCATGCTCCTACATGCGCGAGTTTTTGAACTCGACTAAAATTTGTACTTATTTTTGTAACTAGCAATCTTAAATCGTTATTTTTGCTATCTTAAAAGATAAGCTATTATTGCTTATTGCGTCGAAAATATAGATGTTTTAAATCGCTTTATTCCAGAATTTTCATTAATAATTTCTATGAATCAGCTTTATTCTTAAGAAATTATAAATTTGTTCGAACTTTTCTAGCATATTTTGTATTAAAGGTCTTGTCTTATATTCCTGATTACTGTTATCAATTAATTGCTCCTTAGATGAAATTTTGTTAAATTATCTCCGTTTGCCAAAATTCATAAAGTCGACGATTTTTTTCCTGTTGATTTTTTAATAAAACTAAGCGAATTCATTTCCAAAATGACTGAATTTTGACAATTTTTGTTGTTTGTATAAATTTATTTGCGGACGATGACTAATATGTTCTGTAAACTGTAGGAACGTTGTGGTAATTACTTTGGTTAATTTTGATCTTGCTTTTAGCTTTTTTTCAGTTTAGAATCCAAATTTTGAAAATCTATACAATGATAATTTCTTACATTTAGCTTCAAATTATATACATTTGCGTATTTTCTGTGTCTTTCACATGTCTCCTGATCATCCAATATTTATAAATAAATCTACAAAGTATTTTTCTTTTTTTCTTTGCTTCTTTCCTGTTTGACAGCTAAAATTGTACTAAATTGTTATTTTTTCCGATCTTCAATATTTTCTCTCTTTTATACAATTGACGCACTCTCTTGACGCTCTCTTCATTACTCCAGTTTTAAGTCTTTCATCAGTATCAACTGAAATGAGAATAAATAGAAGAAAATTTTGAGATAAATTTTTTTGTGTGTCTAAAAATTATGTGAATATAAGAACTGTCGTTCAAGGTTAATCCATTTTATATTCAGTTTGATTGAGAATATCAATAAAATATTTTTTTTTCAGAGAATTAGTTAATTTTGATACCTGAATTGTGTCTTGACAGTGTTTTGAATAATGACAAACAAAGACAGATTTTCACTTTTATCTATTCATTCAACAAGTGGATATAATTTTTGATTTACAAAATGTTTTCTTTATTTATTTGGCATTATTTTTATCTTCTTATTCTTTCAAGATTCTTGTTCTTCAATTTGACAAATTCACAAGATTGAGTGTATTAAATTTAGAAATTTTTAAAATTTAGTGCAGTGATTGATATCCTGTGATGAATTGTTAATTGTATGTAAAAACTAATAAATAATTGAAATTTTAATAGCATAAACTAAAGTGTGCAATAGTCAAAAAAGTTTAAACAACACTGTTCTTAAACGTTTCATAACGTATGAAAATTAAGACATTAATATTGATTTGAAGTTTATTAATGAGTATGTCATTAAATATTCATGGTACAAGGATAACATTGACAAGAATAAAAGTTTTTCCTCAACTACTTTTTTAAACGTGTAAACTTTTGTTCATTACTTCAAATTAATATTGGAAAGGATACAAGATTTAGATTAAATTGAATAACAAAATATTATTGAAATGAGAAGTAAATTCGAGATTGTCTTGACTTTTCATCTTGAACTTTTTTTTTAATGAATCAGCTTGTCAATTTAAATTAATTGGAAATTTGATAAGGCAATCATGAATTTAACGAGGGTTTTTTTTTAAATATTTCAATTGAAAAAATGAACCTCATAATTTTTTTAACCAAAACTACTTAAAATTTTCGCATCATAATATAATATTGACTTAAAATTGTAACACTTCAAAGATTTAAAATATTTTCGAAATTTCCTTAGGAAAAGAGGTTTGAAAATTGAGTTAAAATTCGACCAAATAACTCGAAGAAAATTATGTTAAGTACTAAACAGTGACCTGAATAAAAGCGCATAATGAAAAAGTCTGAGTGCAGTAATAAAATCAATTATTTTTGTCAAACATGAGTGATCATTTAATGTATTTCAGATGATTCAAATTGCAAAATATGGTGAAATATATTGCAAAAACACTTCTTATTACTTCATAACAAATGTAAATAAATTTCATCATTAATTATAAACAACCAGTGTAGCACCCCGAAAAGTATTTTGGGAAGAACATAGTTCTCTTAATTTACAATTCCAAATAGATCATTCGGGCTTATATGGGAATGATCAATGGGAACATTTAGTGAATCTTATATTTCTATTATGTCACTCCACCGTTTAAAAAATTCTTATGATAATGGGGCATGACTTAATGCGGAATGAAAAATTAAGACTTTTTTTATTAATACTAGAATAATCCCCCACCAAGCATGGTGGGAAGATTTTAATCTAACGAATAGTCGGACTTCTATTGGGATTTATTTATCAAGCTTGTTTATAGGAGCAAATCTCAAAAAGTTTCACAACTATGGTAAAAACAATTTGATGTTTATGTAAAAAGGGCGGACCTTAGAGCGGAATGACAGAACGAAGGACAGAGGGATAATCTATAATGCTTAGACTTTCTTTTAATTTTATTCTACACTATCACAGTCTATACCTTGTGATTGGTTATAACATAACATGTTTTTATTGCTTTAAAGATTTTTCATTTTATTGTTTTATAGTTTAACTTTTTATATTTAAATTTACATCATCGGGGCTTGATTATTTAAATTATTTAAGCCGAATATATAGCTCACTAATGAGTTTCTGTAAACGACGATCCGCATTATGTATGTAATTCATTGCATTTTCATTTGAATAACAAGACATGATCTTTAAAATTTTAAGGGTATTTTTAAAAAAAAAGTTTATAATTTCACTTTGATTGGCTGTATAGCTGGGTGAGACGGCAAGATTCCAACAACCAGGTTAGATAGCTCGAATTTGAAACATGAATTCCGGATTATCGAGTTACTGACTTATTGCTTGATTTGAAAGCTCAAAATGGCGTAGGTGCATGGACCCGACGGAATATTCCGAAATATTCCGTTTGAATTTTTTGTTGAATTTGACGTTTTTAAGCATTGAATTTTAAAAAATTTATTTGCATTTTACCGCGAGATGATTTAAAATTACCTTCAGTACATTTTTGTCCCAGCCATCATCAATTGGCGATAAAAACACGAAATAACGAAAATCAATTTGATTTTCCAATAAGTTTACAAAAATTAAAGGATTTTATAACGGTTGCTAAAAGTTTAAATTTATTGATAGCATGCTTAGGAAATGTATTTCTTCTGTTGGAAAAGAAAGTAATGCATAGAAGGGTTTCTTGAAGCGGTTTATTAAAAACCGCACAAAACCTCAAAATGTAACATAAATTTTTAAAATTTTCCTTTTGAAGGTTCCGGGTTCAAGCTCAGGAGTGAGATGTATTTTTTCCGTTTTTCAATTATTTTTATCCCGATAAATTTTCGGGATCGTTATCGGGACTGAAATTTTCGGGAATCCCCTAAAAATCACGGGATCTCGAAAAATACCTGTAATTTATCATTGTAGCGAAGTTTTTTGAAATTTTTAATAACGAAAATCGATTAAATAGACATTATTAACATATATAAGCTGTTAAAATCTAAAAATGACCTAACAATTGGAAAACAATCCCGATCCCGATTTTTGGGATCTCGATCCCGAAAAATCCCGGGAAATCGCGATCCCGATCCCTTTTGCGAGAAAGCATAAATCTAAATATGAATAAAAATCAAATTTTCGATTTTTCTAAAAAAATTATACATTTTCCATTTCAAAATTTTCAAAATTTAACAACAATTAGATTCTTCTAAACCTAATTCTTTAAATTAGGAAACACCAGATGGTCAGAAAAAATCCAGCCCTTTGTTGTTGTGTGTCGTTCACTTGAGATCCAGTCGTGCTACAGTATTGTGTCACGAGCATAGCTTGAGGAAGGAGAATAGAAGGGTTTGCGTGCTCATAGCTTTTTTACTAAAAATTAAAACAAAATAATAATTTTTATTGATTGCTGTATCAAATAATGTTTAATACTTACTTGTAATTCATAAAAAAACGGTAGTTGGAATATTTTTTCCAAAATTATTTACTTAAATTTTACTATAATTTTCTTTTAAAAAACTATAAAAATTCATAATATTAAACAAAATTTATGAAATAGATCAAATATATTTTTATTAAAATTAAATTTTTTAAATATGATTTGATTTTTGTTTTGATCATTAACAAATATTCTACAATTTGCAGCACATTGCTTCTTTATATTTATTGATGTGTAAGACACAAAAAGAGTAACAAGTTAAGATTAGCCTTGAAAAGTCGAATCGAATATTGGACAAGAGAAAGAGAAATAATATGAATCTGTGAATATATTTGTGTATAATAGTCATGATGATAATTTTACTGTTCAATACTGGTTACTCCAATAGTTCTAAATTTATTGTTGGTATGAGTGATTAAATGCACTTAATAGCAAATGATATTTTTTAAATTTACTTTTTCCAGTAGTTTATTCCAGTATACGTAACATAATTAATTTAAATTTGGACCAAGAAAATCTACGTAATTTAATTTTTCAGATTTATTATTCCGATAATAAAAATAAACTTCATAACTAGAAAACAAGAACTTGTGTCTTGACCCAAAAATTATTTTCAAAACCATTATTCTATAAATACCATAACTGATAAGAATTCTCAAAATTTCACGCCTTTTTCGTCAAATTTTGTATTTTAATTCCTTGAAAATATAATTTTGAAAAGTCACAAAATATTATGTTATCAAATATTTGTTAATTAAGAGCAGTGCAAGCGCACAATTATATTGTGTGCCGGTATCCATGCTTGAAATCAACATCGATTTTGTATGAATTGGCTAGTCAAATTGTCTTGGAGCTCTATACAATTTTTTTTTATTAAACTTTGATGGATAAGATACTGTTTTTTTTAGAAATAAAAAAGAACTTTTTTCGTTTAAGAGTTTAAACGTTTGGTCGAAACTGATTAAAAAACTAGATTACACTGAGTAAATTTGGAAAATTTTCTAAAAAGTACTTTTTTCTTAATCTTTCTATTTGAGACAAAAAATGCTAATGAAGTGACATGTTCAGAGTTCGATGATGTAGATGTTGGGAATTATTATGGTGCAATTTCAGTGAATGGCGTTCATTTGGGTTTCCCTCCAATCTCGTTACAAAACATACAAATGAATTGCCCCAAAAACTTGCACTGATCAACAATAATGCGCTGCAGTCGCATGATAAGGTTGAGATTTTTTTTTCACTACATTTTTTGGTTTTTGGTTGGAATTTCACTAAATTGAAATTTTAAAACAATTTTTTTGACATTTTTTACAACTTGTAAATTTTTCTTAAGTTTTTTCGTTATAAAAATAGCACGAAATTATCTCGGGTATTTTGATTATCACCTTTTTATAGCCACGTAAAAAAAATCAATGAATATTCAGAATTGTGTATCTTATTTACTTGTCCAACACATGATACAATCACGCATTCTGAATCCAATTCATAATCAACTCGTGTCTTGTATTATACATACATATTACAATTTTTCATTACATGATTCATGTTTTGAGGTATGTAAAAATGGATATTATCGAATTAGCACATTTGTAAAAAATTTCATGAATTTTTAATGAAATTTGAAGATAAAATTGTTCATTTTCAATTTGATTTTTTGAATTTTTTGTTCGTTTTGACAAGTTTTTTGTCGAATTAGAGGAACAACGACTTCGGTTGTTTTCTTTTTATTTCCGTATTGAACAACTTAGTACTAGGACCTGTTTAGCATCATTGGACTTATACTTTTTTTAAAAATAAGTTTTCTGATTTAGATTTTTACTCAAACTTTTTTCTAATTTTCCATTTTCACATTTTACTTTTTTAATTGTGATTTTCAAAAAAAAATTAACGATTAACTATTGAAATGAGGAATTCCAAAACTTTTCAACTTTAAAACATTGACTAAAACACAATTCAGTTTTCAAAAGTTAATAAATTAATAAATATAAACTCAATCATAAAAAGAAACATAACTTCAGTCTGAGATACTTGTGACGTAATTTTTTTTATTATTATTAAATGATTAGGTCTGACCATATTCACATTTTATTTCTTTACCTTCATTCAGTTATTCATGTTTTAAAAAACATTTATAAATGAAGTTATTTTTTTTTTAGGAATCTCAATGCACGTGCATAATTTTTGACACTTGTTCACAGTTTCCTGACTTATTTAATCTTTTTGATAACAACTTCTTCACAATAATTGAAATTTTTTTCAAATTAAATAATTTTTGTTGTGCATTCAGTGAAATATACAGAGAGACTGAGAGCTGAATTGGTTAAATATACTTTAATATTTCATAAAGGCTTACGTGTATTTTTTGTCAATGCTCATTCTCATTTATTTTTATCGAGCACAAAGTTTCCGCTCATTTTTATTAATTCAACATTTTGAGAACTTGTGGTATAGTAAAAGCTCACATATGGATAGAAAAATTTCCGAATTTTCCATGGAATTAAAAAAAATTCCCACGGAATTTAATTGCTTACATCCTTATCTAGTGCACAACAACTGAGAGAATCAGTTTGACAGTAAGGTAAATGTATCTTCAAATCTTTTTTAGGTGATGATTTTTTTCTTCAAATTATGATTAAGATCCTTTATATACCGCAAAGCAGCTTTCAATAAAATTAGTTATATTTGCTTTTACCAACTCTGAGCCATGTCACACTTTGGTTGGAAAAAAATTTACGGTGGTTTTTTGTGGAAATAAAACCTAAATGTAGAGAAAATATTTGGAAATTAAAAAAATTTCTAAGACAAAACGACAACTGAGATGAATAATACAGTGTTAAATGTTGAATTATTATTATCAATACAATTATAATTTTAGCAAAAGTAAATTAATATTAATAAAGTTGTTTTGTGAGTTGTGCTTAATTTTATTTTTAGCTTTTATATTTATCTGTAAAGTTAATTAAAACGTTATCGTTTGTTGTTTGAAAAAAAAAATTGACAATTCTGTGACGTTTGAAAAATTAAGTAGCTGTGAATTTTAATGACAATTGTAAATATTTATATTTGATAAGTACGTATCATATTAATTAAAACAGTAAATGTTGAGAAAATTATTGATAATAATATGTGATGAATTAATATTTTTGGTATCGCGAGACCACTTACAAACTTTTAAAAACAATAAAAAAAATAATCAAAAATAGGGTTTAAATGAAACCGTTTTTTATTATTGTCTTTTTATTTATTTCATTCTATACGTAAGCAATTAGTTGATTAAAAAAAACCCCAATTTTAAGGGAAACAAAGTCTTCTGACGAACTGTGTGAATGAAGATTTTAAGTTTCGGAATAGAAAATGTTTATTCTATTTTTCAAAAATTAAATTTTGAGATTAATTAGATCTTCAATTTATGACAAAAATTTCGTGATCCCCCATCTCATTTTACAAATTTTGTTAATATCTTATTATTTTAATCAATTTACTTAGAATCGCTAAATTTACACCAACATCATCAATTAGCTACCAGTATAATAAGCATCAATAAAATCAGGCAATAAAAATCTTCTCTTAAGAGCTGCTACCATAAATCATATTTTTACTCTTTTCATTTTACGTTTATCACAACATTTTAATTCTTATCAGTTTATTGCCGTCAGTTGTATCGATAACTGGTTGTGTCAAAAAATAACCAAAGTTGCACTTTTGTCGTTGATATGGACATTTTTGAGAGAGATTTGGAAGAGTAAAGAAGTTTTTTGACAATTTTTTATAACTTCTAGGAAATATTTTGTTTTTAAATTTTTAAAATTGATTTTATAATATTGAAAGAAAATTCAAGAGTTTTTCAAATAATAAAAACTTTTTTAAATAGTTGTCTTAAATTTTGCTTTCCATTAGTGACATTATTTTGAGACTAAATGTAAATATTAAAATTTGTTACGTTATTTTAAAGATTATCAAATTGCAAAAAAGTACAGAGACAATTTAAGAAAAAAAGTGAAATAAAAAATATATAAAAATGCATTGCAACTTACATTTTGTAAACAGTTTTTCAAATTTTGTAAATCGTAAGAGAATCTGCAGTCCAGGAGATAATGTTAAAGTGACAATTGATCTCCATTTTAAGCAGGCTACTAAAGTTGATGGTAAGATTTATTTAAGGTTTAGACATTCATTAGAATATTGTAAATTTGCTAAATACTTCACATTTAGACTAAAAAAATTATACAATTTTAAAAAAAGTTAAATCAAAAAATATGAAAACCAATTTAAGCTTAGTAAAGGTTGGAATATAAAACCTTTTTTATTTTTACTTTTTAATCACATTATTCCAAGAAATTACTGCACAGAACTTGAAGTTGACTTGGTTCAATCTATTTTTTCATACAAAATGGGAGAAGACTTTAAGCTCTACATATTACATAAACAGATTAATCGATTATTACTTCTATCTAAATAAAAAAAATTCATTTTAATAGAGGTTTCGCTTCATCTTATCGGAATTGCCAAAAACAAATTCATGAAGCAACGACCTGGAAGCACCGGTAAACTTCTCACTGGCAGTATTGAATTAATTAACAAGAAAATTGAAGTCGTTAAAAATGCAGACTTTACAACCGGAATGCACAAGTTTCGAAGTTCGTTTTTACTTCCAAAAAATTTACCGTCTAGTTTCAAGTTTGAAAATAATGCAACAAGCAAGCTAACAAGATGGAAAAAGACTGGATGTACAATAAAATACAAAATTCAAGTTTCAGTTCAACGACCAAATAGTCCAACCAAAAAGTATGAATATCCTATTGAGCTTGTTAGACTGTTAGACTTAAATGAAGTTGTTCCCTCGTTGAACAAGCCACGAGAAGTAAAAACTACAAGTGCTAATGGAATTTCCAAAGATTTTGTAATGACAGCTGTGATTCCTCAAAGAGGATATTGTAGTGGAGAGGACATAACCTTAAAATTATTGGTTGATAATGGATCAACTGTGCATGTCAAAGGCATTGATATTTTGCTGGTGCAGAAGATTATACTGGCAAGGTGAGTTTGAGATTACATATTATCATATCTTGTGGACTAAGAGTAACTGAATATATTCAAAAAAATTCCTTGATAAACTAATGTCGAACGGAAGTTCAAGTTAAATTAAAAATGAATTATTTTCCGTTATTTCTTCACAAACTTAATCTAGCATCATCAATAAAGAGCCTTTAGAAAAAGAAGAGGAAGAGTGGGCCATAACAGAGGCAACAGAAGAATGCGAAGAAGTCCCAGCTGGTGAAAAACGAGAATTCATCAAGGTCATCAAAGTTCCACCACTCCATCCAGACATCGACAATTGTGATCTAATTCAGGTTTGCTATCGAATATGGATTCGTGTTAAAACAAATGAAATTGGAAAACGAGAAACTTTAATAATTCCAATTATAATTGGAAGTGTCGAGCTTAAGAAACCAGAAGTGTCAAAACCAGGAGAATCAACAGGCAAAAAGACAAAATTGACACTGAATTTAAACAACACTGATCAGTCATTAAAACACAATTCAAACGTTTGTACCTGTACATGCTCATGTGCTCACTGTTCAAGAATCAAAATCGTAACTGTTTCTGATCTTGGCAGTCCGGATGGCTCATGTGCACCAGTTTCTCCTGATATTCCACAAACTCCACTTTCACCAAGCGTAATGAACTTTGACACTGCACCGGCTATTATGATTACATCGATTACTCCTGAGGGGGTTGAAGAAGAAGCAAAATAGATTAAATGTTCATTATTTTACAAGAAATATTTGAAATTTTGGTAATAATTACAATGTGAAGCCACAAATGGGCAATAAAAGTCGTGTGTCTGCACAAAATATCCATGCATGATAAAACATATCACTATCATCAATATTATTGACACAAAAGCTACTATTATATATTTATATCATTATTATTGCTGTAAAAAGTTTTAAGTATTTTCATTTAATTTTGTTGTCATGACGTCAGAACTTATCAGAATTGAAATAAAGTTAGATTAATTTATGAAAACAATAAGTGGTTTTTTGCTATCAAGCTTTAAACAATTTTTGCTATCGTCTTATCGAATAATTCAGTTTATGTGATTTCACTCGTGATTCAATCCAAATGGAAAACGAATGTTGCACGTTTTAATCGTATATGTACATTAAACTGACAAAAATATAACAACTCTTGTGTGGACGTGATGATAAATTGATTAATATTGGAAATAGAAGTAAATGTGAAGGTCACATTGTGGATATAAAGGCTTATAAGCTTTCAGAGCTTTTGAATATTTCGCCATAAAGGAGACGAAAAAAATTGTCGAGTCATTAATTTTTGTTTACGTTTGGACTGCATGAAAATTTGCTTATTAGATGTTAATAATGTGCAGTCATGATCTTATGTTGGATCCGAAGTCAAAAATAAATCGAGATTCAAAATTGAAAATATATTTTATCGACAATAACGAAAATTACATGGCGTGTATTTGCATGCTCTTCGTATCGATTCCCATGTTAAGCTTCTCATTTGATGTCAACACTGTTGTTTTTATGTTCATCAGCTGTGTATATATATTGTACTCAAGATAATATCGTGCAAATGAAAATAAATAATTTTTGTCAACACTTTATTGTTTTTCATATATATTTCGGTAAAAAGCAGTGACAAAATTTTTTATTATTTAACAACTTGATATCTAATCTTTTATATTTTTAACTGTTTTCTTTATCAATTATTGAGTTGTATATAGAAAGGTTGAACATAAAAAAGTTTGATAACAATACTCATCGAGGACCTTTGCTTGACAGTTTTATTTTGGTTTATTTAGGTTAAAAATAAAAAGAAGAAGGAAAATTAGGGATTCAAGTTGAGTTTCTAATTATGATTTAAATACCTTTTTTGGGATATTTGAAAATTTCAAGTTGAAAATCTAAGAGATTGAAATTTTTACTTATTAATTCTAACGAAAATTTTAAGTAGATCCAGAGTCATCTTTTTCAATAAAATTTATCAATTTATTAACAACAATTATTTTTTTTTTACGATTAGTCGATTTTACATAATAAATGAATGAAAATATCCTTTGGATTGAATTGGGAGTTTGCTATTGAAAAATTTTATCTACCACCCAAAATGTAAGCCGAATTTCAACCTAACACCTTCATTTGATAACACAGACAAAAAAATTCGGATATCTAAACATTTTATTTCCATTATCAGTACAATGATAAACACATAAAACAAAAATCAGTTATTTATTTTTAGTCGATACAATAACCTACAAAGTGAAACACATCAATGAAGTGCGAAATTGAGCTGCGGAGAAATCAAAATAGAATATTTGCGGCTGGTGAAGTATTTAGTGGTGCTGTAGTCTTAAAGTTTAGTGATGCATCTTTAATAAATGGTTTGTAAATGTTGGTGAAAATGTGACCTTTTATTAAATCTTTTTTTCACGTTGAGTGCTATATTTTAAAAATATCTTAAATTATCGTGGCTTAAGTTGAATTAGCATATAAAATCCATTTTTCAAAATGTTAAAAAATATCAAAATTTGGGTATCAATATTATAATGATTTTAAGGTCTAAAATCGACTGTGGCGGGAAAATAATAAAACTTAACTTTGAATTCACAATTTTCCACATTTTCAAAGTTATTTACAAAGATTTGGAAAACAAACCGTTATCTATTAAAATCTTTAGTGATAAAAAAGATATGTGGAATTTTAGATAAAAAAAAATTTGGAATGCAATTAAATGTGTGAGAAATAGGTGGACACAGGAGATTGATTTTTGGTATCAGTTATTGAAATTTAAAAGTATAAAAATTTGAATCATATTTCGAAGATTTTTCGGAAAAAATCCGCCATCTTGAAAAACATCAAAACTTTTAAAATTTTTAGTTTTTCATGATTTTTAGCTTGGTTGCTTCATTTAAATCAAGATAAACGATTTAATTATGTTCATGAAGCTTTTTCAATCATTTAATCGAAGTTTAAAGCTAAACTAATTAGCTTTAAGTTAGCATTTTTTTCAAAAATTATTCCAAATTGGTTTTGTTTTCAGTTTGTTTACAACATTCTAGTAAAACAATGAAAAACTTAAATGTTTTTAATTAACTTTTCTTCATTATTTGAGACTTTTTCTTTAATTTTTTACAATTATTTAATTTGTAAGCATAATCTTGCTTTAAAATCAATAATTAGAACGCTAATTTAGAGTTTTTTTCGTTTAAATTAACTGTAAAACAATGAATAAAATTCATTAAATTTTTAACTTAATTATGTAAAATGAAAAATTTAGATTTTTAAAATTCTGACTTAGTCATCACTTAGTTTTTGATTTTATTTTGAAATTGTTTTGCTTTAATTTATGTTGTGGTTTATTCGGTGTTTCGCGACGCAAGACGAGTGTTGAAGTTCGCTTGCAACTTTCCGGTAACTAGAGATATCCTTTCATATCTTGTTTTGTTGAGATAGTACTTGTTGTTTTTGTAAAACCATTCCGAGCACTCTACGATGTCTAGTTAAAAAGTTTTTAGCGTGGACAGCCGACCGAACGAACGAACGACCGAACGACCGAACAAAGTGTCTTATTAAGCTACCTTTAATGTCACTCTCTTGTCGATTATCATTCCCAAAAAATTTCAAAAATCGCTAAAAAATCTCCAAAACATTTCTAGTATTTTCACACAAAAAAATGTAAAGTTCAGTACCATCGCAAATTTCTTTTTAATGCTTTTGTCGCAAATCCAAAATTTAATCAAAATTTTTTTCGGATATTTTTTAGAAGTTAGCTGTCAAATTCTTGGCTATGCAAAATGTTCCTGGTCAGTCGAAAGTTCTCTGCATTCTCTAAGTGGACGAGTTGAGCACTTAAACACAAAACTATTGCTTTTTAATAAACCTCGAAATGGTCAAATTTTTCCAAAAGGCAGATTTTCATTTAACTTTTTCTACCAACTTCCACCGACACTTCCATCAAGTTTTCAGTTATCAGAAGGTTATGTTAAATATAAGATGATAGTTCTAGTCAAAAGATTTGGAAAATCAGACATGGAATTTGAGTATCCATTTTTTGTGAAACAAATTGTCGACTTAAATGCAATTGAGGATATGACAAGGCCACTGTTGCGTGTTACATCAAAAGATTTTGCGATTGATTTCACATCAAAATTTTTGTACATGACAGCTATGATTCCACAACAAGGTTATGTTCCAAATCAAATAATGGATATAAGAATACAAGTTGACAATCGTACTATAGTTTATGTAAAATATGTAAAAGTTTCACTCAAAAAAATTGTCACATTTATCTCACAAAATCCGAATGTCAATCAGCACACAGTTGAATCAACAGAAGCATCAGCTTATTGTGGTGATGTTGAAGCACACATGAAGAAACTTTTTGTAAAATATTTAAAAATTCCACAAGTTCCACCAAATATTGACAATTGTGAGATCATAAAGTTATCGTATGAAGTTCAAGTTAAAGCAAAGACAGCTGGAGTCACGAGAAGTCCTGTTTTAAGGTTACCTATTCGAATAGGAACTGTTCAGCTCTTTAGAGATGATCGTCGAGATTATGAGTTGGAAGTAATGGAACCAAGAAGATTTGAATTTGCGCCAATGAGCTATGATGAATGCATGTCAGACTCGTCATGTCCTGTGACGCCCAATAGTGATGATTTGATTGATTTGAGTGAGTTGATGTGATTAGAAAGCAATTTTAAAAATTGATTAAATTTACAACACCAAAAATTTTTTTTTTATGATTTCAGATCTGCCATCATATGATGAAGTTCTATCAAAAAATCACATTTGAGTATCCATTTTTTGTAAAATTGTAGAATAATTAAACAAATTGTGATTTTTTGATTTACATCAAAATTTTTACATGTTCCGAAAAAAAGTTAAATTTTCTGAAAAAAATTTCATATTTGAATAATCCTGTTTGTAATAAGTAAGAAGTGTAATTTACATATGATTAACAAAATATATGTTGAATGAATCAAGCTATTCTATATGAAATAAGGATGTTGTTTAAATTTTCTTATGATTCACTCCTGACCTCAATAATATATTGAAAAATACAATTTTAAAAATTGATTTTTACCTTTAATTTTCGTTTTAAAAGAGTAAAAGTTTAGAGCTGAAAAAAATGTTATATTTAAATAATCCATCAAAACGAATAATATAAAATTGAACTTGGAAAAGTAAACGCTATTCTATATGAAATAAGGATGTTGTTTGAATACTTACCTCAAAATATATAAAAATACTTTTTTTTAATTAAAAACGAAACAGGAATTTTTATTAATTTTTTTAAAAAAATTAGGAAAAATTGATCATGTATTTCTTATCTATTATATCATTATTACTTATTATTAAACAGAAAAAGTATGTTAAATTTTTCTTTATTTTTCTTTGTCAATTCCACTCAAATGTCTACAAAATATAATAAAAACATTCCTTGTTAAAAGACAAAAGACACAAATCATTTAAAAATGTGTTAAAAATTGACTTGGTAATTATTAATTTATGATTTTCACTTCGATGCAGGAGGCACTTCATGAACACGAATTTAAAATGCTTGCTTCCAAACTTGTGCTTTCCCTCAAATTATGTCCGAATTCTTCGAATTGCTTCTTGATACCTTCAACTTTGTCTGGATGACAGACAATGACAATCTTTGCTAATTTTGAGTCGAACATTGATTTAAAGTATTTGGTTCCAATGCGACGTAAATCCTCAACTGTTATGGTTGCAACTTGATCGACAAGGTATTTATTGTAGTCTTTGTAGATTCCTTTAAATGAATTCAACATTGCTTGCTGTACCAGATCACCAACTGTTTTTTCACGTTCAATAATTTCGAAAATTAATGAACTTTTGGCTGATTCGAGTAAAGTTTGATCAAAATCTGCATTTTCTTCAACTTGAGCTTCAACAATTGTCTTTGCGTCTTTAAATGCTTCGTAAATGTTTGTTGCACGATACAAAGAAAAGACAATAAGTCCTTCATTTGGTCGAGGAATTGCATTATAGCCATAAGAGTTTTTACGAATTTTCTTCCACATTGGACCTTCAAGTTGCGACAAATATTGAAGATAGAGCAGAATGACTGGCATGTCAGGATCCATAAAGCTAGTAATACCTGGCGATGTATGGAACATAAAGCCACTCTCAATACATCCAACTCCAACAATTGTTCCTGTATATTCAGGTTCCAAATTTCCTTCTGGTTTCATCAATGATGAGTCGGCAGTTATTGCAAGTTCTTGAATTTCTGATGGTTTCTCAAACTTCTGAATTAATGGTTGTAATGGAGTTGTCAAGTCCTTAACTTTTGATATATTTGTAGCTATATGAAGAGACAATGATGGAATCAAAATATCACGAAGTGTATTAAGATTTTTAAGAATCGATTCTTCTCCTTCCGGTGTCTTCAACTTCTCAAGTAAGTCACTCAAAAATGCGTATTGTCGTAACACTGAATTTTGCTGCACATTCGAGTCATTTCTGTAATAAACAGCTTTGGATATTTCTCTTGCCAAATCATATCCATTTCTCTTGGCGGTCGCGACATCATTCAATAATTTAGATCCAACAATATGAGTTCTTTCGGGTGTAAAAACAGAATCAAAAATCAAGCTTGTCATCCACGACACAGCAACTTCAAATTTTCTAACCTCAATTTGCATATGGAAAGTAGCAGTATTAGAAAATGGACCACATCCAAATCGGCTAGTTGATTGAAGTCCGAGACTTGTTTCATAGCTGATTATTTCCTCTTCAAGAACAGCAACGACATTTTCATATGGAATCAACTCACCGTCCTTCTTAACTGGTGATTCCAATATCAAATCAAGAAATAGCAGCAAATAGCTTCGAAGTTCTAATGGAACACTTCTGGTATCAAAGCTTAATGTCACGTAAATAAAGTTGGATTTTAAGTCATAGACTTCGACATAAAATGGGAAATTGGTCAAGTCAACCTTCGAATTTTTATCAAACTTCCTAATCACATCCAAGTGATGGAAATTGATGCTTTTGGTCGTTGGAACTGGTATCGATGTAAGCATATCAAGTGGTGGTGCTCGATCATTTTCAGCCAATGCTGCTTCGAGTTCCTTTCCTTTTTGTGCAAGTCCGTCCTCGCCAAGCTCAATTTTTCGTTTTTCAATTCTTTCGGTTTCTTCTTTAGCAAGTCTTTCCTTTTCAGCGATACTTGGTACTGCTCTGATAGTAACACTGTTGCTGTCGATGAAGAATTTTCGAAGTAAATCAGTCCAGTAACTAATGCTGTTCTTCTCAAGCTTATGGATGACTTCAGTCACGTTAAGTCGTTTATGGAAGTCTTCGGTCTTTTCACCGTAAAGGAAGTCACCAAGAATATGAAAAGCAATGTCATCATGTGGTGAATTTTCCAAGCTGCTTAACCTTTCCAAAACATATTTTTCGAAAATGATTTTCATTCGACGTTCATCAAGTGGCTCTTTACCATTTGCAATATCAACGAGTAATTGGAGCAATCGTTCATAAATAAAATCAATTTTTTCAATTGGAACATTCTCGAATGTAAAGTACAACAACGAAATTGAATTTTCGGAAATATTGTAGCGAATTTCCGATGCAAATGGTTCACTTATCTCTATGAAAGTTTGACACAATGGAGAAACAGATGTATCGGACAGATATTTCATTAAAATGTAGCAAGCTGTTAATGATTCAAAGTCAGTGGTTGCTTTTGGTCCCATAAAGCCAACAGAAACTAATCCACTTTCTTCCTCATCACTTGGAAATAAAATTTTGATATCCTTTGACTCTTTAAGAGGTTTTGGAAGGACTTGCCATGGTTTGGTAAATTTCGGGTAAGAATCTTTTCGATCGATGACTTTTTTTTCAATTGGACCAATTGATTTGGCAATTTCGTCGATTTCAACTTGTCCACAAATGATGATGGCGAAATTTTCTGCACGATAGAATTTTTTGTGATAGTCACGGATTTTCTCGATACTAAGGCTTTCTCGGATGTTTTTCATGATACCACCAGTTTCCTTAAAAAAAATGTTAAAATATTTTATTAAATTAGGTAATATAGAATTTGAAATGTAATGTTTGGGAAATATTAAGCTCTGATCTATACATTTAAGAATTAGGGAGGTTAAACACAAGAAGAAAATAATTAAAATCAACTAACATTGTTGTCTTTCACAAATACCTCAAAAAAATCAGCTGCTTATATTTGTTCAGATCAATAAAATTTTAAAATGTTAATGATTATTGTTTGTACAAAAACCAGTCATAATGACACATATATGTAAATATTATGAAAGTAATCTGAACAACCGTATGCTGATTGATTATTTTAGAAAGAATATGGATAACATATCACTTTGTCTAACTTCCTAGTGAAGCAGTAGCTAGTGATAGAGGCAGTTTTAGCACATATAATGTAAGCATTGGACACAATTTATCAGTAAAGTAAGTAAGTGTTAGTAAACATACTATAAATAACTTTAAAATGAACCATTATTAAAATGAAAATAATCAGGAGCATTTTTTGATAAATTTAACAACAAAAGCTTAATATTGTATAGTAATATCTCACCTTTGAATACCCATGATTAGGATAAATGTTCCTCAACAACTCTAGATGACTCCTGGATTCTCCCGAATTTTCTCGACCCTGCATTTCACAATAGACAGCGCCGTTGTCTTCACCTTCCTTCGTGACCGAGTAAATTTCCGTAATAAATCCAGATTTCGTAAGAGTTGGAAATAATATATGATCAAGATAGACAGGCAAAAGTCGAAGAAATCCTTCAGAACCAGCACAACTTAAAGTGTAGACAGTGTTATCGGTTTCTGTCCATGCATCTGGAATTTGATGATGTAAAAAAAATTGTGTTTATGAAATTTGAGGTAAATAATTTGAGCCATGTTAAAACTTACTTGTTCCATTAGCTAATGATCGATTGGCCAAAAGATCCAAAACGCCTTTATATGGATAGTCTTCGGAGCCAAGAAATACCAAATGTTCTAACGTATGCGGCAGTCCATCATCGCTATCTTCTTCCGTTGCTATTGAAAATCAATCAATCAAGCAAACTAAGTTAAGATTGAAATAAAAAAAATTGATGTTTTACATACCAAGTGCTTTATAGGAATTCGTGACTGGTGATGAAACCTGAGCAATATAAACTTGAATTCCTGAATCTGTGAATAGATACTTCTTCACAGGAATTTCATCGTTGATCTTTATTTCACAGATTAATTTATAATTTGACATTTTTTACGAGACAATTTTTTTCCTTGTTTTGACAAATTCTTTTATTACAAAGAGGGGAGCTAAAAATGAAGTGAAATTTTTTTTTCTGCTTAGTCAATGTCGGTTAAGCGAATTGTTTTGGCGGATAAATAAATTACCGGCTAATGAAATTGACAACAATCAACAAGTTTGTTGAGCATTTTTTCAAAATAATATTAAAGAATTTTATTACGTTTTAATGGAAAATTTAAAATAAAAGAATTTTTTTAACGATTTTGTTTATGAATTTATTTACAGGAGCTTGTGCAATAGATAACATTGGCTACCAAAGTGGCATTGCCTCCAGCTGATAGTGTGATAGAGATGTGCAATGCATGAGATAAAACAATGCATCGCGTGAAACCAGTTTGCATTAAGTCTGTATCAATTATAATTTAATTTTTTAAAATATCATCATTCGATATAGATTGACAAAAAAGATATAAATACAAAACAGATTATAGAAGCTGACAATCATTGACCTAATCGGTTTTAAATCATATATCAACAAGAATGAAAAGGCCAATTAGACAGAAAAAGGAATAAAAATTAGAATACTAATTTAAAACTAAAACAGACCAAAAATGCTAATCTATAATCAGTATGTTTTATGTTTTACTATTCAACACAATACATCGCGTTTGTTGACTCACGATCCAAAGGAAGAAAATAAAAAGTCCTACAAGCAAGATATCAGATTGCATAATAGCAATCAGGTAATCATCATAAAAAATCTGTCGTAATGTAATTATGACCTTAAATGTCAACTGATCATTACCATACTGCACTTGAACTTTAAAATAAGAATGCGAAAAGAAGGAAAGAAATATAACTTATTTTTGCATGCAAATAACGAACTGCATTTTGGATCCAATACTTTCACTTTTCTGTATACCAAGTTTATTTTTGAGTAAATCGAAAATATTGCAAGATGTTCAGTAATTTCATTGATGATTAATGAGATAATTCTTGTCGCGTGAAATATAAATTACAGTTGATCATGTTTCGTAATTCCCTGACGCTTTAAAATGCAGCTTAAGACAATATCGATGGTAATATGTCGGATTTACATTTAAGATTTATTAATGGAAGTTCTATAAACTGGATGGGGTAAAAACAAGTTTTAAGTAAGAATTTTTATTTCAAATGTTATTCATTTATTACGAAATGGTTCAAATAGAATTATTAAAAAATGACTGAAGTTACGTTTCTTTCTAGACAGGTTCTGAGTGACTTGTTTCTAGCTTTAGTGAATAAATGATATTAAGTTGACAAAAGTAAGGCTTTGAAAATTCTACATCACCTGACTGACAAAGGGCGAAGCCGACTTTTTTCGCCTAAAATTATTTTTTTTTTTTATGGGATAAAAATATTGATTAACCTGTTCTATAAATAAAATGTTAGGATGGTGTATTATGTTTGCTAATTTTTTAGGTAAAACATGCTCAGAACTTTGTTTCAGCTAATTAGTTGAAAAATTGGCTAGATCAAAATTCCAAGCTAATTGTTCTTAAAAAGAAGGACATTTCAATAAGTTCAAACCTGTTATAGCCCAGAATATAAACATTTTAAACAGTTTTATTACGCCCTCCAATTCACAATGGATCAAAAAGTTCTTAATCCAATAATTTTAAGCTTCCACAATCAATTAATATTATAATCCTCATAAGATCCATTTGCTCATTAATTTATTGCTTACTGATCTTAAACCAATTAGCAGAAAATATTTCTTCTTTAAGATTACAAAGTTCCATCATAACAAGAATAAATAATAATAATAGTCATGAAAAGAATATTAAAGTATACATGGATATAAATATAAAGGCATGCTGATTCGATGTTTCTTTGTAAACTGTTAAGTGTTGTTAATGGAGCTGAAATATCTATAAAACAATATTAATTTACATTGATAGCTGCAGGGATAGCTGTTGATGAAGAATTCTAAATTATTCTGAAATGACTAATTGAGGATAAGATAAATGTTTATTGATTGTTGACTCGGCTTAGTGATTTGTTAGGGCGATCATCTACTGTATTTTTGCCGTGACGCTGCTGTGTCCTGATAAAGCCTCAATATAAATGTCCCAATTTTTCAAACTTTTCAATTTTTGCGCTTTTTGCAATTTTAAACGTAATTTGACTAGTTACTTGAATATTAAGACTCAAAATAGCCCAAAAGTACCTCAAAAGTGTCAAACTTTGTAGGATCTTGATTTTTTCCAAAAGTGTTCCGATTTTTTCCCAAAATCTTCTGGCCACTCTATATAAAGTGAATTGTGAATTGTGAGCTTTTAAGTTCCAAACTACTAAAAACGACAATTGATAGGGGTAAGCGCGAAAATACAAAAAATATTTTATAGGCTATATCAAAGAGAACATCAAAATTTCAGATTGCTTTAAAGTTCAATTTTGAATAACTAATATTACACATTAGTTAAAACTTTATACATAGTTTCTATTTTATGCTAGATTTTGTTGAAATATTTTATTTACATTAATAAAGCTCCTGCTTGCTCTTTCCGATGTCCATTACAGCCAAAGGTGAAATGGAGATATTTTTTACTGAAATTTTATATGAATTTTGTTACCGTGACAGTTGCGGTGTGTGAAAAAGTCGATTTTTTTTTGGAATAATTTTACGCAATAAGTACACGAGCGCCATTTTGCCTAAAATTAATTTTTCTTGGATTTTCTGATAACACAAGGTGTGGTTAAAATCATTATATTGGTAAAATCTGTTTCATTTAGTCTTTCAGAATTGGGAATGCATCATGTTGATTTTAAAATTTAATTAATTCGTTAACCAACCCTTGATGGATAAAATTATTTTGACTAAAAAAAATCGAGAGGAACTAAGAACTAAAAAGGGTAGTTATGGGAGCTTATCTTGTGTACTAAAATTAATTTATACTTGTTACTGCAGTAATTTTTTTATTTAGTAAAAAAAGCAATTTTCTCATAATTAATGATTAAAAAGAATGAACAGTCATGTTTTACAATTTCATTACATTTAAATTCCATTTAATTTTCATAAACTGCTTTTAATAGTCTTTAATGTGTTTTACTTTACTTATAAGTCTATAAATTTCGATATAAACCTTAGCAGACAATGCATATGCCGCATATAATGAGTATATTCAATCAATATAAGTCAGTATGCTCAATTTTGTGAGCATACTCATAAGTATTTTTTAATCCTTGTCTGTTTGAGAAAATAACAAGAAACATTCAAAGCATGTGCATGGATTTATCAACTTTTTATTCAATAAGTCAACAGACAGAAAGTAAAAAAACAATTTCTCACGATAAATTTAAATTCAATATTTCCAATATAGGAATATCCAAGAAAATAAAATTAAAAATTAAATATGATGTTGAAAGTCCGCGATGCAATTTTATCTTTTAATCATATTTACAACGTCAGACTTAAAATTGTGACCAAACCTTGGAATCTTTTGGTTTAAAAGAAGATGAATTTACTGTATTCCTCATCAGTTCATTGTTGCATCTCGACATTTAAACATTACTGAAAATAAGTTTCTTATCCAAAAGACTCAAAAAATATTTAAAATAATGGCAAAATTAGTAGCAGTTTTTGTTCTTATCGTCTTTGTTGCTGCTTCATATGGAGTACCTGTTGATAGAGTTTTAGGTAACGGAATTGAAGGACATGCTGCCAAAATTATTGAGGAACATTTTGATACTGATGGAAATGGAAATTATAATTTCGGGTAAGAATTTGTAGTATTTTTTTTATTATCTTATCAATTTAATGCCGCTTTTAGTTCTAAAAATTCAAATTTAACAAATTCAAAAATCAAAATTTACTATAAAATTTCCGTTTCAGTTACAAGCAAGACGATCTTCAAGAACGTCAAGAAGCAGGAACAGTAGCAATCAATCCTGAAACTGGAAATTCCACCCTCGACAATGTAATCGGATCTTACAGATATGTTCGTCCTGATGGATTATGGCAAATTGTTGAATACAGAGCTGACACTAATGGATTTGTAGCACATCCTAGAACTGAACCATACATTCAATAATACAAATAGCATGAATACTAGTAATAGAATTGGTTTACAAATGACAAAAACCTATAAATATTGAATGTTTAAATTTTTATTACACTTATGTGAAATTTTAAGTTTAATTTGAAGTAAATAGGAATTGTTTCAATTTAAATTGAAATCATCGTAAAATATTTGTTTTTGATAAAGAATTAAAATTTTTATTCATATTCTACAACTAGTAGAGTAGCACCTTAAAAAAACTGTTTTTTGTTTGTTTGTTTCAATAAAAAAATAATCAATTGATTTAATTAAAATGAAATTTTATATAATATAATTAAAAACATTTAAAAACTCTAGGGGAGAAGTGCCTTGATGGTTCACTTAGCAATATGCGATTTACGAAATAGGATTTGAATTCTGCCATCTGTAGGGCGGTCATCTGTTATATTAATGATGGGACGCTGTTGTACTTTTTTCCTTTCCTGCTGTGTCACGACTAAGCCTCAAAGTTTCCCAATTTTTCAAGAAGTTGAGAAGTCAATACAAATTTTTTAACTGACCCCGGGATTGGATGATGAAAAAAACTATTCTGTTGATTTTGATAAAGAATAAGTTTTTGGCCATATTATAGTGCAAATGTAATTCCAACTGTTTTATTAGAAATTGTGGGGATCAAAATATCATTTCTAGTAGACAAGTAGACAAAAATGTGGTTTAACTAATTAAAGAAAAGTTAATGTCAAAAAAATTGTCAAAAATTGTCTTTTCAAAGTCAAAGTCAAGACATTAACAATAAGATTTAGCAATATCCAGATCTCGATAGATTTTCGGGATCAATATTTGTTATTTGATACTGTGAAAGCGGTAATTTAAACTTTAAGTGCTAAAAATGTGGTTGAAATTATTAGGTCAGATATGTGGTGACATCTACATGATTTTTAAACATGTGATTCTTAATTTTTGGAAAATTTCAAACTTTAAAGTTTAAGTTTTTGTATCAACATGAAATGAATTCTTACTTCTGTAATCCTGGAATTGAAGTTTCTCCAATCCCGAGATTTCGGGACCGGAAAAACATAAGGGATGCGATATTCTGGGATTGAAAACCCTTAAATTAATGTTAGAATTAATTATAGTGTTACATAAATATTAGTTGACAAATTAAAATCTGAAAATTTTCCGTTAAAGGTCTGAAAGAGGTGGTACTAAATATAAAAGTTTCTCTCTTTAGACTGTGTGATACAGTTGAAAACGATTTAAACAAACAAGAATGAAAGCAGCGATTAACTTCTTCTACGTCACAAAAAAACAAATGATTTTTGATTCCACTTGAAATAAAAATCTATAAGTTGATGATTCACAATCACACAATTAAAATTTACTTTCATTTATTTTCAATGTTATTAAAAATATTCATCAGTACCTTGAAAAATTTTCGCTTAAAAGAAGACGAATTTTAAGAACCGTCATCAGTTATTCATTGGAGCTCTTTAGGCAAACAAGCCAATCTTTTGAACTTTTTATGATATAAATTCCCAAAATGGCCAATATTGTAGCAATTTTTGTACTCCTTGTTTCATCTGTTGTCATTCAAGCCACTCCAGTCATCAAAAGAGATGTTTCTGAAATTGTACAACATCACCAGCCTGGACATATTTATGGAAACGGAATTCCTGGTGATCAAGCAAAAATTATCAATGAACATTTTAAAACTGACGAAAAAGGAAATTATGTTTTCGGGTATGTTGTTGAAGATTTTTTTTTATATTCTTATCACTTGAAACTGCAATTCTTAATTCTAAATAATTAGACTGAATCAAAATTTAACTAAAATTTCCGTTTCAGCTACAAGCAAGACGACCTTCAAGAACGTCAAGAAGCAGGAACAGTAGCAATCAATCCTGAAACTGGAAATTCCACCCTCGACAATGTAATCGGATCTTACAGATATGTTCGTCCTGATGGATTATGGCAAATTGTTGAATACAGAGCTGACACAAATGGATTTGTAGCACATCCTAGAACTGAACCATACATTCAATAATACGAATAGCATGAATACTAGTAATTGAATTGATTAAGAAATGAAAAATAAGGAATCGATAAGTAGAAATTTGATTATTTTACATTTTGTGAGTAATTTAATTCCTGTTGAAGTATAATTTTTGTTGGTTAAAAAAATTTAAAAAGTTAATAAAACTTTAATGTTTATTTAAATTTTTGTAAAATGCAAATTTTTTTAATAATCTAGCAATCTTAAATCATTGTCAATCATGGAATTGTTGAAAATTGGTGAAGATCGACAAATTATGATAAATGATGCCACACCAGTCAAAAGAGATGTTTCAGAACTCATCAACCTGGATATGTTATTTATGAAAACTGAATTATAATTTTAGTTAATATTTTACCAATTCTATATAATTGCAACGGACCTAGCCACAATTTGTGTATCGCGAATCACACAAACCGATTTGTGTGACTAGAACAGCGAAAAAGCTAATCTTGACCCTTGCCGCTTTTCGCTGCTATTGCTAGTGGCTTGATAAAAAATATAACTTTTACTGTAGTGTTGTCCAAAAAAAACTTCAGGTGATTATTGTTGCTAAAATGGCAGAAATAGCAAAGACTGTTGCTTAATGGCACAGAGGTTGTTGTTTGGAATGTGACAAAAATGTAGAATTTAAACTAAATTTATTTACTAGAGTGCTAATAATTTTTATTGCTCTGAAAATAGTGGGAAAGGACCTAGCTGCTGCATAAATGGTGCAATTAACAAATATTGCTGTAAAAATGGAGTTTCGAATGCGGATTATTAATTGCCGGAAACTAAAACAGCTAAACTATGTCTTCGTGGTAGATTTGGACCTCATTGTTGTAAAATGGCGGTTACTGTCGTTATTGTTGCCACAATGGTGTTGATAATAAAGATTATTGCTCAAAAGGAGGCATAGGAAGATTTTGCTCTCCAAACGAAGAAATTGATCCTTATTGTTGTGGAAATAAAGATCCAGGACCCTATTGATGTAAAAATGGATCTCATTCAATTGATTGCAAAGATATAACAATTACAACTGCTATCTCAACTTACAGATATACATCATGACTCTAGCAACACTGTCCTATCATCAAATTGATTTTCTCCTTTGAATAAAGTTGGATAGTGAAAAATTTAAGTTCAATAAGTTCTGTTTGTTAACTAAAAAATCGATAGTCATGCTTATGCAACTTTACAATAAATTTAATTTCACTATCTTATTTTTTGCATCTACCAATGAAATGGTGAGTTCAAAATAAAATTGCGGTGAAATTAAAATTCACTACAATAATTTTTTAAAAAATTGTTAATTAAAATGAACTTTGAATGATTCGTAGAAGCTTTAAATATTGTAAAGTTTGTTATTAAAAATACTTTTAATTGTAAAGGGTGCCTCTTTATTGAAGTATCTTAACATTCGTTTAGCACCAATTACATCTACTTCTAAATGGTCGTTTCCTTGTTCGTGCCTTTCTTAATTCGACACTCCTTCCATAAATATTATTTTCTTTAATATTTTTAATAAATAAAAGTAAATGCAACATATTTTTGGATTGTACACGTCAACTTCTTGAATTTTAAATGATCGAACTTAATAAAATGAAGATTACTTAAAATGAATGGAAGCTGACATTTAATAAAATGTATGTGGTGAAATTTATGCAAATTTATTTTTTTTTATCTTTCGGTATTGATTATCAATTTTCAATCAGCAAAATAACAAAGAAATTATCCAAAAATTTTCCAATTCACAGAACAACTTAATTTTGATGACATGACAATAGAAATCATATGAAACCAAAGTGGACATTGTATCAAAATAATTCAGCTTTAAAACATAAAATTTATTTAAATATGTTTTTTTTATAAAAATAAATTAATTAAGACGTTAAGCAAGACGCTATGCTTCCACACTAGAGTCAGTCTGACTATCATTCCCATCTTGATTGCGATTTAACAGTTCAAAAACAGATTCATCAGTTGTTGGCTCGTCATCACTTTCAACAATAATTGGTCTGAATCCATTCTCATCAGCTTCATAGTCAACTCTTTGCCATTTCCCATCTGGTCGGAGATATTTGTAATAACCAATGACTTTCTCTAGGACATATCGATTATTTTCTGGATCTGCTTTGAATGTTGCTTGTTCCATGCGGCGTTGAAGATCGGTTTGCAGGTAGCTGTAAATCAACTTAAAAAATGTACAACAATACATACAGAATTGTTTTGATTAATTACCCAAAGTTGTAAGAAACATTCGGTTTAATTTCAAAATATTGATCAACAATTTGAGCTTCATGACCTGGAATATTGTTTCCATAAATTGGTTCTGAATCTTCTCTTAAGTCGCTATTTATGTGTTTGATTGATCCTCTTGATTGTTGAACGTATCTTGCATCAATCGTAATTGCGATAATTGTGATAGCTATTACTGACTGAAATTAAAGAATTCGTTAAGTTAAAACTTAAATTGAATGTTTTTATATTTTTAAACTTTTCAATTTTTTAAACTTGTTTCTAATTTTTTTCTACTTTTTAAAATTTTTCTCAATCAATAATGTTCAGCTTACTCCCAAAATTTGCTTCATTTTTGAATTTTCAAGTAAAAAAACTGTTTCTTCTTCTACAAATAGCCACAAACTGATGATGACTTCAACAGCATCAGCTCCTTATAAATAGAACTATCCCGCATTCTACGTGCAATTCAATATAGCGGTTAATGCAAAGACATAAGGCAATTGAATAATTAAAGTTACGCATCTTCCCATGCAACTTAATTTGTCCAATAAAATTATTCAATGTAATCGAAGAACTGTAAGGCAATATTGGTCACGATTATGAATGCAAAGAAAAATGGGCAAGAACTGATCGTAAATTTATCACAAAATCTTCTTTTTGCCGTAGAGCTTCCTTCGGTTTTTTTATAAGGTAGATAGAATTTCAGAGCACGTGGTCAATGCATTTTTAAGCGATGTCAGTAATTAGTTTAAGTGAAATTTGAGAGATGACAAATTTTAATTTTCAATAAGTCATCAAGATCTTTGTTGCTGTTTAATGTGACTTCTACTAAATAGGTTGAAAATTCATTAGGATCTGGGTCTAAAATGGACGACTACCTTTTTGCGATTTATGATAGAATCTATATAATGCTACACTTCTTTTCCAACATTTCATTATGTAATTGTGATTAGTAATCAAGATTGTGCGCGAAATTGAGAATAACTAACCGTTATAATTAAGTATGGTTTAGTACTTTTTCTTACCGTGTTACTGTCCCTTTGGATTAACTTAAAAAGCGGTAAAAATTTATAAAGCAGCAACTAATTACGAATAAATTATGTACAAATTATTCATACAACTGCAAAACATTTTATATCATCAAGTATTTAATAAGTCAAAATGAACTATAAAGGAGCTACTTAGAAGGCTCGAGGATTTAATGAATTCAATTTAGCTTTTCAAAAGAAATATGCGATTTTAAAGTGCCCATTTACAAGCTAACAATTTTTTATATTATTCTTCTTCCTACTTCTTTTTTAGCCTTCAGAATCCATTTTAAGTAAGCGGGATACTTCTTAAATTACAGAAAAAGTTAATAAGGTTTTATTAATCATAAATAGAGATTATTGTAGTAGTGTAGACAACTGAAGAATTTAACATGATTCTGATGTTAAATTGACATAAACTTTATCAAAAAGGTTAATTATCTGAATGAGTTTGATTTAGATTAGTTAGAGATAATTTGAATTGTACTGTGATGATGCCAATTCTAATTAACACAATTATTAGTCTTAGTTCAAGTTTTTTGCAGATAATATGTTCCAGTATAATTAATTTGATTCTTTGGTTATTACAATCCATTCATTTGGGCAAGTTAAATAACTTGTTTAATCTTGTCCAATACTAAACATTAACTAGCTATGTTCGCTCGTGATAAATAAGCGGAATTTATATTGATTACAATAAATTACACTTTAAAAAATTAGTTCCAATTTCTCGTATGAAAACAATAGTGATAATGAAACTAGAGGCGTAATTAGGATCAATTTAGACAGAAAAACAAATATTTTTTTAACGCTTTAGTATTATTTATTCAGATAAACAACTATTCCTTAATACAAAGCAGTTGAAGAATTAGGTTTTCCGAATTTCCATTCAAATAAAAACCTGTTCAATAACCTAAAATACAGTTTTTATAATTTTTGCGATATTTATACATTTGATATCATAAGTGAATGATTGCGATTGTTTATGAATTAAAATATGTTGAACGGAAATAGTGATTGATAACATATATAAATATTGCTAATAAATTAAATATTCTCTATCATTGTAAGTGGCTGTGTGACACTTTGTGGATTTCATATTTAGTACAACTTTAAAACTGAAACTGAATAGGTCAAAAAAAATATTAAAAATTTGAAAACTTTATTTTATTTGCAATTTTTATTAAAGGAAAAAAAGTGAAATTTACAACAAAAAATATGCAAGTGTACCATCAAATTAATGTCATTTATTTTTGTTTAATTTAAATCTCTTTATTTTTTGTCTAATTTTAATATATCTTAAATAATTAATAAATTTTAGTTAACATTTGAAAATGAAAATAAGTCATAATTTTTCCGAATATTTTGAAATTTTCAAAGTAATAATAAACATGTTCAAATTAATACAGGTGTTTAATTCTTAAAATTTTACTTTCATAAAATATAATTTTTTCATAATTTGCATTGAACATATACAATTAAATTTAGTTTTCTTCATTCTGTCAACAAGAGGACTTTCAACAGTTTCTTTAAGTCCAATTTTTGTGATATTCAAAGGTTCAAAAAAGTTCTATGAAATTTGTTTTAGCTTAAACCTAATGAAAAGTGGTATTGTATCTTTTGTCGACTTTATAGTAAATCATATTTATTTAGAAATTTATTAATTATTGGTGATTTAAGCAGTATCAAGAAGTTAACTAATAGTAATTTTAATTATGTTTAAACTTTATTTTTCATAATTGTATAATCTTTTTAAAGGCTTTTTTTATTTCTGTGACAACATTCGTCAAAAACAAATCATTCATAAATATTTTCTGATTTTTTTTTTTTATTTTTAGAGTCATGATCAATGCTCAGCTGATCTCATTACTCCTTATCTTCTTTGTATTTAACAATGTCAATGCTGTGGATATTCAATGTGAATTTAGGAATGACGATTTTGATGCATTTATTAATCAATATACATGCGTTGTTCAAGTTAACTTAATGATAACTGCAAAAAATACTGCAATTAATTTAGTCCGAGGATCTCATAATTCTGGTAAGAACAACAATGACATCACTGGATTATCGATCCGCGACAAAAGAATGCAGTATATGCCAGCAAATTTAGCTGATAAATTTAAAAATTTAATTGCAATGAGAATTAGAAATGGAAAATTGAAAGAAGTGAGTCAGAGTGATTTTAAGTCATTCCCAAAACTTCGTTACCTTAATCTTGATGCAAATGATTTGGAAGTTCTTGATGATGACTTATTTGAATTTAATCCATTGCTGGAAGTTATTTGGTTTGAAGGGAATAAGATCAAAGCCATTGGACAGTCAACATTTGCGAATTTAAAGAATTTAAGAGATTTAGATATGAATGGAAACATTTGCTACTCAAAAAGGATGTCGAGTAAATACGATATGTCTACAAATATGGCAGTGATGAAGCAAAAGTGTTACAACTCAGATGCAGAGCTTTCAAAGCTTAAAATCAAGTATCGAGAAATAATAACTAATAATACAAAACTAACATTGGATGTTGATGAGTTAAAGAGTGAAATAAATGAAAAAGACATGGAAATTGAAAAATTGACCAGTTCTATTCACAATTTAACTGAACTAATAGCAAATTCAGCAGCAAATGTAAGGGAATCCGAAATTAAAATTGATCAATTGAAAGGACAACTTGCAGAAAAGCAAACTCAATTAAATTTAATAAAATCACAACTGGAGCAGTCGAATTTCAAGAATCGTGAAATTGTCGACCAAATGACAAAACTAGAAGAAAAATACAAAACGATGACAATTCAAACTTCTGAAAATGAGAATACATTTAAAGAACAAATTGACAAATTTCAGCTAGAACTTGATGAAAAAGAACTAAGATTGCAAGATTTAGTTGAAAAATTCAATAATTCTCAACATTTGAGCATCAAAACTCAACAAACACTCAAAGAGCTTCAAGATCAACTATCAAATCAAAAACAAATTGAAAGACAATTACGACAAAATACTACAAAACTTGAATTAGCCCTCGACACTCATGAAATTAACAACGACAACTTGACAGATATTATTGCTAATAATTCATTAAAAATTCTAACATACGAACAAGAAATTAATCAACTTAAGCTTCAAATTAACGAAACTAAAACCAAATTTGAAGTTATTAACTCTGAACGTCTACAACTATCCATAGATCTCAAAAACATCTCATTCATAAAACAGCAAATGGAAAATAATTTGAAAAATTTGACAGAACATCTCAAAAAGTCTGAAGAGGACCTTACAAGCCTTGAAATACTTAACGATGAATTAAGTAGTGAGCTTGTCAATCAAACTCAAATAGCTGAAGCTATGATTCATAAGGGAGATAACCAGCAATCTAATGGAGAAACTTTACTCTTTATTGGATCTGTGGTGATGATTTTACTGACTATTGTTAATGTTTTTGTTGCATTGAAATATTATCGTAAGAAAACGATTGTTTTAAGACAAATTGAGGCTGATGATTCCTATTGTGATGACATATGACAGATATGTAGATTTATAATAAAATTCATATAATTTTTTGTAACTTAATTGATCTGATTTTATATAACTATTTAAATAAAGATACTAGTTGCTAAAACAAATTCCAAACTTTTAAAAAATAATTAATTTTAATGAAATTCAAACTCTATGGAAATATTTTTGACTGTTTGAAGCATAACAAAATCTCCAACATAAGTGTATCTCAAGAATATTATAAGAAAACATTTATAGAAAATCAGAAAAAAGCTTAAATATTTTATTCTTGAAAAAATTTGAGGCTAATGAGTAAACTCAGTAAAATTAATTTTTTTTATCATAGGAGAGTAGTGTAATCACAAACGTAGTATTGTAGATCGTTTAATAATTTTTGACTAAAGAGTTAAGCTGACAAGCTTTAATCTGACTAGCGGAATGCTGTCATATATGACTGATAGTATCTGAGCCTTGACCTTGCGACCCCAAATCGAATTTTTCAATGAATTTAAATTTTAGTTTCTTGTTTAAAAAAAAAAATATTCCCAGAGAAGCTTTTTCCGTTAATTGTTGCTTCATTATCATTTAGTCTCAGAGAGAAGTCCCATTTTTTTTATTTTTGGCAAATGATCAGTTGAAGTGAGTGTTGTAAAGAGTACACATTAAAAAAAAATATTTAAATTTATGATCATTATAAAATGTAATAAAATGATGTAAGTTGAACTTTAACTTTTTATTTAGATTAAAAAATGAACAAAAACGTGGCAATATTTTAATTTATCCAATTTTTTTTTAAATTTATTTTTCAAGTTAGCAAATTTTTAAATTGTAGAAATAAAAAAATTTAAAAATAGTTTTCAATAAAATATTCCACTTTAAATTAATCACAACTCTAAATCAAATCAAATTTTGTGAATTAACAACAAAATATTTTAAATTTTTAGAACAGTAAACATATGGTCTATTCTTATCAGTATCACATATTTTAAATATGTCACATCAGCTAACATTGAATGTGACTTTAGAAACGACAATTTTGACGTAATTACTAATCAGTACACGTGTGATGTTCAGAACAATTTGATGATTAACTCCAAAAATGTTGAGATACAAACGGTTGGTGGGTCGCATAAATTTGGCAAAACAAGCCATGACGTCTCTGGGCTGTCGATTAATGACAAAAAAATTCTGTTTATGCCTGTGAATTTAGGACAAAGGTTTAAAAATTTGTTTGCTATAAAAGTCAATCAAGGAAGATTAAAGGAAATAAGTCAAAATGATTTGAAGTCCTTTGAGAAATTAAAATATTTGAATCTCGATGCGAATGACATTGAGTCTCTAGATGATGATTTATTCGAATTTAATCTAAAACTTGAAATAATTTGGTTTGAAGGAAATCGAATTAAAAATGTTGGAATGTCAGTGTTCGACAACTTAATATATTTGAATGACATAGACTTAAATGGAAATGTCTGCATATCAAAAAGAATGTCAAATACTCGTGGAATGGATGATTTTCTAAGAGAAGTTAAAAAAAACTGCTTTGATGCTCATACCGAGCTTGTAAAATTTAAACAAAAGTACAAAGAAGAAAGTGGACAAAATTTGGTTGATACTAGTGTGAAAAAAGTCGAAAATGTAAGTGGACGCCAATCAAATGCCCAAATGATGCTTCTTAATAAAGAGATTGAAATTAAGGAATTAAAAAATGAGGTAAATAATTTGAAGAAATTATTAAAAGCTAAAGATAAGGAAGCTGAAGAAAATCAATCAAAAATCAATGAAAAAGATAAAAAAATAAGAAGTATCGCATCCGACAAAAACGAAACCGAGTTTAAACTTTTGAATTGTCAAAAGAGTTTGAAATCAGATTCAGAAAAACAACTTAAAAGTCAGCTTATCGACCTTCAAGTGAAGTACTCACAATTATTAGAAACAAACAAAACTTTATCGATTGAAAACCAAAACCTTACCAAGACCCTCAACGATACTGAATTGAGATTAAACAGCATCAAAATGGAATCTGCTGCACTTGATGAAAAGATCACGGAATACAAAAATCTTGAAAGTCAACTGAAAATAAGAGAAACTGATTTAAACAAATTTCAAATGAAAGTTGAAAGCACAATATCAGCGTTGACTGAAAAAAAAGAGGGAATAAAGAAATTTTTAGATCAAAAAGATCAAGAAATTGTCAGAAAAGATAAAGAAATAAAAATGTTAAGAAAAACAAACAATCAACTACATGACCAACTAAAGAAAATTAAGTCAAAGTCAATCAGCTCAGAAAGAATTTTTAAAGCTGACGTCGCATCTCGCCATGAGCCTAATAAGACAAAGGAATTGTTAGAAAACAAAAAATTAAAGTTTCCAGAATTAGAAGTGAAATTCAATGGAAGTGAAATTAATGGTCCTGATGGTTCGAAGATAAAATTAGGTAATTTAGACGGAATTTAGAGTTGAAAAAAATAATTATTAACGAAGATTATAAAGACAATAACTATAATTAATTTCCCTAATAAATGGTCTTTGTTAAATATAAAGAGTAATGTAAAATGATCAAAAAAACTAAAATCATAAAAAATTTATAAATAAAAATACATTTTTTCCTCTTATCGACATCATTTTTTTAAAAATATTTCAAGCTATTTAAAGTCAAAGTTGTTAAAACTGCATTATGAACTATTTTTTATTACGTGATTTTTTTTCCGTTTCAGTAATGAATTATAGATTTGCATGTTATATATATGTATCAAGTTAATTACCTCAAATAATGAATATACGTGTCAATAAAACATATATAAATATTGTTTTAAAATTTCGGTGAATCAGATACTAAATTCAAATGAAATTTTCAAAGAAATTTGAATAAAAAATATTAAATTGCAATTTACTTTTAAATTTCATTAAACTTTACAAATAGTTTATTTACATTTCCAATTCATTTTACATTCAAATATTCTTGTTTCCTGGCAAATATTCCTCTGACAACACAAGTTACAAGTGTCAAGAATGATAAATTTAGTCATTTGAGTTGTCCTATCTCTGCTATGAACATTAAAATAGTTTGTTATTATTCATTGAATAATTAGTCTCATGAAGTTATCATATTATGATTAATAGCAGAATTGAATTTGTAAATGTAAATCATTTTTTTTATATGTATAAAAAAAATAAATGTCATTTTAATATAATTTTTTTATTATATGTTAAATAGAGCTCTAGTTAACATTTTTTCAAGTTTAAGAAATGGCTTGGTAAGTTAAAAAAGTTAAAAAATTAAATAATTTAAATCGAGAGACAATAATTTTTGCAATTTTATTCATTTGAAAAATTCAGTTTTGGGACGAATAGTTTCTTCAACAAAATCATAATCATAATTATTCATGGAATTTCAATCACTACTGCACTTTCAGATACTTATTGTACATTTAAGAATATCAATTTCACAACTAACAGATTCTCATGTGATGTTAGCGTTGATCTTAATATATCTACGCCAAATGAGAAAATTCTCACAATTCATGGGATTTTACCGTCAGGTACATATTTGAGCGACATCAAAGGGTTGTCAATTGTCAACAAAAAAACTGAATATTTACCAATAAATTTGGGTGAAAAGTTTACAAACCTACTTTCACTTAGAGTAAGAGACGGAAAATTAAAGAAAATTGACCAAGATGATCTCAAATCAACACCAAAGCTTCGTTACGTTGATTTCCACTCAAATGGATTAGAAGTCATTGAAAGGGATTTATTTAAGTATAATCCACAGCTTGAGTACATTTCATTCCATGCCAATCCTATCAAAAGTGTTGGTGTAAATGTGTTCGATAATTTGAAAACATTGAATAACCTGGACATTGACCTTACATTCTGCATTCAAATTAAAACAGTTAAAAGCCTTAAAATTGCAGATGTTGTGTTAAAAATTAGTGAACAGTGTTCCAATTTGGTTGAAGAGGTTGAATATTACAAATGGAAAATTGACATGCTTATAAATAAAAATTCTAAACTACGCACTGAATTCAATGTAATTGATGGTAAAATTGAAATTGATGATGAAGAGATAAAGGAATTGAGAAGCTTTACTAATCAAATTAAAGATGAATGGTACAAAATTCAACAAAACTTTGATAATAAATTTGTTGCGTTAAATAAGATTTTGCATCAATTAAAATTGAACACTTCAGAACTTGAAAAAATAGCAAAGAGCACAAAAAATCTGAATGAACAGACAAAAATACTGTCGGATCAGCTTGAAATCCTTGAGTTAAATAAAACATTCCTCTACAAAGAACATAAGAAGCTAAGCACGGAATACGCATTAATGAAATCATCAAACATGACTACTGAAAATTTATCATCAATTTACAAATGCTTGATATTCATTGTACCCATACTAACACTCATCTTAACAGTTATTGATATCTCTTCAACAGTTAATATTTTCCGCACATTTTTAGCGCATTTTTGAATTTTTTTTCTGGAACGCGAGAACTTGGAAACTAGACATCGTAGATAACTCTGGTTTGTTTTAATAGCTTAGTTCTATCGAGTTATTGGGTTACGAGAACTTTTGCAATTTTTTAAGCTTACAATAAGAAAACATTATTCATGAAATAACATGTGATTCTAAATGAGCGCAATCAGTAAATAAAAAGAATTTTTAAAAAATTTGAATTTGATGCAGATAAAACGTTCATTACTAGTAAGGAAAAAGCCAGCGTTCTCAAATATTTTTTTTTGGTTTACCTATAATATAAATTTGTGTTAAAAATAGCACTTGATTTTTTAGATGACTGGATACTGTATGCCAATTCTCAATACACAGTTTGTATGTTTGCAGGCTGCATTTTTGCCGGGACGCTGCTGTACTTTTCTGCTTTGATGCTGCGTCCCGAAAAAAAAACCGTAAAATGACCCAATTTTTCAAAAAATAGAGAACTCAATACAAAATTTGAAAATTTAGATTTTTTTTATAAAAATATTACATTTATTTAAAGAAGCAATATGATTGCACACTCAAAAGATTTTCATTTGTATTAAATTTTATAATATAAAATTGCTATAACAATTTCATTTATTTATAAGAGCAGCGAAAAAGTAATAATGGTGAAGTTGGTTAGGAATTCGGGCAATCGACTCAAAGGTCCCGAGTTTGATTCCAGGAAAGCCTAGTTGATTTCGATGCTTTTTCGCTGTTCTAGCTTGCAGAGTTGGGGAAAGCAGAATATCCATTAGGATAGAAACAGTAACCACGACAAATCTTCATCTTTAATAACGCAACAAAAATTAAATAATCTTGAAGTGTCGAAACCGAAAAATTCATTAGTAAAAATTATAATTATGTTGTAAAAGCATGTGACGTGGTCTCTTAAAATTGAATTTGTTATTCATGAAACTTTATTTAATTACAACTCAATTTAAAAAAGTTATTAAGTCTTAAGCACAAAAAATTAAAAAAAAATCTTCAGTTTCAGAATTTATCAGTTAAGGATTGTTGCGACGCTAAAAGGTTTGGACGCCTCCACAGGTGAAAATTTTTTTTTAAAAATTCTAGTTAATATGTTAATTAATAAAAGCAATGCACTTATGTTGATCGTATAGGTAAGGTGTTTTGTTCAAATTTGGTTTGGTAACTGTTGTTTACAGTTGTCCGATCACAATTCTAATCATAAGTAAAAAAATTCAAAAAATCCATTTTTAAAACAAATACAAGCAAAAATAATGATAATAATAATGATAATCAAGAAATATAAACATCGATAGTTGTAACAATTAATATCACTATTTTTATCGAAACAAGTAGAACTAGTTTAGTCCAGAAAATTGAGTCAGCGTTTGAATTTTTCATTTGATCAGATTTAAAGCCTTGAATTTTCACCATTAAATTTTCGTTATCTGATTTTGTATCCAATATTTGTTGATTAATTTTGTTGATATTTTCACTAATTTGGATGTACACATCATTCGCAGAACGAAATTTTTCAGTAGAATTAGTTAGATTGGTATTTTGATCAATCTGTATTATGATTTTTAACATGTCTTTTCGAAGATGTTTTTCAGTTTCTGATAAACTTTCAAGTTGATTATCTAATTTTTGCTTTTTCGAGTTAAAATCTTTCATATCATTTTCATATTGTTGTTGTAATTTAAGAATTGTTTGATTATTTTGCGAATTTACCGATTCCAAATCCTCCAAATTCTTAAGTAAAATTAGATTTTCTGAATTAACGAGTGTCGATTTTCTAAATAAATAATCAACTTCAGCATGTACACTTGAACAGTTGTTCCTTATTTTCTGCAATGTGGTATAATTGAATCTATCCATAGTCATTTGCTTGGTCGATACACATTTATTTCCGAAGAGATCAATGTTAACAAAATTTAATAAATTATCAAAGACTCTAACACCGATATATTCTATATTATTTCCACTTAACCATATGACCCTCAATTCAGTATTGTGAATGAATAATTCATCATCAAGGAACTCGATGCTATTTTCATCTAGATTGATGTATTGTAAATTAGACAAAGATCTCAATTCATTTTGTCTTATTTCCTTCAACCTTCCTTTTATAACTTTAAGTCCAATTAGTTCTTGAAATTTTTCACCCAAATTTGATGGCAGGAATTCAGTTTTTTTATCCTCAATGACAAGAACTTTATACACGTCGGTTGGCTGTCCATTAACTTGATGTATCTTAACATTTGGTGTGGTAATGTTCAAAATATTTTCAGTGACACAAGAACTTTGTAAATTAATATATGCAAATTCCAATGTTTTACTGGAACATTCGATAGTTGACGCAGAGATGATTTGAAAATATGAAATCATGAAATAAAATATTTTTATTTTATTGTATTTATGCCTAAAATAGATGATAAATTATTTAAAAAGTCCTATTTTAATTTGAACACTAACTTACATTTTTTTAGGAATATATTTTACATAATTTACTGGTTTAAACAGTTTGAGATGCTAAATTATTCTGACAGAAAAGTTTTAATTTCATACGATATAGATAATTTTTCTTGAATCATTGATAAAGTTCGAATGGAACTGAACGACTCATTTATTTACTTCAACTTAGTAATTTTGTTGACGTAAGGGTGAACTGACTAGATAATTTAAAAATTATGTGACATAAACAATGATTTTTAATATGTAGAAGATTATGCACTCCAAAGTTCTTATAACTTTATGCCCCTCATCTTTTTTACGTCCTGTATACATATTTTGGGATAGGGACTAAATATTATCACCTCATTTTACATAACTTGATTTTTAATACAACCATGAATATCGTTTTGAGTCATCAAACTATAATACTCATTATGAGCTGTAAAATTTAAAATTTCAAATGATCTAATTTTCAATTACAATTATTTTTTGCTGACTGGTGTGTAAATTAGGAGAAGCAATTGTAATTTCTCTGTGGACAGACATTGTTAAGCTTTTTGTTAAATATTAAAAATAGTTTTGTGAAAAATAAGTTGTATGTGTTAGAATTAAATTTTAAGAACGGTTCAAATTTTGAATGAAAATCAATGGAATAGAGTTCATGTAAAGAGGTATGTAAATTATGAATAGATTTCCCCTTCAGGCTTCAAATCAAGCTTCTCCTAATTTAATTTTTTACTGGCTAGAAACATCTTCAATCTGCCTACTAATTGTAAGCTTAAGGTTAAGCTAAGAAAATGAATAATATAAAATTTTAAAAAAATGCCATTTTTACATGTTTATTATGAAAAAAAAAAAAAAAAAAAAATCAAAAAATACTTCACGACATGACTTAATTAGGGGTATCGACCTTATTTTTCCTATGCCACAGTGAGCCACTCTCGGAGATGGAATTTTTACCATGATTTTTTTATGCTTTTTTTTATTATTATAATACTTAAAATTAACAAAAACAATTTTTCATGCATTTTCAAATGCAGGTCTGTGTATTTGTATAAGCACCTAAAACTATAGAAAATGCAGGCCCGCCGTTTTTAACCGCTTAACTGCCGCTTAACTCTTCCTCCTTAATGTAACTTTATAAAATAGTTAAATAGTATAAATCCGAGAAAACCGTTAAAAGAAATTTTTGATTGCTGGGACAAAAATGCGCTAAAAATTATACTATGTACTATAAAAAAAGTTGTATTTTGTAAAAGGATTTGAGTAAAAATAGAGTTATTTTTCAGACTCATTTGCAAACATGAAGTTACTCATCGTCATCTTATTATTCACATGTGTCATAGCATCGTCCGTTGACATACTATGTGAATATGCTAATTATGATTTCACATCCACTGATGAATTGTATTCGTGCATTGTCAAAAATGACCTAAAAATTAACTCATCTGATGTCAAAATTAATGAAGTAAAAGGCTCTCATAAGTCTGGAAAATCAAATGATTTGGTTTCTGGGTTGGTTATTGACAATAAGAAAACTGAATATTTTCCATCAAATCTTGATGAAAAATTCAAAAATTTACTTGCCTTGAAAATCAAATACGGTAGATTAAAAGAAATACATCAAGATGATTTGAAAAAGTTCTCAAAGCTAAGATATCTTAATTTAGATGAGAACAATATAGAAGCTCTGGATGATGACTTATTTGAATTCAACACAGAACTTGAGTTAATTTGGTTTGGTAAAAATAAAATCAAAAGCATTGGAAGGTCAACTTTTGACAAATTATCACAATTATCGGATTTAGATTTACTTGGCAACATCTGTACAAAGGAAAGAATTAGTGGTGCAAAAGTTAAACCAGGTATCAGCAAAATTAAACTGCAATGCTTCAAACCTGACATGGAATTAGAAAATTTAAAGCAACAGTATCAAATTTTAAAGACCAAGAATAAAAAATTAGTTGAAAATGTTGAAAAATTAAAGAGTGAAAACTCTAATTTAACAAAAGATGTTGAATCCATGACTGAGCATAACTTTAAATTATGCTACGACCTAACAGCTAAATTGGAAGAGCAAACGAAGAAAATATTGGAAAAAGACATTGCAATTGAGAAACTCAAGAATTCTAATGATGATTTAAAAGACCAAATTTCGAAAATTCAACGAGAAAAACAAGAGAAATTAATTATTAATCAACAAATGGAAAAAAAAATTAAACAACTTGAGACACAAGTTAACGATTGTGAGGATAAAGTCTCAAAAAAAGTAAAAGAAATAAACCAAAAGTCTGAAGAAAGCAAAGAAAATCTTAAAGAAATCGAAAACCTTCAAAACCAAAACAACAATCTTGAAAATCAACTAAAAGGACAAAATTCAAAACTACAAACATTATTTGCTGAAAATTCTAATTTAAAACAAGAATTGGAAAGATCAATTGGCACGAATCAGCAACTAGAGGCTCAAATTCACATAATGTCCTATAAAGTTAATGGAACCTCTAATGAAAAAAGCAAAATACTAAAAGATCTGGAAAATACTATTAATGAAAAGAACAGACTTGACAAACAGTTGAGATCAGAAAACATAAAGTCACAAAATGTAGAGAGAAATTTAACTGAATTAATTAGGCAATGCAGAGATGAAATAATTCAGTTAAGAGATCAACAGAGTGAAATTAGATTACGATCAGCTTTTAATCAAACTAATTTAACAGATATCATCTCCAATCTCAAAGAAAGTGCTCATAAATTAGAGTTTAAGAACATCCGATTAGAAAATTCAATTACTAATTTAGAAGAAAAGCTAAAAACAGAAATAACAAAAGTACAAGACCTTACGGATATGAACACCAGATGCAACAATCAATTTCAAGAATGTAAGAGAAATAACAGCGTTACGGAGAAACAATTGCAAGGAACTAGAGCTGATTATAAAAAAATTCAGAGAGATTTAAAATTGGAACAAAATAAAAACTCACAATGTGATTTAAAGTTGAAGTTTACTGAGAATAACTTAGAAACTATGCATAAGAATCTATCAGAAAAAATTGGGGATCTTGAAAGCAATAAAATGCAATTAGTATTGGAGCTTCAGGAAGTTAACACTAAGCTTAATAAATCTAAAGCACAAAATGAAAATTTACAGAAAAACTTATCAAACTGTATATTAGCTCGTGAAACAACTCTCAAACATTTAAATCAATCTGAAGAAGTTGTTCAAAACCTCAAAGCTCTATTAAAGATTAATGAACAGAATTCAACAAGAATAATTCAAAATCTAAGCAATGACATCGTAACTATCAAAGCAGAGCTTTCAAAGTTTAAAAATAAATCTAGTCAATTGGAAAAAATGATCACTGAAAAGAATAAAATCATTAATGACCTAACAAATTCCAAAAACAAAGTTTCGAACGATTTGAAAGGTCTACAAAATAGATACGCTACCCTCCAATTTCAGTCAAATCAAAATATCACGCAATTAAATCGATTAAATAATCAAACCAAGCATGAACTTCAAGAATCTCAAAATAAGAACCAAAAACTTACTGATCAACTGAACAATAAGACAGAATTATCTCAAAACCTTCAAACCTTAAATGAACAAAAGACAAGAGATATTCAAGATTTACAAGAAACAGTCAGCAACTTGAACATTATTCTTGAGGATGCTAGAAATTATACAAAATTATTAGAATCAAATTTTAGCACAACAGTGGACAATATAACAACAATAAATGCTAAGAAAATTGAAGAATATCAAGCAAAAATCAACAATTTTACTCAAGTTGCAGACCAACTTCGTCAAGACATTAGTGATCATGAATATAAAATTATATCGAAGGAATCAGAAATTCTTAATATCAAAAACATTTTAACTAAAAAATCAGCTCAAATTATAGTATACGAGAGTAATATAGACACATTAAATCAGGAAATTAAAGAGTCTATAGCACTGAGAAAAAATCTAAATGCTCAGCTTAAAAACAAAAATACAGAGCTAGAAAAAATTAAGAATAAAAATCAAGTTCTTAATAAGGAAGTTAAAATTGTCAATTCTGATTTCCTAAAATGTGAAAATCTTCCTAAGTATACTTGGCATAATCATCCAATAATGTATGCCTCGATCCCTTTAATGTGCATCCTTACGATTATCGATATACTTGCTAGTTTTAGATGTTTTAGTTAAATTATCAAGTTTTATTGCTTTCCGAACAAAACCATTCGGGTTCACAATCGTATAAACTTCCACATCCAAGTTTCTTAGTATAGAATAATAAACATTCATAAAAGTCATATTGCTTCTTTAAAAACTTTTGCTTATGACATTCAACAATTGAGAGATAATCAGGAAATTCTGGTCATTCTGGGGATTTTTTAAAAAAATGAATTCAAAAATCAATTTTTTATAATATTGGCTAACTACCTAATACAGAATAATTTTTCTCTTGCGTTTGCTGGCTCTCTTATTATGAAAGAGATTAAACTTCTGAAATATGAGAGTTGCTAGATGATTTTATTTTAGCATAATGTCAAACGATCGCTTCACTATAAGTTATTAAAATATCGTAATCATCGTTTCGAAGCTTTTTTTTTGAAACTGCTTATATTTCAATAAAAATTATGTTTTTATCGAAAAAGATTTATTTGTAAATATTTTTTTTATTGTTTGTATTTGAATAACTTGTCGGGATGCAACGAAAAAGCGGCGATGTTCAAGTGGTTAGAGCGTCGGACTACCGTTCTAACGACCCGGGTTCAATCCCAGAGAAAGTCTAGTTGGATTCGTGTGCTTTTTCGCTGTTCTAGCCACACCAACTTGGTTTGAGTGATTCGCGACACACAAATTGTGGCTAGGTACGTTGCATTGAATTCAATCAGAATTGCTAAAATCAATTAAAAATTTTCCATACAGTCATTTACATCATCATGGATATCAAACATTACGACCTCGAATTGTCAACTGTACACCACCGATGGTTTAATTATTTCCAACAACATTCATCAAGCCTAAAATTCGTAAAGTATTTTAGTTCTAAATTTAAAATCTTGTTTACTAACATAAAAAATTTAATTTTAGCGCAGTGGCATTATCGTTCATATACTCCTTGCTGTATTTGCATCTATTTGTCAAGTCATTCTTTCTAGAGACTATTTTGTACCGAGCATTGAAAGGATTCATCAACGAACTATATGTATCCTTAAATATATAAATACATTTTATTAATACTGATTATATAAATGTTATGATAAATGGCATCCATTATTTATGGATTCATAGTAGCTGGATCATTAGCACCTCAGCTAGCATAAGTTCTCATTGGTGTATTATTTGCCAAAGACGATATTTTAGTTGTAGGAATTGTGCAAAAATCAGTGTTTAATTATTATTCTTCTACAAATTTTTCATTTACAAAGGAAATTGTTTATAATATTAATTATTTATTTTAAGGTCAAAACAGAAAACGTAGATATTTTTTGTCTCAATTCTTTACGATATAAAACCCCTGTTTAATTTTAATTATGAAAAGAAAACAAATTGTTCATCTTCTATTTTATATAATTTCATTATTGATAATTGAAGTCTAAATAAATTAAATTAATTAATAAGTTTTTTTTAATCGAAATGATTACGATTTGAAAATTTATTCTAAAAATTTATTCTAAAAAAAATCCCAGATTAAGAACGATATTTGATAACATGATTCTATATTTTGGAAATAAAATAAATTCATCGCAGTTTCTATCAATTTGTTTTCTAAATCGATATTAAAGCGATATTAAAGTTTTATAACATCAATTGGTAAGGAAATTCAAGAAGATTCTGTATTTTATATTATATAGCACACAGGAAGTAATTTTAACTCTTTTTTTAGTAAGAACCTGACAATTATGTATTATAATTACGGTTTATTCAAACACAGTTAAGTTAAATACTTATCAGTACAAAGAAAACAGCTAATTACAAAATAATTTATTTACGATTTTAAATCTCAGTCCAATTAAAATGTACTCGCTATTCATGATAATTTTCAGAATCGCAGTTCTTCCGACTCTTTTCTAAATATAAATATTGAGAGAACTTATCGTTTATGTTACGAGACTTTTCTGTAGGAATAAAAAATGATTCAACATTCAATGATTTTTCAGTTCCACATCAGATCAAGTAGCGCAAAGCAGAAAATATTTAAACTGTGCAGATAGTTATTCAAAATTATAAATTCAAAAAAAGGTAAAAACTTAATTAAAAATTCAAAACATGAAATAATTAATCTGGACTCCTGATTCAGGAGTAGTTGTTTAATTTATAAATATACAGCTAAAAAATATTATCCAAAATTTACAAATAAATCAAATGATAATAGACGACTATCACTTATGTGTTCGATTTTTTGAAGAAAAGAAGGAACTACGATCTAGATTAAAGAAAAGAAAATTATTTTATGGAAAATTTGTTACGAGGGAAGATTTAAAAATTCCTTTTTTTTGCGTACATAAATCGTTTATAATGCAATAATAATTTTAAAAAAAAAGTAATACTTTAGATTACTTTGACTTTTAATAATATAATTTGTTTGTCATTTGATCTTAATCAAAGTTTTTGATAATAATATAAATATTCCAAGCTTGACTGAAAGAAATAATTATATATAAAATTTCTCCACAGAATATCATTAATTTTTCAAAAACCGTTTTGAAATTGAGATTTGAGATTTTTGCTTAATTCTAATCTTTTAGAAAAATTATTAGAAAAATTATTAATTCAAATTTATTTTTACTTTAATAGTAATGGGATTTGGAATTCCTTGTCTCTTCGTCCTAGTCTTAATAGGGTCAACCTATGGAAATATACAATCTGTTGATCTACAATGTAAATTTGAAACACATGATTTTGCTACAATCGGTAAGCAGTATACATGTGTGGTACAAAATGATTTAAATATTTCCGAATCAAACGTCTCTATAATAAATTTAACTGGATCACATGCTGACGATCAATCGAGCAATTCCGTCACTGCTGTCATAATTCAAGATAAAAAAGTTGAGTATTTACCAAAAAATTTTGGAGAAATATTTGAGAATTTGGCTGCTTTAAAAGTGAAAAATGGAAGATTAAAAGAACTTCGTAAAGATGATTTAATGTCGGTACCAAAATTAAAGTATCTTAACTTAGATAATAACGATATTGAAGTTCTTGATGATGACGTCTTTGAGTTTAATCCTCAACTTGAATTGTTATGGCTCAATGCTAATAAAATTAAGAAAATCAGTGAAAAACTTGCAGACAGCTTCAAAAAATTAGTCAGCTTGGATTTAACCAAAAATATTTGCACAGATAAAAAGTTTGCAGTATTGAAAACAGATCACGCAAATTTATCAAAACAACAAGATGTAAAGAAATTTTATGTCCTGACTGAAATCATTCAAAAGTGTTCTAACTTCACTGACAATATTTATGAAATTGAGACCAAAATCAAAGAACAAGATCATCCAGAAGTCAAAATTTACAAGGAGCAAATTGAAATCCTTAACAGTCAATTATTCAACACCATGTCTGAATTAAGGAGCATCAAATTAAAATTGTCTGAGGAGATGTCAGCAAAAAATAAAACAATGGAAATGCTTAATGAGCTTAAAAACAATCAATCAAGTAACGATATCAATGCCAGCAACATTGCCGAACTTGAAATAAAATTGAAGATAGAGGAAAAGGAAGTGAGGAATTTGAAAGATGAATTAAAGAAGCTGAGAAGTATACACGATGATTTTTCAAGCATCAAAAGTTTGATAAAGCACTACGAGGATGAACGGCATGATCTTAAGGAGAAAAGAGAACTAGATCAAGCACAAATAAGAGATCTTCAGGCCAAAAACGCTCAACTTACAGAAAATTGCAAAAAAATTATTACGGACAGAGAAATTGATGATTTTACACCAGAAACTACAGCAAAGGCTGAAGCAAATTTAGAACAAACAACTTCTTCACCTTCTACCAAAAAACCAAGAACTCTACCTGGATTTGAAGATGAATATGAACTAAATGAAATAATTGAAGAAACAACCATTTATGACTATTACAACTGAGTAAAAATTTGATTCTATTAAATTTTAATGTCAATTGATGTTGATTTTAAAATAAATGCAAAATAAAAAAATTTATATTCTTTTAAAGTAAGAAATATTTCATTATTAGGTTACGTAATAAATGAATAATCCCCATTTATTAGACTCAATTGTAAAAAAGAATTGTTTTATCACTAATTTTTCACTAAAGTCCTATATTATCCCGAGCGACTCACCACCGTTATTAGAAAATTCGAATTTTGACACATTATGACTTTTCATACATAATCTGAGTCGACTTTGAGCTCTGCATATTTGTCAACATTTAATCATCCTTTTCATCATGTTGTGTCGCTCGGGATTCGACCGCACCACACACTCATAAATGATTGATAAGAGCATCAGCTTTTAAGAACGTGTGAAAGTATTTTGTTTGTAGACTTTAAAAATATTTTATTCTTGGAAATCCCAGAATGTGAATAAGTCAACAACTTATGGTGAAATTATTTTGATTACAGACTTTAATAATATTTTATTCTTGGAAATCCCAGAATGCAAATAATTCAAAAATGAACAAAACGGTTATGGAATTCAAATAAGAAAATATGATGTTCTTTAATCAATTAATTAAAAACGATACAAAAGTAATCGTTTTTAAAAGGTCACTTCAACGCATTTCGTCCCAACGATCAGTAGTTAATAAAAAAGTTATAAAAATCAAGATCCAGTAAGATCCAAATCACTTCACTTACTAAGATTCAGTAAGATCCAGGTCACTTCCTTGATATAAAAACAAGAGCTAGTAAAATATTACAGCTATTTGCTTGAAGAATCGTAACAAAATTACATTTAAAAAAGCTGATAATCTTGGTCATTATATCAACATCGATATTCTTCATCTTTCTCCATAGGAGAATTGTAGTTCTTAATTAATTCAAATACAAAGTGACATCTAAGATTAAAAATTATCAAAAATTCAACCCAAGATCTTGCTTTTTGCTCACAAATATAATAAAACAATTAATTCAATCACTGCACTCTCAATTGACAATGTTCTGAATATTACTAAAGCAAAATTGAAGAAACTAAGACAATCTGCCCTAAAATTGCTAATGTATCTTAATCTTGATAGTAATCAGAATCTGATTTTACAATAATACAATCAAAAAAATTTAGTTTTTAGCATTTTAAAAATTTATCGAACTTAGATCTATCAAAAAATGTCTGCATATCAAAGAGAACATGGGTTTTGAATGCCAATGAGTTAACAGAAATTAGTGGAAAATGTTCAAACAGTGAAAATGAAGTTGAGTATATTATTAGGATAAATTGCTTTTTGTGTGTATTTACTTTGGAAGTATAATGGATTTTATATAAAAGATGAATCTTTTTCTAATTCAATACAAATGAAGCTTAAGGATAATGTAATATCAAATTAGTCGAATGGATTAATTGCAGAAACTAAAAAATAATATTCATTCACACTTAATATGACTAAATTAATTATAAGGTCAGATTCGTCGTAAACATTTAAAATTTGATATATATTGTGATACAAAATGTCAATGCGGGTGAAGAAACACAAGTTTGTTTTACCGCCCTAGGATGGAATCCACAAGGGAAAAGACGTCCTGAAGCTCCAAAAACAACATGGCGTAGGACGGTATTAAAAAAATGTCAGTTAGATGCTAAGACGGAGAATTTGTACAAACTTTGTGATAAGGCCAGCAACAGAGTCAGATGGAAGGCCTTTTGTAGAAACCTAGGCTCCACATCGGAGCATGGTTCTAGTAAGTAAGTAAGTAAGTAATATATTGTGATTTAGAAGTAAATTTGAAACAAAAAAAAACTTATTGGTAATCGATAAAAAAGGATTTCTTTAAAATATTTTGCAATTATAATAGAGAAATATACTTACAAATAATACAAAAAAAAAAAAATTAACCTTGCCTACATCTCGTTCAAAATACATAGTTTATGTAAACTATTAAATCAAAATCAATTTCAAAAGATATTTTTTAAACATGACTTTATTCGTTTTGATTTATGAAAATTCATTAACAACAATAAAAAAATAATACTAAAATTAATTCAATTCATCATAAACTTTTCTTAAAATATTCACTTTTTTGCTCCATTTTACTTCGGATCCAGCAAGATTATTGAAACTTTCAATCATTGAAAAAATATTCAAATTTGTTGGTCTAATTTTTTTTTCAAGAAGCTTTTTTAGGACATTTGGATTTTCATTAAAGAGTTCTTTCAGATATATTGCAAATATTTCACAAGATTCCTCTAAAGACTCTTCAACAATATAGTACAATAAGTCATTAGAGCTGATTATCATATCCTGAATTTCAGTTATGTTAAAAAGAGAATAATAAATTTCTCTGACATTGTTGAATGTAAGGTAATATGGAGCAGTCAAAGCTCGATGAAGAATCGTAAATTTGGTAAAATCGTAGTATAAATACACATAAGTATTATTCGAAAACTGATTTTTAAGCTCTTTAATGGCTTTATAAAAGTAAAAATTTCTATCATCAGTGAAATTTTGTAGTAAAATTTCCCTTAGTTGTGGCTCAGTTGCATTACCTGCTAGAATATTCCACAAATAATCGAATTCGTTTGAATTCCAGTGAGCTTTTTGAAGCATGTTAGAATTTTTAAAGACTTCGAAAATTTGATGTTCAGACAATGACTCTAATTTGTCTGTTAAAATATAAAAATATTCCATGCCTCTTGTAAATAATTCAAAATAATTAATAAATGCATTTTCGAGAACATGTTGGATATCAACACCAGTCAACCAATTCTCATGAATCGTCCAAAGCGTTTCATACTCTTCGTAATCAAAATCCGAAAATGTTTCATTGTAGAACAGATAAATCTTCGGGCTTAGAGCTGTTATTGCTAATTCTTTCTGTTCATTGATTGTCAAAGTTTCATTGACTTTCTCGTGAAAATCCCAAAAATTTGAAATATTTAAAGATTTTAGTTCACTGTTATAAGAGCTGTGTGACTTATTAACGCCAATATGCTCATAAAAATGCATTCCATACAAAATTTTACCTTTTTGATATTTACCGTGAGTAAATTTATCAAGTTCAACATTTGTTAAGTATTGTCTGGCTAAATCATTGATTTCATTTGGATTTGTAAAAATTGCAAAATAATTCGGGTCGAAAATTGCAGTAAAAAATGTTTCATGTTCATCAATTCTTAGTAAATTAAGCAAAACCTCGTGATCTCTACCAAAAAATTTGAATAAAAAATTGTAAATTTTTGGATAATTTGTGTCTAATAATCGAATGAAAGCATTTTTGAATTTATCCCTAATCAGTTCTTTTAATTTATCACAAAAATGTTCATCTTCATCTCTATTAATAATTTCAAAGTAAGATTCCATAAAATTTGTAACAACTTCTTGATTGTATTTATAGTTTCGTGCCATCAAAAAGAACAGTTCAAGTCTCAACTCAATCTCACCTTTGTCAACATAATTATCAACCAAATAAAGATTTTCAATGAAATATTTTGCAATAAAAAATTCCGCAAACGTACGATGAGCAAATTCGAATTTATTTTCGCCATTAATGTATAAAATTCCCATTCGACTTATTTCCTCGTATGGCAAATCTTTTGGAATTCTACTTTGCATAATTTTTAATTTCTTAAACTTTAAAGAGAATGTGGTGGTTCCAAAAATTCTCAACTCATTTAGTAATGCATATTTTTGATAAATTTCAATCACGCTAAATTTTGAAATAAATTTTTGTAAAATTTTCTTTTCGAGTTTACTTTTTGTCAACCAAATCCCAATTTTCTTTTGAACAAATGTCTCATAAATTTCATACAGTCCTGGGGTTTCATTTGAACCGTGACTGTCATAAATTTCACTTACGAGTTTAAGCATGACTGGTGTACTAAAATTATATGCAAGATTACTAACTGATTCAAATTTATCAATAGTTTCCTTAGCTTTTTCAATATTTTTTGCTATATTTTCACTTGACATATTTTGCGACTTGAAATATTTTGTGAAAAATTCTTGTTTGCCATTGTCATCTAATGGAACTAAATCCCATGTCTGAATTTCAAAAGTATCTCTTAATTGTCCTGAATATAGAGGCCTAGTGCACACAAATTGGATGTTACTTGTGGCTTTGTAAATTGATTTAATGGTATTAAGAATGAATGAATTATAAGTTGGAGATATTTCATCAAAACCATTCCAAAACAGGACAGATTTATTATTCACGAACGACTCTTTAAAGACTAAGTGTTCAAAATTATTTTTTACTGAATTAACATTCAAAACATGTTCTAATAGCTCCTCAACATTAGTCATGTTTCCATCTTTATTGTAGTACTGTGTATGATCTTTTAGATCAATGTATGACACCCAACGAGTTGGAAATATTGACTTGATTTCTATTGCAAGTTGTTCAAATGTTACAGTCTTACCGGCACCTGCTTCAGATGATAATATCAAAATCTTTTCATATTCTGCTTGTTCAATTATTTGAGATGAATTTCTGAGTAAAAATTTATATTTCGGATCATTTACATTAATAACTTTCAACGACAAATTTACATTTTTACGTATTTTATCAAGAATTGCGGATTGTTCTTCTAAGGTTTGCTTTTTGAAATTAGTAAAAAATTGTTCAGTTGATATGTCCTTAATCCTGTTCTCAACATGTTCTTCATATGTTAAAATATCGTATTGATAGTCATGTCCATATCTATGTTCATAATCAATCAAATTCGTTTCTTCTGGATAAAATTTACGTTTTATGTAAAAGTCAACACTACTGTCAATTTTTTCACCAACTATAAGTTCTTGCTTGTTTAAGACATCTCTTATTTGCGATGATGAAATAGCACTAAGTGCCTGTGGAACTGATTCATCTAAATCTTTATATTTAATGGTTTCACCTTGATAACGAAGGTTAGAATTATAAACCACTGTTTGGATAGGTTTTGCCAAATTTTCCCATTCAAAATGGATATCCTCATGTATATATTTTAGATCATCCAAGTTAAGAACTTTTCCTTTTAATAATTTTGCTATATGATCAGATGTCAATTTACTATACGCATTAGAATTTTTAGGATATAAATCAGACATCTTGACGTTTATGTTTTTATATGAAACAATAGTATTTCTAACCTTATACTGATCTTCTGGCGATAATTCACTAAAATTATAGATTGGATTATGATTTACCATTGCAATTGCAGCAACTCCAATAACAGCAAATAACCCAATACATATAGAAATGAATAAATTTCTTCTTAAATTTGAAATTTTTCTATTTTTTTCCTCAATTTCCCTATCAAATTGCTTCATGATTCTCGGGATTTCCTCTTCCATTTCAGGACGTACATGTTGCTCAACATAGTCAAATAATTCATTATAAACTTCACGAGATTCTTGGAGCTTATCTGGTTTTTCATGATAAAGAGCTATCATATGTGCAACTCGAACTGCTAGCTCAGCATGATGCATATCTTCGGGATAGCATTCATACACGAGATTAACAATCTGAAATTAAATTAAATTAAATTTATCATTATTTATTTGCAAATTTTACTAGTCTATATAAATTAATTGTGATTCATGGTCAAACAATAGATCTGTAGATCCATATCACAAATATCACAAATATCCATACATACCTCCTCAATTTCTCGATTTTTCTCACATTTTTTGCATATATCATCAAACTTTTGCATCAATTGATGATCGTTCTTTCCATATGGCTTTGCATCATTCCTATATGTTAGATTCAAAGCATAGTGACATAACTCATGCGCTAATGTTCCAAGTGTCTCATTTTCTGTCATTTTATCCAACAACTGTCGTGCACCGATATAAATCCGACCAGATACATAAAAAATTCCGTTTGCATAAGCACTTGATGTTGGATCAACGACATGAACATTGTCGCGATTAAAGTCAAAGATTATTCTAAATTTCATTGATGCAGCGACGACCATAAGAATTATTCTGATTAAACCATTGCGATTTAATGTAGTAAAAGCATGTTGTACTAAGCTTAATTTCTCTTGAGCATTTGAAACATCATGACCGATAAACGAATTTGCCATTAAAACATTTATGTGATTTTCTGGTAAATCTTTTGAATGCTTAAAGTGAAGTTCGCGGACTATCCTCTGTGTATCGTAGTCCAAATCTTCCATAATTATTTCTGTATTCTCATGTGGACCAAAATATACTTCATTTGTCATCAAGAACTCGTAAATTTCTATATTTTTACATTTTAAAGCGATTGATGCTGCCGATTCATTTGATGTATTGTAAAAATAACGTAAATTTGAATTTTCTGCTACAATATCTTTCACTGCACTCATGTTATTAGATTTAATATGTTGATGTAATGAATCAGATATGTTTATAAAGCTCCGTATATCTTCAGAACATTCATTTACATCCATCAAAACAGGATATCTCAAATTTGACTTAAGAAGAAGAAATAAGACATCAAAATGTCGATTTTCGCAAGCCAGAGATTGAGCATTGATAAATTTAAATGGCGAATCTGTTTCGAAACCCATTTTTAATAAATTACTGACAACATCGTAATGTCCCAGCTCGGCTGCAACCAGCAATACATTGTACTCTCGATTATCAGCTAGAAAATGTAATTCAAATTCCTTTGATTCACAGTTGGTGCACAAGGATTTGCAGAGACCTAAACAAATTATGAATTTGTAATACATTAATATATTATGTATGTCTAGGGACCTCACCTAAATGCTTTTGATTTAACGAGTATGTCAAAAAGTCAACTATAAATAGGAAAATTGTCTTGTTTGACTCCATTTCTATTGAGTATGATTTTAAACTCAAAAAATTATCAATGTCGCTAGATTTCCAATAAATTAAAAATTTGTCGTCATTTTTTGAAGCAATCAAAATTATAATTGATTTCTCAATACATTTTATAGCTAAAAGGTCCAGTTCATTTGAACTTAAAGATGTCTCAAAAGTTACAGTTTTGAATGTTATTACAGTCACAATTTGAGTGTTTTTTAGGGAAGCTTCAATGGACGAAGAATGAAGTAGTTCTAAAATTTCTGATATGGATCCACATGTTGTAATAGTCAATTGCTCAACATTGCCTTGATCACTTAATTCCTGACGTTTCTCCTTTTTTGGAACTTCATTATCAATTAATCTTTCAACTGTGTCTTTTCTGACTAGTTCCATTTCGTTGTTGCCAGCTAGAAATATTTATAATTAAGTTTTAAATAACTTCTACTGATGATAGTACAAAGCTTATTCATTCTTTCATATTTTGATACAAAATATTAAATATTTAAATTTCTATAGTCTGAAAGTCTTGTTTTTTAATTAATCTTACAATTAACACCACATGTATAACTTTTGATATATCATATAAATAATATAAAATATGACTAACCATCTGCAAATTCAGTATTTGCTTCGTCACTTCCAGTATTTTCAAAAAATCTTGATATCGTCCTCGGTAAAACTTTTATAAAACTCATTATTATTCACTTTAATGATAATAAAATTTTTGAACGAATTTTAGAGAAATTTTAAAAAACCTCTTTACAGACACGATCGAACGAAGATATAAACTTTGAATATTTTAATTTACAAGTTTAGCTAAATTAATATTAAGCATACGTTGTTGTTGAAGATAAACCTGTTTGTTAATACTTTATTTTACCATCATATTATACTAGGTTTGGACACTATCATAAGAAGCAATTTTATTGCAAAATAATTTCGTGAAAAAATGTAAAAAAAAGTTTTTTTTAAGATACGCATTTATTTAGGTGCAACGAAAAGTTGTAAATAATATTTAGGTTCCAGTCTCAGATTTAAACCGATAAATTTTTAAAATTTAACGAAGAAAATTAAAATGAAAGCGTATACTAATCAATAGAAGCCATTATCAAAGCCCATTGCGTATCTTTGAAATTTTTTTTAAATACTTAAATTTTTTACTTTTTAGTATTCTTCATCACAAAAAAGTGTTCAAATTATCAAAACTGAAGAATAAAAATCGCTTTTAAATGACAACTTTAATTTTAGTCGAAATGAATTTAATAGAACAAAACTAACATATTTTGAAAAGTTTTGATTTTATGTTCCATGAAGATAAGCCAAGCTTAAAATTTCTTTGAAGTTAAGTAGAAGTGACCAAAAGAACTGGATGAATAATTGAAAGACTTACACAGAGTACTACTTACTAAATGGAATTTTGAGTTCTCAATTATTGGCAAATTTATCTCAATGATTCCGGTATTTGATGAAATGTTGATAAAAAAGTTTTGCTAAGAAATTTGATGTTTATGAAAAAGGGGCGGAGCTTGGACCAGAATGACAGACAGAAGGACAAATGACTTAAATTATATTATTAAATGTCACGGCTGGATCACGTTGTTATAAACTAAAAACAAAATTAATATAACTCCTAAATGATTTGGGATATTTCCAAAAATCTGAAGTGGATAATCCAAAATTGAGAATAATCCACTTTAGTGAAACAGGTTGCATATTATTTACATATTTTAAATATATGTTTGCAGTCTTTATAAAAACTGACTAGATGGGTTTTTCTGAAATTTGAAAAGGTAAAACGTATATATGTGATGTTGTTGTATATATACAGAATTTATTCATGTCCATCATCTCTTTAAACGTTTAATCAAGTCATTAATAGCATTGCCATCATTTACTTCTAAACTCCACGTCTGTTATAGTAGAAAGGATTGATTGGTCGTCTATATCGATATCCACTTGGTCTTTCTGTTGTCGTTGTCTCTGTAGTTGTTGTCGTAACAGGCGCTGTTGTTGTGGTTGTTGTTGTCGTCATCGTCGTTGTCGGTGTTGTTTTCATTGTTGTCGATGTAGTTCTTATTTCACACTCTGGGTTATCTGCACCATTTTCACAGCAGTGCTCGTTTTTGGCTCCATTTTCACAGCAAAATGGATTATCGATGCCATTTAAGCAGCACCAAGTGCCACTCCCTCCATTATCACAACAGTTTGGATCATTTACACCATTTTTGCAACAGTATGGTCCACTTCCTCCACATAGACAGCAATCTGGGTTGTCAGCTCCATTAATGCAGCAATAAGGACCACTTCCTCCATTATCACAGTGCTGAATTATGTAAAAAAATTAATGAGGTTATGTCCGTTTATTTTGTAGTTAATCTTACATTTTCAGGAATTGTTGTCTCTTCTGTAGGTTTTTTAGTTGATTCAGTGATTGTGTTTGTGGTTGACTCAGTAATAGTAGTAATTGTACATTCTGAATTATCAGCTCCATTTTCACAGCAATACTCATTTTCAGCATTATTTAAACAGCAAAAAGGTGGCTTGCCCCCATTTTTACAACATGCCTTACAAAGTGATAAAATGAATTTAAGAAAAAAATTCTCAAATTAAAAAAATAATTAATTTAGATAATGTTAAATTAACTCACTGGTGGTAAATATGCATTGTTTGGAGCTTCCGAATCATCAGTACAGCATCCAGGATTATTGGCTCCATTTTCACAACAGTACTCATTGGATGCACCATTCTCACAACAAAATTCATTGTTTGCGCCATTCTCACAGCAGAATTGATTATTTGCATTATTTTCGCAACAAAATTCATTTAAAGCATTATTTTCACAGCAAAATTCAGTCATTGATCCGTTCTCGCAACAGTATGGACCTGATCCATTCTCATTTGAACAACAATCAGGGTTGTTGGCACCATTGAGACAGCAATATTCACCCGTTCCACCATTTTCACATGACTGTATTGAGAGTAATATTATGGATATTATTATTATTATTATTATTATTATTATTATTATTATTATTATTATTATTATTATTATTATTATTATTATTATTATTATTATTATTATTATCCCTCATTTTTCATTCTTTCTGTCATTCCGGTCTTAGCCATGTCCCCTTTTAATAAGATTTTTTAAAAATGGCGATTTGTTTGTTTACGTAAATAGAGAATCTCTGTTAAGTAAGTAATTTAAAAGAACTAAATTTATTTTGTCATTATTTTAGTCTATTCAAGGATTCTCGTCTGTGTTTTTTTATAAGCCTGCAGTTTATGGCTAACCCTAATAATTTTTTATGATGTGTATCGATTAATTTTGGTGTTCGAAGCAACCCTGAACTATTTTTTTTTTCAATCTGAATCTCTTTACAATGAAGCATAAAATGCTTTGAAAAAATATTCATTCACGTTGAATTTAAATGCTGCTACCCACCAGTCTAGGATATATGTAAATTCATTTTATCATATTTCATTCATTATATTTGATATAATTTTCCATTCAAGTTGCATATCTCAGCTCGATGCGATGATAAACTATACATGACTCATTTTAGTATTTTTAAATTCATGTTTCAAAATCTCCAACTCCCCTAATTACTCTTAAATCAACAACATAAAGCCACAAAAAACCCTACTTACAGTTGGTGGAAGATACGTATTACTAGGTGGAATATATTCATATCCAGATGATGGAGGTGGTGGTGGTTCATCAGATCTTGCTGGTGTTTGAGGTATCTTTCGTCCATGGAATCTCATACTACCTCTGTATATATTATTTGAATATGGATTGGTTCTGCCATATTTTAAGTGACTTATATCGGCTGATACTAATGCAATGAGTAATGTAATTGAGAATAATGACAGTTTCTGGAAATAATTTGGAAATTTTATTAAAATAATTTTCAATTTGCTAGTTTGATTCAAATGAATTGAAGTTTCTTCGAAATTTTTCAAAATATACAAAATAAATTACCATTTTAAAATTTTTTAAAATTACTTTTTGTCACGCCAAGAAAATTGCACAATTTGATCCGATGCTCTGATATCCACAACTATTGCAGAACTAAAACTGAAACCTTGATGGTAACATTGCTTTATATAACAAGTTACTATCCCGCCCTTTCTTCCCTTTCAGTTAATTAGCCGTGTTCTCATCTTCGTTCTTAACAGGTTCTCATCTCTCTCATCACTCCTTCTCTTTTCTTTCTTAAGCATTAACGTTGCTGCTCTCCGATCAGTTATTTCTCATGTTTACAATATTATTATATATTCTATATTTACGGTATCGAGAATATATGCACAATGAGTAGATAGCAGATAAGTTGCAAAGGAAGAGCTATTTAATTTGTATACAGACAGTGTAAGCTTTTTATATTGAGACTCTAGGCGATTAAGCTATTTTTCCGTTGTTCATCATTATTGTTGTCATTATTATTGATTTCATTTATATTCTTACATTATTTTTGCACATTGTATTTCATCACTCATTGAAATTAAAGATCAATCTTATGGACATTTTTATGTAGACTCTAGGGTAGGTAGTATTGAAACTAGTATCGGATAGATCACTTTTATGCATTTGCATCCTAAAATAAAATTAAAATACATTCCTTGAGTACATTTTTTGGGTCGACTTCAATTCGATCAGATATAAATGAGTTATTTAAACCATGTCGAGTAGGAGCTCTGGGTTGTACTATATGTCAAACTTTATAAAGGCTCAAAAATTTTTATTTGAAATTTTTACAACTTTCGGATAAAATATATAATAGTTATAAAAAGGTTCGCTTATCGATTTTAAGAAAAAAATTGGAAAAAAAAAAAAAAAATTTTTTACTAGTCATTCCAATACTTCAACTTTGTCCATTATTATAACTTTGAATAATTCCAGCAATAACAGAACGATAACTCCAATGAAGATGTTTATGTCCACATCTACATTTAAACTTAATTTAATTCCATTTACATCACTATTTCATTTAGCAAATGGAAATAAATTGCGACTTCTTACATTTCTTTGAATTCACATTTATCACTCAATAGTAAATTGTTATGATAAGTCTAGCAGTTGTTCCTCCAAAGCCTTTAATGCTTGTTATGTGTCAAAGTCAATTAAAATGTTAAGTCTTATTGTATGAGCAAAATGGTAAGAATATGTGAAAATGGGCATGATAGTTGAGTATTAAAAAGCTTAAAATCGTAAACAAAGCTCTTTGAGGTTTAGGGAAAAGACGTCGGGTAATCATAAAAATGATATGTTGTACCACCCACAAATCAATTTGAGAATCCAATTTATGTCTTAATTATTCTACATTACATTGCTAATTAAACCTGTCATCAGAACTTGATGTTAATTATGTTTTGATCGTGAAATATTCTTAAATTAAGCATTACTGTAAATAAAATTTCAATCATCGTCTAATATATTATAGTGATATACATTCAAGATGTGAAATAATTTCACAGAGTTGACCTTAAACTGTTGACTGTTGTTATTGACTTTTAAACGATGTGTTTACTGAATGGATTCTTAACAGAATATGTCCTAGTCAAACTTTATCCTAAGCAGCCTGTCGTAAATCTATCAACCGACCCTAAAATTTATCAATTTCAGATGCTTCTATAAATTATTTAAAAAATTAACTGTGATAAATACAGAAAATTACATGACTGATGAGTGTTAAAAATGCCAGTAGGATATTGTCGGTCAATCATGCAAATAATAAATTGCTACCGTAAAATTATTGCAAAAATAATTTATATCTTAATTACTCTCATTTAAATTGTCAATTAACTCTGTAATCAAAATGATTCATGAAGTAGTCATTGCATGTAAATATTCATATATGTCTTATGATTAAAAATTCATAAATTGTGAATAAAAATTCAATCAAAATAATGTAGGACGGCATCTTAAAAAAAATGTGAGAAGAAAATTAAAATAAAATACAGAGCAGTGTGCTGACAAGGATAATTTTTCTCTTTTGAATGGATGAATGTTGCTGTAAATATGTGAGTAAGTGATCATTTACAATTATTCCAATTATTATCGTTCATAGTCATAATATTACTTCATGTGGTCTTAAGGTTAATTTATTAGGTTTTTACAAAAATCAATTCATCAGTTAAACTAGAAAATATTCAATTATGCCTTGAAATTAGCTAAAATCAGCCAAAACAATCCTGTTAGAGCATTCCCTCATCATTTTGATGATATCATTAAAACAATGACATATTTAAGACCTTCTTTTCAGAGCTTTTGTCATTCCTTAACTTCGCCAATAATTCAAAAAAGTATCCAAAAAAATAATCGCAGTCGGTAGGATTCGAACCTACGCTCCCAAAGGGAATCTGATTTCGAGTCAGACGCCTTAACCACTCGGCCACGACTGCTGATGATTTTTTGTCGATAAATACTGCATATTTCATGGCATAAAACATTACAATTGATATGAACTAGAGAAATTAAAACTGGAAATAAAATCAAACTATTAACTTTTATTTTAATTTTACAATCATATTCAAGTTTGTTGAGTTTATCCACTTTTAATAAAGATAAGGATATGATGCAATAATAAGATAACATTATGTTACGTTTGATGCAAATTTTAAATTTATCAAGGAAGCAGCTCTTTACGGAAGATTAAAAGAAATGCGAGAAACTGTAACTGTAATGATTTTATTCATAATTATGTAAGAGGAATATCTGAAATGAAATTGATCGATAGATCTGGTATACGGTACTCTAGTTGCAGAATCACAATTAGCAAAACCAAGCCTATAGATGACTATAGTTACACTCAGAATACCCATAACTACCATCCATCCAACAGTATCAGAACCAAAATATGCATAAAATTTATAAACAAAAGTGCAAGAAAAAATAAAAACAAAAGAAAAAAAGAACATCGGAGCATGAACCGAATGAGATAAGAGAGATGAGCAAAGATGGTAACAAATAAGCAGAGCATTAACATGAGAATTGAATTGCAATGACCTTAAACATAAATAACCTTCAGATTGATGATGTTTAAGGTAATGAATGAAGATGTGCGAAAATCATATGCACAACTACAGTTGCACTTATGTATTAGCACACAAGCTCAAACATGATTCATAAAAAAAGTGAGATGGATTCTGATGTACTGAAAAAAAGGCTGAGGTAAATGAGAAACTTCTCTAAAGTTTTGATTATAAAAAGCGTGGATATGTTCTGTAGTTCATCAGTCGCATTTATTCTTACGTACACGATAAAACTGTATCGTCAGCTTTTTGATATCGAGAGAAAAAAGGCTGTAAACGGAGAAAAATTAAACAAGAAATTCTCTATAGAATAAAAAAAAATAGTCAAGAACATATCACAGTTTATTTCTGAATAACAATGAACAAGAAATTAACGGTAAGTGTCTTATTTATTAACTCAATTGACTATTTATGGGGATCGAGTATGGATACTTGTACTTGTTAATCGATTATGATTAGATGTGTCCAAATTTCAAAAAATTTAAAATTTTTTTCAAAAAAAATTACAAAAGTACTCGTTCTTATCGAGACACTTCAGTGCATTTTTGTCACAGCGATCAGTAATTGCTATTAATTAATTAATTCAGTTCCCGACCTAAAAACGAGATCCAGTAGGATCCAGGCCACTTCTAGACCCACAGAACGATATGTGGAGATGTGGTTTGTAGCCACTTCCAGACCTACAAAACGAGATACAGCAGGATCCAAATCACTTCGAGAAAGAATTTAATAATTTTACGGATTTTTATAATTAAATTTTAAATGTACCACTACGCAATAAATTTATGGAACTGATCTTTTAAATCATCATCAGACACTTAGTCTGACATTATTATGTTAAAAAACTAGACATTTGCATGAACCGGTACACTATTTCATGTAGACTTATTACTCCAGTCAATCGTATTTCCAGTAAAAAAATTAAATATATGTGTTAACTGGCACGAAATCAACTAATTGTAGGCTATTTCATTATGGTTCTGCAGACATAAAGTTTAAAAATGCAAATTGTGCGAATGTTAAAAACTTATTGAGCAAAATTATATTCGAATATGCATTATTTTAAAAATTTCCGTTGTATTTGATCTATTCAAAGATTTATTTCTGATCACTATTGTGAAGTTAAAAGGATTTTTAATCAACTTTTATATGAAATTGCATACTTCACAAATGCGATCCGAAATTGTACTTTAAATAAGCCAAATACAACGGAAATTTTGCATATTAAAATATTTTTTGTTAATATTCGAATATTTGTTCAAATCTACCAATAACTGTTAAAAGCATGAACTTCTCTATACCATAATTAAATTCCTTTACATTTCAAATATTTACTAATAAAATTATTTCACATCATAAAAAACGAAAAACGTCAAGTTTCCTTTTGCAATTAATTATATTAATACCTTTCATTACTTTTTAAAAGCAGTAGGCGGTTCTTTATATCATAAGAGTTAAATTTATGATTATTAATCTTGGGAAAGAAGTATTATCAAGAATTTTTTAATGCAGTAATAGGAGAATACATGAAAGTGGTGTATGCTATGTGTTGCATTGATTTATAATCTATCGAAGCTTCTTCTTCGTATATAAAGTAATGTTGTATAAAATCTAGGGTTTGCCAAAATAAGATGCGCAGGCCTGTAGTTTATTGCATCTATCTATAAAAACTCTGAAAATGACAATTTTCTATCCCATTTTTTTCGTATTATAATGATGAAATATCTTGGAAAATGCTACTTTCTCCAGAAGTTTTATATATGTATGGCGTTAGAGGAATTTATTTCTATCACAAATTTTAATTTAATAATTACCGATATTACATTTAACCATTTACAATTCCATTCAAATTAAATAACTGCTAAATATTCTACTAACAATATGCTATGAAACCAATTACTTTTGTCAAAATCGATTTTAAATTAATTAAGCAATCATTTAGTGTCGAAAAGTTAATTTAAAGTAATTAAAATATTTAATAATCAAATTCAATAAACGCAACAGGTTCTCATTTATTTAATGGATGTTATTATTTTTACTTCCAACTATCCACACATTCAACTGCAAAATAAAAAAAATTGGCTGAATTGGAAAAATGCAATAAAGGTAATTGTAACAATATTTTTCGTAATTGATATAGTCACTGGAACGCCGGTGCACGAAGAAGAAGTCACGACAAAGCAGACGTTGAAGAAGCGCGATGTGAGTTCACTTAAATTGCAAAGGAATAATGATGAATCGAGTAATGTCAATAATACTCCTGGCCATGAAGCTCAAATACTGAATTATGTATATAAAAAAGCACCGAATGATAATTACTATTTCGCGTAAGTAAAAATGATGGTTGTAGATCATAAAATATTTTTTTTTAAATTTCCTTCTGTTATTGCTTTTTTAATTTGGTACTCTTATATATTTGTTTTTATTAACCCAGAACACTTTGCGTAGAATAATCGAAAAATCAGAACCAAGCCAGCGTTACTCTGACCTGAGGTCAGATTTGATGAACTGAGCTTGGTGCTAGATTTTCGGCCATTTCTACGCCATGTGTTGTCCGGGAAATTTCAACTCACTATCCAATTATAGCTATAAACAATCAGATTCACAAGAACGTGAAGAAACGGGAATTTACGAATATGATGCAGAGCAAAATAAAAGGAAACTGAAAGTGACTGGATTTTACGAATACATCCGACCTGACGGAATTAAACAACGTGTTGAATATACATCTGATGACATGGGATTCCATCCAAATGTGATTGAATCGTGAATAAATAATTTTGTTGAACTGAGGAATCTAACATTACTGCTGCCATGGATTTAATGCATATGTCAAATGAATCTATTATTTTAAAATAAATTTGTAAAAAGTATTGAATATTGAGAATGAATACAGGTGACTAAAATGAAATGAAATTTTAAGATTATTAAAAGCTGATTTCAGAATGATATAGATGTGATCTATTTCTGAAGTTGTAATCAAACTAATGATCTTGACTGAATTTGAAACATATTATTTCCTTAATTTTATCCTAAAATTTGTCAAATTTTATCCAGTTCAACTATATGCCTTATTTGGATACATATTAAGTAAAAGCAAAAAAGATCAATTTATTTAAGTCTTAGCCCATAATTTACTTCACAAAATTTCTAAATCTACAAACACTTGTACAAATAGTTTTAAAAATATTTTGATAAATATGTCGAAAAAGAAATTTTTGACACTTGATAATTCGTACTCTAGAGAGCAAAACATCAACCATACAATCTTATCAACATTCACAATCTCACATCACTGCCTTAAACTATTCATGACTATCATTATCATTTTTTGTACTAAATCCAAGCTTCCTTCGATTCCATTCGATAGCAATGTCCACAATATTTGTTGATAAATAAAAGTCAACAGCCACAATGTTAGCTTTCCTGCCAAATTCACCATGATAAAGTCTTGTAACATGCCAATTTGTCATGTCTGACATTTTTCTCAAACCACCTAGCCGATTTGTGACAACATCTAGCGCTTGTGGTGTCAATTCTGCCATCTCAGCGTACGGACGTGATTGAAAAAAAAATGCCTCACGGCTAATATTTTCTCTTTGTTCTTTCAAGAACTTTTCGAGCTTTGCATAACCGTCCTTGACATTTCCCCATCGTTGTCGAACACTTTGGAACAAGTGAGTCTCAGAATGTTCTTGAACAACGGCATGATTATCATAGGCGATAATGATTCTGTTGCCACCTTGCCATATATCGCCGAGGGTTATATCCCAACCAATTTTTGGATCTGCTGCATATTCACCGAGTTGTTGGAATAAATACATCGCAAATTGTTGATGAACTTCAAATTTATTTCTGAAACCGACTGGGAATTCTTGAAAATCTAAAATTACAATTTCATTTGTGGCATCAACAAAGTCTTTAATCTGCTTAAAAATGTCACTTAATGGATGCATTCTTGTGATTCCATGATTAGCCCAGAACTTTTCATTATTTGACCGGTAATAGCCAACGCGTAAGTCAAGGTATCGAACACCATGGATCAATTGTGACATAATATTGTCATCCTGAGTCAATGAGTATCTCGTAATCAAATTATCCATAGTTGAAGGATCAAAATTAGGCTTATATGATGCAGAATCATGAGTTCCAGGTACGAATAAGTCTCTAATTTTACGTTCCTTTAAAATATCCTTCATTTCATTCATCCAATTGGCATTTGCTTTCATACAACCATTGAATATTCTCTGATCATTTTGAACTAAATGAAACCACAAGTTATAGCACTTGGTATTGACATCAAGTGATATGTCTTCAAAGTCATGGGTTAGATGAGTTCGTTGTCGCCCATCCGAGACATTTAATGACAGCTCATAATGAACATTTGCTAAATTCACATCGAGTGGATTGCTGGAATCATTTGTAAGGTAAATTATAGTTGAGGTCTCAAGAACTAATGCTAAAGGGTCATTGTAGTCTGAAGAATTGTTGTTTGAAGCTGCTGTGAGTGGAATGTGGAACCAATTGATGTCGATTTTATAATCTATTGGATTAACTGTCAAATAAATTGTTGGACGTCGAAAAAAATTGTCTGTGGGATAAAAATGAGATGATAATTATATTTTTTTAATTGCAATATTTTCCTAAACTAAAAAATTAATTTTAATGCAATCTGTAAATGTCAGTATTATTAGGGAATTAATTGGCTTTAAAGTGTCACATGATTATATTCATCTTATGGCTCCTTGTGAATATGCCATGTGTGGCACGATACTTTTACTTTCGATTAAGAAAACTTGTTAAACTACCTCAAGAATCAGATTTCATTCTTAAATTGTCTGAATCAGACCGAAATAATAATTTATTTTATTTTGGTATTACATATTTTTGAAATCCATTGTCAGTTAATGTGCAAAAGCATATTACAATTTGAAACATAATTTACTTCTATAGTGTAAATATACAATTTTTTGGATGAGTTATGATTTTTGACTACTAAACAAGGCTTTCACAATTGTAATTCACAATTTGAGTAAAAATTTTCAATTTTTACAATTTTTAGGAGAATGTCAGAACTAGTCTGAATCTTGTTATCATCTAACTGATTATTGTTGGAATTCAGAATTATAATAACTGAAGAATATATGGAGAATATAAAAGTTTAGTGAGTAATATTTTGATTATGAACAATATAAGATTTCATTTTATGATTCATTCTTGCAATTATGAGAAGATTTTCGAAAAGGGCCGTTCATTTATCATGTTACGCAAAAATACTATTTTTTAAACCCCCCACCCTTCTCATTAAAATGTCCATGCAAAAAAAAATTAAGCAGCGAAATAGCAGCAGTGGCTTAGTGGTAAGAGCGTTGAGCTACTGTTCTAGTGATTTTAATTTGGAAATTTTATGATATTATATACCCTCAACTCATTCAGCTTTACCATTATTTTATTGAATCAATATCTTCAACTCATTCTCATTTTTCATATTTATTGCATCTTCTCAGGAGAAAAAAAAAATATTTTTAACTCCCTCACAGTACTTTAATCAAATTTGCCAGCAAAACATTTTATTATTATTATTCATCGACAAATTTATCTCACCTGTAACGAAAGCATCACAACATTTTTGAAAGTGACACACAAAGAATGAAAAAGTAAACAAAATAAGATGAAAATTTATCGATTTTTGTTGAATGAAATTCATAGAAAAATTTTTATTTGCTACTTCAACAACACAGAGTGACACGACACAACTGAATATTTTGAGAGACGAGAGCAGACTGAGTGACTGAATAATGTTTTTTTCTATTGTGATGGAAAAGACGATTTTAGAATAAAATTGTCTATTAAAATTGCTCAATTTTACACTAAATTTCTCACTTCTATTGTTTTTTTTGTTGTAAATTCTCTTACTTCTCTCATTCCAAAACATGTGTTTTGCTTTTTGCAGCTGTTAATTTACGTATTGAGATGATGAGGAAGAAAAAAAATGAAAATATTGATTTCGGATCATTCGTAGGGTTATCGGAATGATGATTGAATGTGTTTGAAAAATTTGAAAAAATATTTTGTATTATATTTGTATTGTTTTGGATTACAGCGATTACTAGATTTCTTAAATAGTCACATTATAATAGATCATACCCATATATTTATCGTAGATTTATTTCAGAAGGATCGGAGCAAATACTCTGAAAATTATTTAAGAAAAATTAGATTTATGGTATTAAAATTGTAATAAACTTTTTGCTGTCAGAGTTGTGTTTGTCAAATTTCAAACTTGATCTAATACAAATATATCAGTGTATAATGAGTTTTCAGTATAAAAGATAGCCTTAGTCTTGTTTGTGTTACATTTAATAACAACCCTAAGTAGTTTACTAAGTTTCCCGGACAGTCTCGTAATGGCGGATTTCGATTAATTTTTACAGCCAAAATGCCGTATTGCTTGTTTGACTATCAAGAAGTATTGCAAATCTTGATAACTGGACATCATTTAAGTTATATTATTGTTGCATTAGCTGCTTTGCAAACCATAAATTTGTTGAAATGATAAACATTTGAGCTTCTGAAATATCAATATCATCAAACAACAGTCTCATAATTCTTAAAATACTTTGGATGGATTTCTTTTAACATGCAGTATCAACCATTTTTATCGGACCACCTTATACTGATAGTGATACAAAGTGCACCGAGACTTGCGTTAGTAAATATGATAAGCAATCTTTTCGGCAAAAACCAAATAAAAATCCGCAAAATAAAATTAATCAATTCAGTCTTGTGTTACTTTAGAAGAAGTGCAAACCATAAAAAAACAATTCATCATGTCAAAGTTTGTTCGTCCAGCAACTCTTAGCTTTCCCCAAGTATATCATACATTTAAAGCCAAGAACAAGGCCGGTGATGCTGAAATCGAATATAAAATTGAAGACTTACCTGAAAGCTTATTTGAAGATGCATTAAAATTATTAACAACAGACTTTGCTCCTGATGAAACAATTTGTGCTTCAAAAAACATCACCAGCAATGAAGCAGCTATGAACGAAATTCGTTACTTCTGGCACAAGTTGATGAAGGGTGGATTTTCTGTTGGATGTTTTGCTAATGATGGCAGTAATGAGCTTGCTGGAGTTGCTGTTATGACAGTTTTTAATAAAGGAGATCCACGACCAGGTGAACTTAAGGTAAGTGTAAGAAAAGATTGGGTGTTGGAATGTTATTGGGTGTTTAAATGGATACAGGCTTTGAGTTTGCGAAAAGTTACATGATTATGAGAACAAGTATAGAATTAAAAATATGTGTAATATAGGAATTAATACAAAATTCGAATCGATACACGATTAGTCATTGTAACTCGTGCAATATTAGAAGGTGGCAATGGATTAAAAATAGCAAACAGTATAGGATTATATAAACTTATGAATATTGCAAACAGTTCAATATTAAGCATAAAAATTAATAGAGAATTAAGACAGATCAACCATCAGAGAAATAAAAATCAAAATAAAATATAATTCCATCTATTTCAGCCAAATGAACAAGACACAAAGGACATCTTGGAGCTCTTAAGATACGTATTCGGTGAATATGACGTTTACTCAAAATACAACGTCGAATCATACCTTAGCGAATGTGCAATGTGCACTAAGAAAGAATTCCGAAACCGTGGAATTGGAACTGAGCTCATTCGATCACGTACTAATCAATTGAAAGCATTAGGACTCGAACTCACATCAACAGCATTTACTGTCATTGGAACTCAAAAGGGAGCTGTTAAAGTCAACCATACTGATGGATTTGTTGTCTCTTATGATGATCTTCAAAAGAAATTTCCAAGCTTTGATTTCTCAAAGAAAAATTCCGAATTCTTGAAAATTATGGACTTTAAGATTTAATAACAAAATCGTGTATGTAATCTTATCAGGATTTGATATAATTTTGCAACAACAACTGCACAAATTAATCATATAATAAATCTGTTTACGGTGATACAATATAAATAAAAAGTAATGCAAAGGTTAATCCTAAGCTTTTCAATTTTGTTTTCATTGTTTATTATATAACTGATAAGGGCGTTATCAGGTTGCAACTGTAAAATATATTTTCAGTGCTTTTTTTAAGTTGTGGGTCGAATAATGACTTTGAAATTGATTTATATTTAGAACTAAATTTTAATTTATCAATTTAATTAGGTTCCGTTCACTTATTATGTTAAACAAAATATCAGCTTTTTGAAATGCTCCTTCGTAACAAAATCTTCATGGAAAAAAAAAATTCATTCTTTGAAGTGAATATTTTTCATTTATTTACTTTTTCTCCAAAATACAACATGTATAAAAATTTATAAAGGCTTTTTCTGAGAATTTTTGATGAACACTTAATTTGTTTTAAAAATGTCTTTCATCTTTGCTTTTTTATATTTAAGAAATAATTTGATATCATTTTTTTTTTTTTTTTTTTTTTAAATTTAGGAGTAAGTTTAGATTGAAATACAAAAATAAACCAAATGAATGATTTATGTTAAAAACTGATCAATTTATTAGGCAAGAAGTCAATCAGTTTTCAATTAATATCGGAAATTTGAATAAATCGCAAATTTTATTCAATCAAAACTCGAAAAATCAAAATCTACAAAATATATCCAAAAAACTATGTTGATCCCAAACAACCCTTTCGCCAATCTTCAAACATCCTTCCTAATTCTTAGCCTGAATTCTCTCCCGTAACATGGTCTCCAACTTTCTAGAATCTGCAGCAAAGTTTCTAATTCCTTCACTCAATTTCTCAGTTGACATTTGGTCTTCATTCAGCATCCAACGGAAAGTTTGCTCATTCATTGAAATTTTTGCAACTTTTGATTGTTTTGCATTTTCAGGTGTCAATTTGACAGCAACCTTCTCACTTGAACTGTCAAGTTCTTTTAGCAAAGCTGGACTGATTGTTAACAAATCACATCCAGAAAGTTCCTTGATCTCGCCCGCATTACGGAATGATGCACCCATAACAGTTGTTTTGTAGTCGAATTTTTTGTAGTAGTTATAGATATTTGTTACTGAAATGACGCCAGGATCTGTTTCGCCTTCGTATGTCACGCCAGCATTCTAAAAAATAGTCCAGAATTCAAAGATTGTATTTTAAATATGAATAAAAGCTTAGAAGCATAGCAATGAGTTTTGGTTGACAGCTTAGTTCAATAATATGAACAAAACTTAACATTTTATAAGAATATATGTATCTATACTTACATTCTTCTTATACCAATCCAAAATACGTCCAACAAAAGGTGAGATCAGTGTTACTTTAGCCTCAGCACATGCAACAGCTTGCGCAAAACTAAACAATAATGTGAGATTACAATGAATTCCATGTTCACTTTCCAAAATTCTGGCAGCCTCGATTCCCTCCCATGTGGATGCAAGTTTAATAAGAATTCTGTCTTTTTCAATTCCAAGTGCCTCATAAGCTTTGATAAATTTAATAGCTTTTTTGATACTTGCTTCACGATCAAATGAAAGACGAGCATCGACCTCAGTTGAGACACGTCCAGGAATAACGTTGAGGATCTCGCGGCCAAAAAGGACAAAAAGTTGATCTGCGGCTTCTGTTACTTGTGCCTCAATGGTGCTAAAATGAAAAAATTAAATTCTTTATAAATTAATTGTGTCAGTAGCGAAATCTGTCTTATTGGAACCGGCATAACAGGTCAATGCCATGAACGTTGACTATTTCTGTCTCTTTCTATCATTTCCAATGGGAATTTCTATATTTTCCTCAAAATACTACTACAAAAATTTAAATTTTCTCTGTATTTGTAGTTTGACTACGTCACATTCATTTAGAATCACGTTACAATATTCAAATAAGAAGAAGATGTTACCACATTAACTGAAATTTTTGATAAGGAATTCAAAAAACTTACTCAGCATTTTTCATTCCATATTCAACAGCCTGATCGATGATCTTTGAGTATTTGTCAATCTTGGCAGCAGCAAGTATTAATGATGGGTTTGTTGTTGCATCAGTTGGCTTAAATTCCTTAATAGCTAAAACAATCAGAAAAGATTTTTGTTAAATTTGCTGACATTTGTTGTTTTGATATATTTTTCTATATTATCAAATAGAATGTAACTTAAAATGACTGGCGTCATATGACATCAATTCAAGGGAATGACGATGTAGAAGGAGAAAAGTGAAGGGGTTGAATGGAAGTTAATTGATGGAAAATTCCTAAGGGATCGTTCATTTATTATGTTCGCTAATTTAAGGAAAGGCGGTGGGGTTCTTTGATTTTATAGCCGCTTTTCCAAACTATAACATTTTATAGTGAAAATATGTAACGACTGGGGTCTGAAAATTAGTTTTTTGCACAACGTAATAAATGAAATGTCTAATTATTTATGATAATTTAATTTGCGGTTGATAACTCTGATTTATAGCTAGTACAAAATGAAGTCAACAAAAGAATAAGCTTAAATTCACCATCTAAGTGAAGTTTTACATTGCAATTGAACTATAGGACCAACTCAGTCCTATAATTCTGTAATGTACATTAAAAGAAATATCTCAATTATTTCTACTGAGAATTCAAAATGATTTACCAGTTATATTTGATAAATCAGATACTGAACTTAAATCATATCTGCCTTACTAAATTCAATTGTTAATTTATTTAGATCACTACTTGTTTTTTTTTTATTACCATGCGGTTTTATAAAGATGTTGCAATATATTTAACAATACAATCAAAGCTGAATTGTGCATATAGTATTTTAAATATACTTCTTTACTTTAGTCTGCAATGTATTTGCATAAATGTCTGCCCAAAATGTAAATGTGTTTATAAAATGAGATGCGGCAAAAAATATTTCTTTTAAAGACAATGTTTTTGCATTCCTCACAAAAAGTATGCGAATTATTTTGGAAATTTATCAAAAAATTCATTAATTAAGCTATATACATTTATTTTATTTAATTAGTTATAAAAATCATGAAAGTGTTTGTACGTTTTTTTTACGAGAAACATTGAAACAGATTGTAATGTCTGAAGGTTAAGAAGTTCATGATCTAAGTACAAAGTTTACGAGTTGCTTATATGAAAGGTAATTGGTTATTTATTCTTGAATAATCTTGAGCAATAAATTAACATGTCAAAAGTAAGGAGTTGAAATTTTCAAATATTCCTCATACACGGTAATAAATAAATAAAACAAATATAGAATTTACCTAGAATTTAAGGAATTCATAATAAACCTTTAAAAATGCCTATTTATCAATTATACCTGTTTCTTTTCATTTTCTTACTAAATACACACTTAATGCACTCGCTTCGTATTTTTTTAAATGGGTTGTTTTTTAATTAAAAGTTGCTAGTTTTATTTATTACTGAATCTAAATTATATCAAACTAAGTGATAAAACAATTGTTTTCCTGACCTATTATCTACTACTTCTTTACTTTTCAAAATTAAAAGCACAAAATTATATTTTAAATTTTTTTGGGTTTTTAGCAGAATAGGTTTCTAATTATTCAGGTAAAGTGTCTTAAATCCATAATAATTGATAATTCATACTAACATAAAGAGATTTATATTTGATTCGTACAGTTCTAAGGACATCGAATTTCCTAACTTAAACTAGACAAACTAGACTTGACCTTCAAAATTCATCATTCCAGAACCTCAATCACTCGATTTCACTTTCTCAAGTCAACATACCTTCAAAATCACCAGTATCGGCGACAATTGTTGTAACTTCTTTCAATTGATCTAAAACTGACATTGTTGCTTTCTTTTTTGGCTGATTTGTTACACTGCTCATAGTCAACTGAGACACTTAAAAAAATAAATTTTAACTTAAAAATGGAAAATAACTGTGATAGGTCGATGTTGGAAACGTGGAATGGAAACTAAAAGTATTATGCGGTTTGATTTTGTTGACTTTATTGCTCGTGAGAGAAAATTGAGAAAGTTTTTGAATGTGTGAGTAAAATGAAATATATTTGTGGGAATTGGAATGTTTGTTTGTGAACGAAAAGTTTTAGAAGTTTGAGAAACTAAAGTTGACTTTCGAATATAAAGCATGGAATTTAAAATAACCAGTAAAAATTTTATTAGTATTTTCAAATGATTTATGATAATTTTGGAGAAAAATTTAATGAAAACAATTCTAGAAAAGACAATTATGAATTTAAATTGTCAACTAACAGGTGTTTGATTAGGTTTGGAATTAAAATATGCTTAAAATTTTAGAATGTTACAAATTTGAAAAATCTTTTTAGGACTTTTAGAAGAAACTATTCCGAGATATCAATAATCAACATTCATTCAATAACAATAAGATATTTTATTTAAAATAAGCTTTATTTCCTGATTTTATCATCCAATTTTCTTTGTTAAATCTTACAACGTTTTGTATAATTTCAATAATATTCAAGTCTTCATTTTCTAGCTGTATCATAATTATCAATAAACCACTTAACCGAATCTTTAATTGCTTTATCAAAATCTGTAAATTTATATTCAGGCAATAGACTTCTTAACTTATGATTTGACGCTGTCTTTTTGTACTGTCCATCAGCCTTTGTTGTGTCGAAGATAATTTTGCCTTTAAAATCAAAAGCTTTTGCAATAGATTCAGCTAATTGTGCAATTGAAACTTCAGCAGATTCATCAACTGACAAAATAATTGGTTCAACTGAATTATAACTTCTTAATACCCAAATGAAAAGTTTTCCTAAATCCAGTGAGAAAATAAATTGTCTCAGTGGTTTGCCAGAACCATAAACAATAAATTCTTTCTGCTCCTGAGGAACTTCTGGATTATCAATGTAAATTAATTTATGTAAACGATGAATCATGCCCGGAATTACGTGACTAACACCTTCTTTGAAATTATCATGTGGTCCAAATACATTGCATGGGATGACACTAGTAAATGTGGATCCATGTTTTTCGTGATATGCTCTAAAATAAAAGCAAAATTTTGTTGAGCTTGAGATCAATTATTGAAAGTTCGTAAGGTCTTACCGATTGAGAATGTCAATCATTCGCTTTGCATAACTATAGCCAAAGTTTGAATCATGAGGTGGACCGTTGTGTACCTAAGATTAAAAATATTTTGGAAAAATTTGATGAATAATTTAAATGAAAAAATATTTTGTTTAAACTGTATGTACTTTATAGTAGGTATATAATGCGAATCCATGTCATATCGACAAATAATTATTGAGAGATAAGGTGATAAGTCAATTACCATATCTTCACAATCCTAATTGTGCCACAAATTGCAAAAATATTCAAATAGTCCTTGATAAACTTACCATAGTCTCATCAATTGGATACGTTGTCTTATCTGGAAAAATGCATGTAGACAGACAAGAAACAACTTTTTGGACACCAAATTCGTGAGATAATTTAAGGACATTGTCATTCATCATCATATTAAGCCTTAGAAATCCTAAATTATCGCTCATGTTGTGAAACAATCCACCGACCATAGCTGCTAAGTGAATAACGTGTGTTGGCTGATGCTTCTCAAATAACTGCTTTGTGGATTCATAGTTGCTAAAATTAATCCAAATTTTCTTCAAATATCAAATTTGTAAAATTTTAAATTATTTTACCACAAATCTGCGTCTTTTGAACTACAAAAAAACCATTCTTCATCTAATGGTGATTCATCAGCAATAACTTGCTTAATTGCACTACCAACAAGACCCGATCCACCTGTTACAAGTACCTTCATCGGCATATCGACTTAATTTGTGAAATAAGCTTCCTAAAAAAGGCACAAAAAAAATTTCAAAAATAAATTATTGTGTCGGCTTAACCACGTAAACAATACACGTAGAGAAAAAAAAAAATATTATGCGATATTTGAATCGATTTAAAAAAAAATTAACCGTTAATTTTATTTAATGAGATTGATAAAAATAAGTTAAGTCAAATAAAATCTCATTTTTGGAACATGTTTTTAAAAAATAAATAAATGAAAAGATCTTTATCATCTTGCATCTATAAAGTAATTTAAAGAAAGCTTTTTTGGAAAGTTTTATTTAAAAGATACATTGGAACGAAAACTATTTGCAATCGTATTTATTCTCTATAATTAGTATCTAAACTATAATTAGTTTGAACAACTAAATTAACATAACTCCAGGCCTAACTCTTTAAACTCTATTATAGAGAATTCTATTAATGTTGATAAGAATCATATTAATTAAATTATTAATAATTATCTAGTATATTAATAAAGAAAATTGTTTTAATGAATATTAAATTCAATAACCAATGAGTTCATACAAAAACCTTTCTGTGTTCACATTTAATAATTTCTAAACAAAAAACAAGTAGAATGAAACAAATTTTAAAAGTTTTTAATCCATTTTTAAGGTATGGAAAAATTTATGGATTTTATCCATTCCAATTTACTCATGATGGACAAGCAAAAACATCAATTTTTCGAATTCTTCATTCAGTTTCAATGGCGTTATTTTTTTCAATAATGTTTACTTTTTTTGCTGTTGGCTCAGTTGTCTTAAAAGGACAGGGATCAGAATTATCAATAATTTCATCAGTTGGTAGTGGTTTATTAATTGCTACAATCTCAGTGCTAATAATTTTATCAAACTTATTTCATTTTGAATATTTTGAAAAATTATTTAAAATATTTTGGAATGTTGACATGAAGGTGAGTTTTTGCTATAAATTGTATTAATTTTTGAGGTTTTATAATTAGAAATTTAGACAAGAGCTTTCCAAGAAAGTACATGATTCACTTATTTGTTCTCTACGATATATTCTCTTAATTCTTGCAACCAGTGCTAAGTGTTGTTTACTTGATATCCAAGATCGATAAAAAATCCGACAGTAGGCCGACGTGACTATGGTGGCAGATTTAAACCAAATTCAGCATCAAGTTAGATTAATTGATTTGTGTTGTTATGGGTATCTGCTTTAAAGTAACATGGCAGTCACTAGGAATAAACTTGACTGCTTTATAGTCATTTGAAAATCCTTTGTGCCAATAGAACTCAATAAGATATATATTACAAGAAATTTATTTCTTTACTTAAATTATTCCTTTGAATTTACTTTCAGATTTTATAGAATTTCCGGAAGTCCTTTGATTACAATTATCATTTGAAAATGTCAAGACTTATGCTATTTTTGGTATTTGGAGGTTACTTAACAACATTTTCATCTGTGGTTTCTCTCCGATTTTTTGCATTGGGAAATGTCAACAAGGACATTCGAAAAAATATTTATTTTTTTATTCCCACCCTAGTGGAAATAATTGGTGTACATTCCTATATTTCATTTTCAATTGTCGTTGCATATTATGTCAAGTTAAGATTTGCAATGATCAATGATATTTTAATTATGAAATTTAATGCAAAAGGCATAAAAAATCACAAAATTTTCACATCATATTCAACAATTTATGTCATTAATATTATTTCAATGCTGCATATCCAACTCAATGACGTTTTAAATATGATGAACAGAATTTTTCTTCTTCCTGCTGCTTTTTTTATAGCCTTAAATCTATATGGCTGCACATTTTCATTGTATGAGACTTACGACTTAATCTCAACAGCTGAGGATAACATTCAACATTTGGGATACAATTTGGCTATTTATTTCCTCAATATTCATTATTTTATTTACGTATTCACGATTATTGCTATATCTGTGCTTGTTACAACAACTAGGGATAAAACACAACAAATTCTGATGGATTTTATGCATGAACATTTGAATGAACGATTAAGGAACAGAATTAGAATTTTTATTTTACAAATTAAAAGTTCTAGGACAGAAATTTCATGTGGGATGTTCAACTATAATTGGACATTGCTGTATTCAGTGAGTAATTAATTATTATTACGTAACGTTTTAAGTAGAAAAGCTGTTGCGCGTCAAACAGTGAAAAAAATATTAAATAGTATTTTTCGTTACGGAGAGGGGCCTCCTTTCATCGTCAAAAGGTCGATTTTTCGATTTCCGTAATAAATGAACGGCCCCTAATCGATATATTAATTAAAATTTAATAAAAACATTTTGTTTTAGTTTGCTGGTGGACTAATTTCATATTTAGTTATTCTAATTCAATTTGATGTCGTCAAAAAGAGCAAGCATTAAAATTGGAAGGAAAATTTATGTTAAATTAATTAAATTATGTGGCTATTTCCTGGAAATGTATTGTGAAGTTAACATAGAATCATCCTCACGACATCAAGAAAATATCAAGTAGCCATCATTTAGACAACCTTTCTATATGTGCAATAAAAGTAAGATATTTGATGATCACATTGTCCAGAGCTGTGGAACTCTGGAACTCTTATTCATCGGTGAACACTGAACTTCATGAAGCTTCCATGATTGGACGAAGCCTCGATGGAAGTAATTCAATTAAGCTATATGATATTTTATCTTCATTCACAAGTGAACACATTTACGAAATGATAATTTGATTGAGAAAACATAAAAACAATTAATTAATGTACGTGGAATAAATATTAATAAATTTAATAATTATAGCTTTACTAACTTTTATCGCGTTATTCAATCTATACACAATTTTGAAATCTTCATTAATAATTATGAGCCAAATTAAAGACGTTTTCAGTCCATTTCTAACTTTTGGCAAATTTTTTGGCTTCTATCCATTCAGTTTCGATAATGGCTTTGATGTGAAATTTAAAATATTAGATTCTTTTTATTCAGTGTTTATATTATGTTGCATTTATATAATTTCTATAGTTTTTGTAATTAAATCTGAAATCATTAGCGGACAAGGATCAGATTTATCACGAATAGCTGGAATAGTGAGCACCTTCTTTATCATAGTGATTATGTCGTTAATTATTGTTATCAATTCAATTAATCGCAATTGTTTTAAAAACATATTTGAGAATTTTTTGGTTATTGATAGACAGGTAATAGAAAATAATATTGAAATTTCTAATATATTTTGTAAGCAATTATAGAAATACTGGGATTTTTTATAGAATGTTTCGAAATTTAGTAATGCTACAAATAATGTTTTTGAACCTCCTTCCACCCTACGTAATTTCCGATCAATCCCAGATTTTTATTTTTATTTGAATCAAGGTCAGACAATATTGTAAAAATTGAAATCACCACTTAAATTGTAATTTTTTCAAAAATTGTAGTTTTACATTTATAATATTAAAATCACATAAATTAAGATTTTAACAATATCGTCCGACCTTGAATATGTGTTGCATTTTTTTTTAGTATTGACTTTTTTTTATTTATTTTTCTAGTTTTTATTGAATTTTCAAAAAAAATTTGATAGAAAATTTCATCGCAAAATGTCTTCAATTGTCTTCATCATTTTCTTTGTTGAATTTTCGCTAACATTTTTTGTCATCTTTATTATTCAAATCTATTTAACCAAAAATTTTAATATGAATGATGAATATAAATATTTTGTACCAATATTTATTCAAATTTTTGCTGCCTGCTCTCATATATTGCTATTTAATACAATTGCATACTATTTAAAAATGAGATTTGAAATCGTTAATGAAATTTTATTGGTGAAATTTAATTTAACTTCAGACAGTAAAATCATCACAAAATGGAGTCGAAAAGACTTTTACAATGTTTTGAACTTAAAATCATCACTAATTATTCTTAAAAATCTCTCAATAATTCATATTCAATTAAATGAAGTCATAAAGTCGATAAATAATATTTTTGCCCTACCAATTGCATTGTTTATGGGTTACAATCTGTTTGGTTGCACATTTTCATTATATGAAACTTATGACTTAGTTTTGTTACCTCATGCGAACTTGCAACATATTGGATATAATGTTGCCATTTCCTTAATAAATATTCACTATTTCATCTACATTTTTGTTATAATTTCTGTAGTAGTAAAAGTGACTGGATGTAGGAATGAGACTTATATTATTTTGATGAAAATTTTACATGGAAAAATTGACCCAAAATTAAAAAAGAAAATTCGGATCTTTATATTGCAAATTAAACATTCAAAAACTGAATTCTCGTGTGGATTGTTTAACTTTGATTGGATGGTTTTTTATTCGGTAAGTTTGATTAATTAAAATATGGCAAAGCTAGTTTTCAGATCATCTTGTCATTGCTTTTAACAACTTATTCCGAGAGCACAATGGTGCAAAATTATAAATTTTTTGTCATTTCATGTCTATATTTTGATCAATTCAACACACTTAAAAATAGTCTTAGTTTTGCTTATGTTTTTACCATTGAAATACCATATTTAAACATTTCTTAAATTAAGATAACTTTTTTATAATTTTAGTTTGGCGGAGGATTGATTTCATACTTAGTTATTCTCATTCAATTTGACATCAGCAAAAATAGCCATATTTAGTAGGCCAGAGAAATCCAAGGATTCTGTATTTTATTTTACGAAATAAAATAACCATTCAATTGGAGAACTATTAGTAGAATATTTAACATTATATCTGCTTCAATTAATTCTACATATACATATGATAAAATTTATTAAATTAAAAGTTAATGTTTTATGTCATGCAATTTCATTATGATTCTTAGATCCAAAGATTATTGAGAAACTAGAATAATCCCCTAACAAAAATGGTGGGAAGATGTAAATTTAACGATTAGTCGGGGTTCTTTTGAGATTAATATAATAACAAACAAATCTCAAAAAATTTCAAAAATTTAGTTATAAAAACTTTTGAAAAAAAAGAGGCGGAGCTTAGAGCAGAATGACAGACAGAAGGACAAATGACTTAAATTATATTATTAATGAAATTAATAGAGTTTGTAATATTTAAAGATAAATATTAAGGTACAATTTAGTTTTTGTGATATGACTAAGAGAAACAAATTTTTAAGGTTTTTTTCATATATAAAATGATAATTTGAAGCAGTTTGATAGTTTATTAAAATTTTCAAAAATTCAATTCCTTACTATTATTAGAATTATTTTTTCATGTTCTGAATTTTTTAATTTTTATTATTTTTCTGAGCCTTAGCATTTTCATGAATATTTAATAATATGTTTACTTTTGATTAACTCAAATATTAACAATTTCATTATTTTAATAATAGTATCTTCTTTTTAACAAACCATTTCACAAATCCAAATGTAAAGTAAACAAAATGAATTTCATAGAAATAATTTGTCAAATAAATTAGAATTTTTCATTACAAAAGCAATATAATGATTCATAAAGTAGGCAAAAGTCGTGAAATATGGACGAATTAAAAGTTGCTTTTAAGCCAATCATTAAAATTTCAGGGATTTTTGGATTTTGGCCATTCAATGTACATTCTACAAATGGAACAATAATTCTTTCAAAACTGAAGTTTGCATATGCAACGTTCATTATATTTACATCCAGCTATCTTTTTTATTTACACTACAATGATGAGGAAAATTTTCAACGTGGATCAATTTTGTCAAGAATTTCATCTGAAATTTCATTACTTATGACTGGAGTTCTTTATGTGGTCACTTTTCTTATTAATTCTATGAATCGAACATTCTTTGCATCTCATTTAAAAATTTTGTATAAATTTGATATGAAGGTCAGTAAGTTGCTGATAATTTTATAGAATATCTAAAAATAGATTTTTCAGGCAAAACATTTCGGTTTTCAATCAGACTATCAAACATTCAAAAAACAGGAATTTATATCGCTTTCAATAACAGCTTTATCGTTTATCTTTGAAGCAATTCCGCAAGTCATTCTTGGATTGTTAATGAACTTTGGCACCAAAGAATCAGCTCTTTCAATTATTATAGAGTTTCTTCTATTTGGATCTGGATTTTATGCTATTGTTATCTCCATTTTAATCTACAGCATTCAATTAAGATTAAAGATTATTAACAAAATTCTGGAGCTTTCTGGCATAAATAATATATCGACCATGTCGTTGCTGCATATTGACTTATGTGAACTTATCACAAAACTCGAAAATATGTCCTCATTTCAAATCTCATCGTTGATTGGAATGAACATTATGAATGCAACATTTATTTTCTTTGAAGTTTACGATTTATTGACTCAAAAAATCAGCATTTTTATCAGAATTTTCTTCTGCTTTTGTGGAGCTACCTTTACTTTTTTTATTACAATTCACATCATAATAATTATTATAGTTGCTACTTCAACGACAAACGAAGGACAAAACACTCTTCAAATTATTCATAATCAAATTTATAAAAAATCAAATGCTGGACACAAAAGTTTCAAAAAATATCAGTTATTTCTTATGCAACTTGATCATTTTAATGTGGATGTTTCATGTGGATTTTTCAAACTTGATTGGAGAGTTTTTATGATGGTGAGTTCAACCGATTATAAGTTCAATTGCAGAGTCGTAGCCAAAAATAAGTAATAGTTTGAAAACGAATAATTTAAATCTGGACATTTTGAGGTTTTGTCGGGACACAGCAGCAAGTGAAAAGTACTGGAGCGTCCCGACAAAAATAAAGCTGCCATCTAGTCCTAGTTTTACACCAGCTTCAAACCAATACCAAATGGACAACTTAACTAATAACTAGACTTACGATTGACTAATGACATATTATATAATATTTTATTTTTTATAAAGTAAACTAAACAACTATTTTTATTTGTTTTAGTTTTTTAGCTCGGCTCTTTCGTACCTAGTCATATTGATTCAATTTAAGTTGAAGATGGAAACTGAAATAAAACAAAAATAATTTGTCCTTTGCTCCAATTAAATGAACATTCAATAAATTACGAAGGCAAAGAAAAAGAACAATAACATCACATTTAATAAATTAAAAATGTCAACTAAACTCACATCAACTTCAAATGTTACTAATTAATGTGTCGATAATTACATCCGGAATTGTGAATTGACGGTTACATGTTTATAATATTATATACCAGTTATTAGTCTAGTTCAAGAGGTTAGTAATGTTTTTGCATTCTTGGTTTAAATTCTTTGCAAGTAACAACTATAAGCAAATCAAGTCTAGTAATAATCGCTCAATCATATTTTTAATAATACTCCATGTAAATTTAAATTTACTTACAAGAGCATTGTTGTTACATTTGAATTATTGCGATTCTGAGATGTACTAGGACATTTTATGACTAATATTTGTTTAACGAGCGAGGATGCTCCAAATCCTTCCACTCAACCTACAGTAATAATGTGATCAGAACCACTCTTTTGATGACATTACTGTATGAAACCCACAAAGGTAGTTTCTAACCTTTTAAAAAATTTATTTTTATATTTTTAATAACAAAACTCGTTCTTTATTAAACTCTGATTTATATAAATGTATAAAAAAATCTATCCATACTTTGTGTGTTATAATTTTTAGCAATCAACAAAACCCCTACAAAGTTTTTCCTCAAAATTTAGACTTTTTAGCATGTACTGGGTACAGTACTGGGTAGAGGACTTGGTGGAGGACTTGGTAGAGTACCAACTTGTGGATTGGAAGATGATGGCAACACTGATGATGACGATTCAATAAAAGTATCTGAGCCAGCATAAGCCATACTGGTCAATTGAATGATGAAAATAATGAAAATTGCAAAGAATTTGGTGAAATTCATTTTTAAAGTTTTTTTTTAATATTTTTTGAACTGATCACTTTGAATTGACGAAAGTTGATTGATAATTTATGTGGAATTCGGTGAGGTTTTTATACAAAAATTCAGAAATCACAATTAAAGAATTTTTTCAAAGGAATTCCACGAGCATGTCGTTAAGTAAACGACAAAATCGTGCAACTTGGATCAAAAAATGTATCATGAGGTATCGATAAAAAATAAAGTATTTTAAATTTTTTATTAGTATATTTTGTGGGCAAATAATAATAATAAAAAATTGGGAAAAATTAAACAAAAAAATTAAGTTTTCGCTCACCGAATGAACAAAAAAACATTCGTTAAGATCCAGTCACGTTTTTTTAATATTTTTTCGTCATCTTAACAACGTCCTTGAGATCATTTTAAATTGCTCCTGACTAACTATAGAAACATATATCAAAGATCAATTTTAAGCTGTACCTTGTATACTTATCTTTTAACATTTAAGAAACTAACTTGTGTGGAAGCTTGTAGAATTCATTGGTCCAAAATAATATTAACTATCATTACCAAGAAGAAAGCTGGAAAGCTGTTGATGGAGGAAGTTTTTGCAAGCTTTCAGTAGCCAATGTTTAATTAAAAACTCAGAGATTCGTAATTACTAATAATGCAAAAATTAAAGTTTAGATTGGTGGAAAATTGAATAAATCATATGTTACTTCATCTGACTAGAATTATGCTACTTAAATGATTTGGTTCTATTTCTATGATTGAAAAGGATCTAAAGTTAAGATTGAAGACTAGAATAAAATAAAATTGAAAAAAAAGTAAGATTTTTATTATAAATAAAAAATCTTTAAAAAGATAATAAAAGTATCCAAGCTAAAATCTAAGATAATTTCTTAATATACATAGAGTTTCTATAAAGTGTCACATAAGCTTATCATTATTAAATTAGAGCAGTAGAACATGGTCTCAAGGACAATAGTAAGTTAATGGCAAAATATCAAAAAAACGTGACTGGACCTTAACGACTGTTTTTAATCCATTTTGATAGCAAAAATTTAATTTTTTTGTTTGATTTTTTCCTTGAGTTTCTTTTATTATTATTTGTACTCAACATGAAACTAAAAAAAAGTTTAAAGCAATAAAAATTTTTTATCGATATTTCATGATGTTAATTGTCATTATTCAAATTTTACGATTTTATCGTTTGCTTAATGATTAATTGTAAATTCTGACTTTTTTTTATGAAAACTTCACCTAATTCCAAACAAATCTTTAATCAACTTTCGTCAAGTCAAAGTGATCAGTTCAAAAAATAAAAAATAATAGTGGATTTTTCAATTTTTTGTAATTTTTATTATTTTTATCTTTTATGGATAAGTATGGCTAATGCCAGCTCAATTTAAATCATCATTAGAAATTCCATCGTCTCCCAATTTAATTATGAGAATAACAACATTGTTTCTGAATTATACGACTTTTTTCCAGTAAAATCATACTTGATAATTCTTACTTAATTTGAGTCGCTTTTCAAGTAACATAAAAAAGTAATATTGTAGACAAAAGAAGAAATTAAAAAAGAAGAATTTTTTTTCCACACACCATATATTAAATTCTATCCTGACTTTTTAGCGCATTTTCCTAATAGGAAAAGAAATTTGATAACTTTTTTTCGCATACTTTTTTAATTATTTTTCATACTTTTTTGAAAGTTCATAATGCTTTATTATAGGTTCAAGTCTAGGTCTGAGCGAATTTAAATTTTTTACATTTTTTTCTTTGATAATTTTTTGTTTTTTTAATCATGAATATTAATGTTTTGATTTTGTACAGGGAAAATGCGCTACCTTCGGTCACGAGTGACCATGTCGATACTAGTTTTAATTGTGCTTTTTAGGATGTCCGAGATAGTCCCATACTTTAGAAACAAAGTGTATTTAATATTCACATTCCGGTAAAATTGTTGGTTAAAATTAATTGAAACTATTTGTAAAAATGAATAAATTAACTTGACATTTAACATTTATTAATTACTTTATAATAACACTTCAAAATAAAATTAATTTAATCATGAAATATCTTCAATATTTTAATGTCATCGGTAGCAATTAATTTAACAAAACAATAAGTTTCAGGAACTTAATCGATATGGACGAGTTAGTAAATTGCTTCCGACCAATTGCTAGAATTTCCGGATATTTTGGATTTCTTCCATTTGATTTGCATCCTCAAAAAGGAACTGTAGAATCATCTAAAATCAAAATAGGATTTTCAGCGGTTTTAGCGATTACATACGGCTATTTTATTTATTTGAGAGCTTTACACATCGACGAGTATCGACAGCAAGGATCATTTTTATCAAAAATCACATTGTTGATCTCATATTTTATGACTGAAATTCTATATATTGTCACAGTAGTGGTCAACTTTTTGAGCCGAAAAGTTTTTGCAAATTATTTAAAAACTTTGTGGAAATTTGATGTAAAGGTAAGATCAAGCGAAAGGTTTTGGAATCTAAGTGAAATGTTTTGAAAAAAATAAAATTCAATGAAAATAAATTTGAGTTTTTCAAGAATTTTATAAATGCTTAAAAGATGCCAAAAAAAAATTGATTTTAAATTGTTTTTAAAGATAAGTTTAAAAATTATTTTTAACATTTAAACTTGATTTTAAAATTTGAAAAACAATTTTTGAGTCTTTACAAAGCCGAGTGCGCTTAAAAATTCATATTAATTTACTTGAAAGTTTATTTTTAGGCAAAAAACTTCAACATTTTCCAAAACTATCAAAAGTTTAAAATTCATGGAATAGCTGCAATGACAACAACTATCATAACATTTATTATTCTCGTATTTGTTCCTTATATTGTCCTTGGAGTAACACAAAATTTGGAAATTGAAGAGTTTTTAGGTGGCACAATCGCACATTTCTTTTGGGCTGGATCAGCAATATACATGGTAGACCATTGCTTAATTTTATTAGCAATTCAAAACAGACTTTATACATTGAATCAAATATTAGAATCGAATATAAGCAAGTCAACAATAATGACAATGTCAATGCTACATATTAAATTGTGTGAATTAGTCACAGACAACAACAGAATTTCATCATTCCAAATAGCTTCCACAATTGCTGTCAATCTTATGAATGCCTCTTTCATTTTATTTGAATTTTATGAACTTATAGTATATGAAGATCAAAATTTCTTTAAAATCCTATTTTGTTTAGGTGCCGTAATATATTTCTTATACTTCACATTCTGCGTAATATTAATTTTAATTGTATCGACATTTACAATGAATGAAGATTTAAGAACAAAAAGTATTATTCACAAACAGATTTGTAGGACAAAAATGTCACATGATTTGAAAATATCGAAAAGAATTCAATTGTTTTTGATGCAATTAAGTCACTTTAACGTAAATTTTTCTTGTGGATTTTTCAACCTTGATTGGAAAGTATTAATGATGGTGAGTATACAAGTCGATTAATTTTAATATATTTTGGAGGTAGCAATGAGCGATTGTCCTATTGAAAGAACGATGATGTATTAATATAATTTTATTAATATATTATTATTACTTTATATTGTAAATAAAGGAACTAAAACCGTTTTATTTTTCAGATGCTTGGATCTGTAACTTCATACTTAATAATAATGATACAATTTGGACAATTATTGAGGTCAAAAAATGTTTAAAAATTTCCATTGTCGATGTAATTTGTAACTTCGCTTTAATGCTGTCCAATTTTCCTCAGTTGAATGCTGAACCCACCTTTTCATCAATGCAGGCTGGAACATAATCACAGATGCCTAACATGAATAATCTTAAAATATTTCGAAAATAGATTGGTCATACAAAATAAAAATTTTTTTTGTTAAAAATTCAATAAAAAACTACAAAAGGAGTCGTTCTTATCGAGTCTAAAAACCAATTCATACAATAAATTTTTAAATATATATATATACAGCTTTGTGAAATTCAAACTTTTAACTGTTTTGCAAATTTCAAAATTTTCTCGTAGAAAGTTGTTTACATTTTGTACTAAATCAAAAATTCATTAATTAAAGTATTTAGACAATGTTCTAAGATTTTTAATTTATCGTCGTCGTAATTGAGCAAATGCAAAAAACTAGAGCTCTAAACGATGTCTGGTTGCTGAGATCTCGAGTTCAGTTGAACGACCGAGCAATCGAACTTTGTATCTTATTAAGATAGCTTTTTGAAAAAGATTCAATAATGTGCTAAAAATGAATTTATGAATGAACACAGTAAAAAGACAGGTTTTTCGTGTTTAAAAAGGATAAATTACTTTATTATTTTATTGCTGTTAGGGAGCTTAAATGTCGAATATTTTAAAAAAAAACTACAGCGCATTTTTCCTGCAAATAATCATAACATTACAATTAAAATACAAAGAAAAGAATACAATTCTGTCATAAAAAAACACAAAATATCAAAATATTAGTAATACTTTACACTCTTACCAATACGCCACCAGAACAAATAAATTTATATTATTAAAAGTTTCAATGCTTAATATATATAAAAACATATAACTTATTTACAATTATTGTAATAACTATTAAGAAATAATCTTAAATTTCTTTGGAATATTATAAGCTTTATTATAATAAGCTTTAGCATTAGCTTTATTATTAAGCTTTTTTATAATTTAATAATAAACAATTATTAACAACATAATTTTACCGATATAGGTAATAAATTTAATAAGGTAATAAATTATAATTTTAAAAAAAGTTGAAAATTTTGAGACTTGAACTCATTCGGGCCGGAAAGAATTTAAAAAAAGTCGTCTTTTTTTAGGCTACGTAAAAAATACGCATGTAAAACGTAAGGGAATTTCTATATAGACTAAAACACATAATATAAGCAAAATATACAAAACTCATTTTTGCTGTTGCGCATCGCAAGATGATTTTTTTTTGCTATTCTCTCTTGAGAGTAAAATTGGAAAAAAAGTATATATTTAGAGAAGAGAAAAGAAAGAGAACACAAAATATTGTTGGCTTATTCAGTTTGTAAGTTTATTTTGTTTTGCACACTTGAATTTTTACAAATTTTTATAAATATTACTGAAAGTTAAAGAACTTTGAATTTTAGATATTACAGAAAATGTCTGAAGCTAAAAAATTATTCCTAACTGATAAGTGCTGTTGCATATTTTCACTTGAAACTGGAGGCTACCTAATAGGATGGTAAGATTTGTGGTGTTTATTACCAGCTTTTACTTTTTATACGTAAACACATATTCCGATAATTTTTAGTGTGTGCGTAGTTATGCACACTTTTAAATAAAAATCATATTACACGCAAGGCTTATACACTCAATATATTTCACAATATTTCATAATATTTAAAAAAATTATTTCAAAAATTTTCTGAGTCATAATTTAATAAAAAAAAAAACTTATCTTTAGCTGTCCTTCATCATATTAGTTTTTGGAGTAATGAAAAGTCAAATTCACCAGATTTCTTGCTCAAACCTAAAATCACTGCTTAGCCTGCACTTAAAAAAACCAATCTAAAAACTGTTTGTCGTTTTGTATGAAAAAATATAAAACAATTTATTTGAAATTTATAAAAATATAAAAATTATTAAAAATCTGAAGATGTTTTAAAAATAACAGTTTCTAAACTAGATTTTAGAATAATATGTTTTTCTTAACAGTCTTGGATCTTTCATCGGCTGTATTATGATCAGTTATTACTCCAGCTTAATAACTTCCTATTGGGATGCATCATGTAAAACTTTAGAAAATGAGACATTTTTTACGAGATTTTTCTCACTTTTTGACAACTGTGATACAGCAAAAGCAGGTAAATATATCAAATTTGAAAGATTTCATTATTTATCAAAATTTGCTTATTTAAATTTTAATTAATAATAAAATTTTGTTATTTTTTTAGTGTCGATGACATACTTGGCCATATATATTGTTATTTTTCTGATTGATCTTATCGTTACTGTCGTATTCATGATTGGAATCAAAAAGGTTAATAATGTTTAAACTTCTTATAAAATATGATCATTCACTTTTTTTTTAGTAAAATCAGACTTTTATTTAGAATATAAGAATTTTAAAAAAGGATGATCATTACATTTTATACCTTTTTTATGAATTTTTAATAACTTCTGGATCATTTTAATAGAGACGTAAAAAAATTCAAGAAAAAATAATCAAAATTACTTTTATTTTTAGCGCTGCCATAAACTCATCTTTCCAGTAATCATCGGTGACATAATTTCAATAATAATCTTTTTTATCAAGCAGATAATTATTTTCAGTCGTGCTTCATTTGCCATGGCATTTGGATTTGGTGCACTTTACATTTATTTCTTAATCATTACGACTTCATTATACTTTAAATTTAAGGACGAACGAAAGGAAAATCCACAATATTCTCCAGCAAAAGCAGCATCTGCTTAAGAGACTTATAACCATTTTGGAAAAGATACTCGAATAATAAAAATTTCACCATATAATTATCTCGTTACAAAAAATACAAAAAGCTTTGAGACCATATGTGCATTTATAATATTAAATATAATAGCAGTTAAGTGTTTTTGTGGAGTAATAATCAACGCAGTTTTTTAAAATTTTGATATGGCTTCTAAAAGATCGCCATTTTGTAAATGTTTTCTTGTGAAATATATTGAAATAAAATCCTGAGAAAATTAAGAAATAAATTTTTTTAAAAAAATAAATTGCTTTTGAACATTTAATTTTTCATGATTTGAATCTTTTTATCTCGACATATTTAAACTATTCATGATGCAGATCACGCTTCATGGGAATATTCACACCATTCAAAAGAAAGATCATCAATCAAATCAATGTGGTAAATAACGATTGAGAATAGAAGTAAAATTTTTTGAGGACATATTTACAGTTTTAGTGGAAGAAAATGAAAAGTGTATAAAATAATATATTTTGATACTAAACTTGCAATGAACGATGAAAATATGAGGCGCTCACTGGATTGCATTTTTGACATTAAAAAAAGAGTGAATTGATCTCTAGTCTCATACATTATTGACTTGTTTTCCTAATTTTGAAAATTAATGAAAACATGTTGCTTATTTCCTTTACGGCTAAAATGTATACCTTGGAATTACTATATAAGTTTTATTAAAATTAAATCTAGATTAAACAATAATAAATGAACAATTATTGTTTTTTTGGATACAATTTAATTGAATTACAACAGGAACGTAGCCAGAAAGTTTTTTTAAGGTACTAATTTTATACATTTTTGTGAGTTTGTAGAACTTCTTCTCAGATTATATTGCAAATGTAATGTAATGTGAAAATTAAGCAAATTTTGATTTTTTCATGTACGTTAAACTTCTTCT